>NC_088334.1:8359166-8670833 GCF_036884655.1 Musa acuminata AAA Group | reverse complement strand
TGGAGAAGGGAGTGAGAGGAGGAGGAAAGATGGGGCTTATGAAGTCGCCGTCGGAGCGTTCTCTCTGGTTCTGGAACGTTCCCAGGAGCCAGACAGCCTGGACGGCGAACTCATGGGTGCTCGATACAGCAGGTAATGGACCCAGGCGCTTTTTTCTTTTCTTTTTAAAGATAAAAAATTTGAATATATATAACCTTTGGATAAACTGTCAAGATCTTATAATAAATATTTGATATGCCAAATTCGATATAGACGACGACGTTAAGGGGCGTTTGCTTTGCAATTCAAATCATGTTAAGATTAAGTAAATTATTATGTTACATTTTTACTATTTTTTGCTTATATTTCGTTATATTATTATATATGGTTGTCATAATTTTTTTTATATTGTTTTGAATGAATTCTCAAAAAATATATATCTTTTTAGATTTTTCAGAAAAGCACCCTCTATTTTAAATTTCCTAACACTCCTTTTAACTTATTATGTAAAATTCCCCAATCGTCTATCTCTTTCCTTTTTTTTTTTTATGGATATCTCAATCCAACTATAATATTTTTATGTTGCATTATAGTATTTTTAGTAATATCAAAAAAATATTATAACATAGGAAACAGATAATATGTTTCAATATTTTTATACATGTTTTTTAATATTATTGAAAATAAAATTAACTGTGTTACAATATTTTCGTACCGTGTTAGTGTTTTACTAATATTGTTGAAAGCACCATAATGCATTATAAAAATACTATAAACATAATATTCTTATAAAATTTATTAAAAAAATACTATACTATAATATTTTTTTGATAATATTAAAAACTGTATTAAAACATAATATTCCTTCAAAATTTGGTAAAAATAAAAATACTGTGTTATAATGTTTTTATAAGATTCGGTTCACCGCAGAACAATAAATATTCATCAAGTTCACCTCATCTATAAAATATTCATCAAGAAAATTACCCCTTTTATATATCAAACCATGGGATATGTATGTGAGGTCTTGCGGGCCAAAGGTTGAGATGCACAACAGCCTGTTGATTCTGAGTAAAAAGATTTCACATTGTCAACACAAAAGACAACTATTATTGTGTAAAAAAATTGTTTACATAATATGCATAACATGAAGATAAATCACCAAATTGAACAATTGGCTTGACTGGCTCCAGGAAAAGCAGCCCATTGCAGAATCAAACATGGTTAAGGGTGGTTTAACCAAGGGAAGACATCAGGTGATGAGGGCACCCGTGCTGTTAAAACCTCAACCCCTGTCTCTGTTACCTGGACGGCATAACTAATGCGTAAGCATATGATGATAATGTTGAAGATTATTAGTAGATCAGATCATCATGCAAATTGATAACAGCCAACAGTGTAAAGGATCTACTCACCAGAAGCGTGTGCTCAAATTGAGCACTTCGTTTACCATCTGCAGTAACTGCAGTCCATCCATCAGGCCACAACCGGTCACGCCATACTCCTGAGTGAAAAGCTGAAGCATATTAGTAACAAAGGGTGTTGAGCAAACACAAATACTAATTAGGTACCTGCATTTATCATTGGCTCTATTGTAAAAGTTTGTCCAGCTTTCATGATACCGACTGCTTTGTTTCCTATTCAAGTGTTAAGGCACCAGCACCATTTACCAACAGTACTAGACTGTAGTTAAGAAACTCTGGTCGACAATTAGCATGACCAAGTTTTTATCTGAGGCCTGGTTTCTAGAGTTGCAATTCTCCATCTTTCTATTTAACATGTAGGATTGCAAACCAAACCTAACCAAAATTTTTAAAATATTGTGCTTTATTTCTTAAAGACTAGTAGCAAGGATACTTCCATAATGAGGAATATTTGGGGTGCAGTGAAATAACTCTCCGATGCCATGTCCACAGTAAGATTTCACCTGCATCCCAAACATTACATGTCATTTGTTTAAGTCAATAACAGGATGCATCTTACATCACAACTTACCACAGAGAAGCCTGACATTGTTGCATGACGACTAATAACTTCACCAACCTCACGGTATCGGACCCCAGGTTTAACTGAGCTTGAGAACCAAGAAAGTTCAGATATTTTCACAAATAGACATGACATTAATCTAATGAAACAGTCAAGAGGAGCTAATCAAAGAGAACATAATATATGGATGAAATTCCGTAGCAAGCAACATTGCAAAGGAACCATGACAGTTATCAATTAGATATTTAAAAATAACCTATAGAAATAGCTTTCTCCAAGCACTCATATGTGCAACGAACAAGCTGCTGAGAAGCTTCATCCACTTCCCCAACAAAAAAAGTTTCATTTAGATCACCTACATATTTAAATCCAAAAGAATTAAAAATGATGACAACAAAGAAAGCTAACAAAATAGAGTATCAGATACCTCACCATGGACGCCTTTGTAATATACAGTTACATCAACATTGACAATGTCACCATCTTTGAGTTTCCTGCAACATGATAAACAGCATAATTCTACCTTCTGCTGATTAAATTGTATGACACAAGAAAAAAACCAACGAGTAATAAAAAAGTATGCAGCAAATGAACTTTACATTTAGACATCTAATTGCAGTCTCTGAAAGAACAGGGAACTGTAAAGTGAGTAATATCAATAGTACTAGGTGGAAAGGATAGTATAAAACCCACCTACTCATCTACACGACTAAAGTCGAGCAGTATATTGTCTCAGAAGGCAGTCAAACGTTTCATTTAATTTTAATTACGCAACTTCAGCAATGCATTAACTTAAATGCCATAAATCATTCTACTTCCTTTACAGTAAGCACTAGAAAGTTCATTTTTCTGTTGCAGATCTTTTAAAATCTTAATTACAAAATTAAATGCCATAAATCATAATTCTTTGTCAAAATTACAAAATCATGATCTTTTAAAATCTGAGTGAAAATATATTTGAGTTTGATAATCTATAATATCAGATAAAAAATGATACATACAAAAGAGGTGCCAGCATAACATAATGAAATCAGAGAGTTCAAATAAAGGGCAATCACACTCAACTTTTTGCTTATCTAAAGGTTGTCAGCAATGTCCTGAAACTAGTGAACTAGCAGTTTAACCATCAAAGAGGAAAAAAGAATAAAAAAGGCCAGATGCTCAAGATAAGAGAGAAGTCCTTTTTCTGCCAGTCAATTTTGACTTAAACATGCTAATATTACATAAACTAGATCATTTGGTTTACTTCTCTTACAGTGAACTTGCTGTGGATGTTAATAAACTGATATTGTCATCTTAAAATTTTCTCTTTTTTTTGAAAAAATGCTAATTTTTTTTATCAAGTCTGATGTAGATGCAAGGTAATGAAAGGCAAATTGGACACCATCACTTGAAAAAAGTACATCACAATAAAATATGCACCTTGCATCTGGGATTCCATGGCAGATAACTTCATTGACAGACCTGTAGATTTGCATAACCTAGAGTTTCAGCATTGCAGCAATGAGATTTTGGTGATGTAATGATAATATGAGGTGTATTGGAAAAAAAACCTACGTGCAGCAGGACTTTGGAAAGAAATGATAGTTTAATGGGGATGGGTACCCTCCTGAGAAAGGAAACAAGAGATTAAAACTACCATTATTTATATAAATATCAGTAAAGAAAAATTGAAATATTAAAAAAATGTCCGCATGCATAAACAAAGAGAGATAAAATTCAAACAACTATATAGTAACTTGAACACAGAAAGAATACAAGAAAGCAATGTTACTTGAACTGTAGCATCAACTTTCATAAAATTATCTTAGATATACATCTGCATATTGGATAAGCATTCGTAAAAGGGTGATCCTTGATAATGAGATGCAAACCCTTTTAGTTTCTGTGATTCCACTTTTACTGTATCATAATTGTACACAAAATCAATCAGAATAATGTCTTCCTATGTGTCTTTTTTTAGTTCCCTTCCCAAATTGAAAACTCTGATATGCATATTACATATACAGACTGACATGGCATGGTAATTTAAAATCTCAATAAAGGGTGTGCCCAATGCATATTATATATACCTGCCAATGAGGATCAATGTATGCAGCCTTACTTTTAAATATTTAAAGAGATTGTTTCCGTAACTTGAACCCTGGTCTCTCAGATTGTAAAGGAACAACCTTACTGTTGTATCAAAGCCCGCCCTAAATATATTAAAATTTTATATTTAAAATCTCAATATAAAATAAAATCACTCGTCACCTTCAATTGAAGACCTGGAAAAAAAATTGGAGAGGCAGATTATGCAAACTTAGATGACTGCTCAATACATACCAGCAATCGCAGGTCAATTTCCAGTGTTACCAGAATAATTAATAAGGCTTCAAAAATTACTAAACATATGCATCTTCATGAATGTCAATGTATGTTTGTATAAATGGGCCTTTAACCATACAATGCATGTTCACTTATATGGCAATCACATGCAAAAAAGTTCAACAGTATCTTTGTGTGATTTAATGGCTTAGATCACATTAAAAGTCACAGAAAATTATAAGCATTCTCTTGCCTTCAAATCAACCAAAGTAGAGCCCAAGTGGGAGACAAGAAAAGGATAAAGCCATTTGGGTTTTTGTTATAAGTTGTGGTATCTTCCTTTTAGAATTTGAGTGTTATATACCTCCAAGTATAAGACTATATTAGAACACATAAAGAAAAGTTTCCAATAGGCCATTACACATACAATGACAAGAAATCCGATCAATAAGATCGTACATATATTTTCAAATAAACTACAGAAAATTATATTGCACAAATGGATATCCTAAACCAATGGTGACCAAATATGCTACAAGATTAACAGTAGTCATACAGGTGCACCTGACAATTTTCATGCAAAACTAGGGATAACTTACCAACAGCAATTGTTGCCTGATGAACAACCTCATCAATTTCATCTGTGGTAATTCCCGGTCGGATGATACAAGCAGCGGCATCTAAAACCTCCCTAGCAATCTGATGATGGTGAAGATATAATAAAAAAACAGAGATAATGCTGACATAAGTGTTTGTTCTTGCATATATTAAAGCAATACATGATTGCATGATTATTAAGGACTGGCCTTGGTACAACAGTAAGGTTGTTCCTTTATGACCTGGGAGACACTAGGGTTCGAGTCACGGAAGCAATCTTTTTAAATATTTAAAAATAAGACTACGTACATTGACTCTCCCAACACCCCGTGTTGGCGGGAGCCTCATGCGCTATGTATGCCCTTTATAATTGCATGATTATTATCAGAAATTAACAAAATGCAGATAAGAATTTATTTTGCACGAAATAAAATGGAAAACAATATTTACCTAGAAAAAGAACCCTTTGTTATGGTTTCTGTTTGGTAGGTTAAAGAAAATATGTATAAATGTATTGGTCATGTCGATTTGAGATACCTTTCCACTTCCATAATTTCTTTTTCCAAGAAAAAAATTAAAATGCATACCAACTGAAGACTAGAATTTTTCCACAAAAGATTATTCTCTCAAATTTGATTAATGGAAAATATGAATTAAAATCCTACTACTTTGTTTTCTCATATTTTCTATTCATGCTACAGCCTTCTTGGTGCAGTCCTTTAGAAACCAACCTCCACCATTCCATCTATTTTCCCTTACTCTCCTGCAATATGTAGCCAACAAATAAATAGTTACATCAACTTTATCATGGGCCCATATCAACCCAGCCAACCTGTAAAAAAACTAGTGGAAGCTAGAGTTAACAACCGACAACAACCATAAGTCCATTTAAAATCAGTGGTGGCAATTTCACCCGGTTTGGTTTATACCAGGCAAAATTTACAAGTTTGAGCCCAAACCGAGACACGGACCACCCCCATTTCGGACCGTCTGATCTGGTCAATTAACCAAAAAAAAATTGTTCAAAGAGAAAGAAGCCATAATTAGGGCTCGCAACTCCCTCTTCCTCCACCACCCACCATGCACCACCGACATCATTTTGGGTATGCTTCCTCCTCCTCCCTCTTCTTCTTCTGTTTCCTTCTTCCTCCCCTCCTCCTCCTCCTCCTCCTCCCTCTTCTTCTTCTACTTCCTTCTTCCTCTGCTTTCTCTACCTTCTTCCTCCCCTCCTCTTCCTCCTCCTCCTCCCTCTTCTTCTTCCTTTGCTTTCTCTTCCTTCTTCCTCCCCTCCTCTTCCTCCCTCAATCAGTTTGTGGTACATTCTGACATACTGACACATGGTATGCCAGAACGGATAGGAGGCCGTACTGGTCTAGCCATGGACCAGCATAGGTCCAGTAACTGAACTGCGAACCTTATTTGAAACAACTATAGTTGATTGGTACTGCAGAACCTCAGCCCACAGAAGCAAAAAATATATGTCACAGCAATAAATGTCTTGTTCTACAATCACCATCTAACTGCCTACTATTGCAGTTCAAAATAAAATGTAATTCATTGACCCAAAATTTAAATCCAGAGGATGTCAATAATCAATATGCTGGTTAAGCCAGACCTGTGGTGACTGCATTTGAGGTTCCAGGTTCACACCAGAAAGCAATCAAGCGAAATCAAGCACCAAGGTCGAGGCACCAACTTAGTCCATTAATGGAATGAACTTTGACTCTGCTCATCCTCACATTGATCCTAGTGATTGATATACGAAATCTTAGCCAGGTCAAGACTAAATCAAATTTAGGCTCTACCAAAGCTTGGCTGAATTGAACCCTTAAACTCTATCTCTAGAAAAGAACAACCCACAACCACGAAGAAAGAGAAAACCACATGAAAACTTTGGGTATGATATACTTACTCGGCATGTTTCTCTCATTAGTTCAATTTGCTCTGGCGTCTTGATCTTTGAAATTCAAACCAAGAAAATGTCAGATTAGTTTTGTGAGAATGTTTGATAATGGATCCGACAGATGAATCATGCCTACCTCCACAATATTCTGCAAGTCACTATTGAGCTCAGTCTTGGGGATACCCTGCCAACATTTACATAAAATAGTAAGATTCTACTCAAATTTACAATTGGCTGCAGAAAGGCACATAAAAGGAACTCATAGAATGTCAGAATTTCTTCAGATAGATCATGGTACAATGAATTTTTTTTTGTAAGATCCTTGGCCTGACTCTCAAAGTGTAATTGCATAAGAGATTAAGGGAAGAACAATATGTATTAGTGGTCCTAAATATCTACATGCCCTCCTCTCATCCCTCCAGCTTTTTATTTTCTAACCATTTTATCTTTTATTTATTTTTTGTCACTCCTGTTGCTGTGCAGCACCTTGTTTTGGTATGCTCAAAAATCCCAATTACATAAGCAATACTGTACTGGTTAATCAATCAGGAGCAAGCAGATACAAAGCATGCCGAACAATCTTTACATCCATATAAAATCATTTTTAGGCAACTGTTTTTAACTCTTTCAGGAAGATGTGACAGAGGCACCTCAATAAAAGCATTGTTCTAGACTGAGTTCCTGAATTCCAGTGAATATAACAGGTTGCACATCATTTCAACATGCTATGGATGAGTGCTTACTTTGCAAAGCACAATGTAATTCATTCGGCTCTTATCTTATTATGCTTTCTCCCCTTCCTCATTCCATAAGTACAAAGTATGCTGTAATAATGGCTCTGAAAAGCTAATACAACAAGCACAGTTCCTGTACAAGTTATAAAGAAGCTTACATGCATACCATCAAGCAGATCTGCACCTACTAAATTAAGGAAAAATAATTAGATATATGGTAAATGTTCTGCCTTGCTACAGACAATGTGTTGTTCCAATAGTCCTAAAGCGCACCTCAGGAAAGGGTAAGTCCATTCCAGAAGTATTGTTATTATTAAGATATCTTGAGACAAATGTAAGACATTCTAAATTTCTAACATCCACCCCATCAATTCCCAGTTCTCCACTAAGAAGCCTGAGATGTTATGCAAACTCAAGATTGCCTAACATAAATAAGTTAAAGTTCTATGGCAGGACTACCAGCGTAGTCACAAATTACAATTTGGCCAATCTTCTTTTGTCTGGTATATGTATTTTGAACATAAATACCCTTGTCTAAAGAATGGCATGAAAGTCACAGCAACTATTCAATCGTCCTAAATCATCATAAAAATAGCTAAATAAACATGCACAAAAAAATAAACAAAATGTAGACACTCTCCTTTTCTGTTCACAAATAACTTCCCAGAAGGCAATTAGTATGGAAACTAGTGAACAACATGTCAAGAGAATTAATTGGACTCACATCAATAGACCAATCAGGTTTCTCAACTCCATCTGGTACCAAACGCCGCTTGGATATTGGGCACGGCCTTAATGCTCTACAAGAAAATTACAAATTTGAAGGTTTAGCCAAAAATTGTGAAGCTCCATAAACATTTTCTCCACCAAACATGGAAAAAAGCTCTAAAAATAACAGTTTTCTTCATAAACAGTTTCAAATCAAGTGCCATGCAGATTGCTAAATCCACATATTTCTAACCAAGGAACCATTGTTGCCATATAGCAACTGCCTTTAGTATAAGACTTTCAATCAGATAACTCTGATCTGATCTTGAGAGTCAACCTGCTCTAGTGAATAGTGATGTACCCTCCAGACAAGCAAGCATATAGCACGAACCCACTAACATTTTTTATGCTAAACAGCCGAAGGAATAATTGCTGTAAGCTCAGGTTGTGGCAACATGGCAATAAAGTGCAAGGTTTAAAGGCCACTCATATCAAACGCAGAACTACTTGAAGCAGCCAGAAATGACATTATTAATCAGTTATGGCTGAAACTACAGAAATTAGAAAGATTCAAAAAGGATTCAGCTGAATCCATGTCTTCGAATCCTTAAATTAAAAACATTGAAATAAACTCTTCATGTATAATGAAAATACTGAGACTCCAATTTCCCTAAGGCCAGATCCTCAAGTCTCTAGACATATGCATAAAAAGAGACCCAAAATGCACATACTAAAGGACCCATCCAACTAAAGATCTTCTAATTTAAATAGACGTTATGTCCTTTGTCATGAACAATGCAACACGACAGAAACATCAGAGTCATCAATGTGAATCACATGGTGATGATCATTTGGTAAATGCGGGATGATAGAAACATCAGGGTCATAACATTGTTTCTTCACTGCTTTGTGGTCAAGTAATTATCAAAGACAATGTATCTTTCCTCGACAGGAGTATGAAATCCTAACAGATTCTTCTTCTTTTTTTTATAAAAAAAAAAGTACCTTGAGTACTAGAAAGAAAATCAGGGGGGAGGATTAGTGACGAGCTTAATGACGATACGAAACATCAAGTTAAAAAGCAGGACCAAGAAGCCTTTTCTTCGAATTCAAAGATAATGTAGATTGAGTTGAAGCTAATCTTGCAATATTTCTGAAGACAGGCACCCTATTGATCATTTAAATTTCCTATTTCTCACTATTTTGTGTCGTTATAGATTGGTATGGAATCAACTAATGAGTAAGGTGTCGTCTTGCAGCATCATACTCAACCAACTTGGCATATTTACTTTGCTTTTATTAAGGATGCCAACAAAAACAGCTCCATGAATTTAGTATTTTCACATGCATGGATAGTAAGATTAGCACATTTCCATTCAAGGAGGAAAAACAAGCAGCAGATATAATGATTCTTATGACAATTGTACCCTGTCCAACCAAAATGAGGAAGCTTAGATGTTCGAGCTTGGCCATTCTTTAAGCAATATAGCCAACCATCTAGAGATTGTTCAGAATGTGCACTTCTAACATTTGCTAACTTTGATTTCGGATGCACCAACTTGTGAGAGCTCCATGAAATTCTAAAGCAATCCTGCGTGCTGCAAGCAGATAGTTCTCTAAAGAAAAAAACTTCCATGCTACAAAATGAGTTAGAAGAGAAGAAAGAGGAAAATAGATAAATATCAAGGAAAATCATGACACAGGCTTCATAATAAAGTTGACATGGCAAGGGTGAGGGCAAAACAAATCATATCACAAATAACACAAACCTAAAATAGACCATCAACAAAGATTTTATAATACAGTTGACAGTTCCAAGAAAAGTCATGGCAAGGGCAAAATAAATCATATGTCAATATAAAACTACAGCCCTTCTGAGAAAAAAAAAATTCTACTGGCAGATGTATAGGTACTAAATTTTTGGCAATGAACTTAGTAAAGATAGGTATCCAAGAGCATCCATGCATCTGGTTTAAGACCAACTTGCCATGTGCATGACACAGGCTTAGTTTTGTTTTGAAGTAAAACATGAAATTCCATATCATAAGTTCCAGATCCTAGAATGTTGCAGTGTTCAAAATGGTATGTATAATTTCAAAACTTTCTGTGCAGGATTATATTGTTAATCACCTCTCTCCAAATATTTTTAAATAAGTGTAAACTAGCAAGGAGTTAATAAAACCCAAGACACGTAAGCATAACAAACCAGAATGTAGAACCTTCTTGAGGCAGCTTTAGCTCTACACATTTGGGACATCTGCATAAAAGGCATAGAATAGTGCATATTAATAAACAGTAGCTTGACCCACTCATTGCCTAATTTTGCTAGGACCCATAAGTGGGCTCACCAATGGGTGCAGGGTTACTCTGGGATCTTTTTTTTTTTATTAATACTCATGTGTATTCACATACCATTAGTGCCTGATGATTTTTTATAAAAAAAAAAGTGTATATCAAAAGCACAGGACATAAGCGAAGAATAGCATCGGCATATAAGAACATGTAATATAAGTGGACTACAAGTTAAATGAATGTAAAACATAATAGTCCTCAAAATGAATGTAAAGACAGAGAAGGATTCTCTTAACATCAATCCCCAAAATGTTTCATATGCGCAAATTAATCCCTCAGTTTTTTTCACATCTGCATAATAGTCCTCAAACCCACAAAACTTGGTGTATAACATTTCTTTAAACTCGTTGACCACAACAACAAAAAAAATTCAAACCGCAACAATAAAGAAACACTCAATATTGCTTATACATAGTTATATTTAATAACAAGTTTTACCTGAAGGCTTGACACCTCATATTATTTCAAGTAATCAATTATTTCCACCTTTTGTATCACACAACTAAAAGCTTCTGGGAATTGGTTTTTCTTTTCTTAGATCTTTTAAAGTATGCTCTAGAACATGAATGGACAGAGAACACGAAAGTATGCTTCTGGGAATAAGCATTATTATCCTCTTAAATAGTATAAGACATACAATAATTCATCAAAATGCTTGCTGCTCCATGTATATCTTCACCAGATCATGATTTACTTAAAACAAGCAGATGGACAAAAATCCACTGTGATTCAAGAATTAGAAAATTATTAGACATTAGCTCATTTGGATTGACTTGAGAAATTCATTGTGCCAATGGCAATCTCCTCACTGGTCATTTTGCCATAATACATTCATGCACTGTATCAATAACGTTCACGAATTGTAGCATAGGCATCTATACCTTCCCTTTTGTGACAATGGTAGACAGAGATGCAAATTATATGGCATGTCACCAAGTAACTCGAATTTCCAACTTCTAAACTAAGAAAAAAATTATGGAAACAGTAATCAGCATATGTCATATACTTCTAATAATATGATGGCGTATGTTAGAGAACATACTGAAGATAAGCTGGTTTGCCACACCGAGCACATGAAAGACCTGATTCTGTGGGTGTGCTTGAATCTGTATCCATCGTAACAAAATTCCTGCGTCAACTGCGTCAGCTCATATGGAGTTTCACGTTAGACCCGAGAATGAAACACAGAAACAGGCATGACTTTAGATTGAATCTTCAAATTCTTTAAAAAAATTCAAGACTTGATCTTAAATATCCGAGAAACTGCGATCTATTGGACATCCGACCACCAAAAAGATCCAGTAACATAAAAGGGACGAGGAATAGGTTGCACCAAACTCGCAAGACGTTTAATTCTTGAAATCAACGAAAGAAAGAAAAAACGGTTATGCAGGAAAACGATTTCTATCATTTTGCAACCAATGGCGTCGTCTTGCACGCAATAATCGTCAAGAAAAGGACGGTGATAAACATGAAAGGAAAAAAAAAATAGACGACGACAGGATAGTTACCTTCAAGACCAAATGAATAGAGACAGGGAAGATCGCGTACCGGTGACTGGCGAGACAAATCGGCAGCTCCCGAAACAGGTGAGTTGCGTCGGACGGCTGGACGATGGGTTAGGGCTTTGCCGAGCGAAGAGAGGAGGTTGGGGGGGGAAGGGTTGAACTCGGAGACACGAGCGAACCTTATAAAGGAGGCTGGATGGAGGACTCCCGAGTCCGCGTTGCTCCTGTTCATACACCATTCGAACGTCAGACCGAGGTCTCGGCTCGGCTCGGCTCCAGTGGTTGAGCTCCAAGTAGGTCCGGACAATTGACAACTTGAAACGACAACGGTGGGGACACAGTACACATTTTTATGTTTATTTAACTTGAGACTAATATAATTAACATATACAATAATCCACCACAATATCTACATATATTATTCTATTCAACTATTTATGTACTATAAATCCATCGTAACAAAGCTACAAAGTCGTTGACGTTGCTATGATTTAAATTATATATATTATACTACTACTTTTGGTTGGTGTAAACAATCCGGGAGCCGTAGCCTCGGGACCGACGCGGCTCGGTTCATGTTCGGACGACGGGGATCTCTTCGGGGCGTCCCTCGAGCTCGCGGGGTCGGTCTGGTGCGATGGTCCGATCGGGACGGGGTTGCCGCTTCCTCCGGGCCGGAACTCCTCATCCGCGCGTCCGGCGGGGACCCTCGGCTTCGCACCTGCACCAAGGTCGGGTCGGGGTGCTCGACCCGACCCCTCCGACGATCAAGTTAGCCGATGTGAAGGGGGTTTCAGAAGAAGAAGTGTTTTAGTGTGTCCTCACTCCCCTCTTTTCGTTCAGAATGCGAGGGTATTTATAGGGAAACTTACCGTTGTTTGATGTGCCCGCTTGTAGGAGGCAGGCTGGTAGCATCTTTCATGGGCGTTGGCGTGGCGTGAAGAACCGAGCCTGAGTATGCATTAATGCGCCTCGGTCGGTGTTCCGGTTCAGTTGACCGAGTGCAGTCGCGCCGATCGAGGCGTGAGGCGTCAACTGACGTCAACCGAGTCATAATTACTATCCTCATCACTTTTATAATAAATAATATTATAATATTAATATATTAATATATTAAAATAAGTGATAATTATTCTATCATTTAGTATTTATATTTTGTTGATTTATTTCATAATTGTTATATCATTCAAAATGTGTTATTATTATTATTTATTAAAATTAATAATATACAAATATATTTTTTATAATTTATCAAAAATAATACTAACTTTGAGAATTTAGTCTGGGATGTCTTATTTTCAATAAATGAATAAATATACATATACAATAATCCTTCGGATTGATCCGATTTGACCTTCTTTATTTTTTCTTTTCTTGCTCCTCTAATATATCATCTTTCAACTACCACCTCTTTATTGTCGCTCTTTTGTCATCGTCTTTACAAGACGAGGAAGATGAAAGAAGAAAAGTGGTATATGAGAGGAAAATAAAAAGAGATGATCGGTGTTTGTATGAGAAGGAAAAGACTTGAAAGGGATGAAAAGGAAAGGGTTAAGGAGAGATGAGAGAAAGTGAAAAAGGTTTGGACAAAAGGAGGAAGAAGATGATTGATTAAGTGAGTCGATCTAAATCAATTTACGGAATCAGTTTAGATAATTAAAAATAAAAATATAATAAGAGAATAAAAGTGATATTTAAATAAGAGATATCATGAGTATTTTTTTAATAAAAGGAGGAAAACTAAATAATAGAAGCTTTTCTAGCTTTTTTTAAATATATTATTATGACATTTTATTATTATTTTAGTTTATGTTATTTTATTTTTATTAGTAAAAGAGTTATTTATTTATCATTACATAATATCAACTTAAAGTAATTTTTAAATTAATTAAATTAATTTTTAAAATAAAAAGATTGAATTCAATCAGAAAAAAAGCCCTTGAATTTTTAGATTATTTTCTTTTTTTTTAATAAATAAAATGATGCGCTATCATAAAAACTCAGAACTTTTATAAGAAATTTACTCGTAATATAATTTATGTGACACACGATAAGTTCTCCGACTAATATTGGATGAACCCTTTTGGCTTGTGCCCTAATTGTGATTCTAAAATCAATGATTTTGATTTCGAGAAAAAAAAGAAAATTAAATCAAATATATTCCAAATGATTTCCATTACAAATTTGATTTTTTTAATATTTAATGTTTAATTTTTTACTTTTTTAGTCGGTTGAAATCATGGAACCATTGACCGGTTCGTGTCTCAATTTTGACCGATTCGAATTCTAGTTCAAATCGAACCGTGGTCACCTGCGTTGTGGTGACCGAGGTTGAACCCTTAAGTGGGTCCTATTTTTCGATAATTGACACAGGCGGTAATAGTCTCGGATCCGGTCGGTTCTGACCCGTGGAACTGTTCAGCGGCTCGGATTTCGATTTTGATTTGTTCCGGTTCCAAGCGAACCGTCGTCACCTGTTTGTGACGGCCGAGGTCGAACCCACAGGTCGGTGCCCTTCTCCGGCAATTCATATGACGCGGTAGGAAAAGTGAGGATCTTCGTACTGGATTTACCCACAGGTCGGGTGCGACGGATTGAGCAGGGTTGGCGTTTCTGCTTCACTCGGCACCCGCGCGGCGGCGTCCGTGCGGAGGAGCACCACCTCCCCTTCCCCCACACCGCCCCCCTCGCAGTCGCAGTGAAAGCGACGAAGGCAACAACATGAGCAAAGTATGAATGAGGTAACCGAAGAAAAAGGAGACATCACAATCGAGGAGACGAGACTGGTAATGGAGCCCTCGAAACGGAGCGGGACCCGCTGGCACGCCTCCCACGTGTCGTCCCCTCCTGCATGGCGCTGCGACCTGGTGAGGAACAGGACGCGTCAAGCGATGGCCACGGCTCCTCCTCCTCCGCCTCTTCTTCTTATCTCGTCTTCGAACCCTAATTTCCACTTCTCTTTTAAACCCTTCCCGGAAGACCCCTCAGGTCGACTCCGCTCCCACCGCGAGGCATGGCGACGAGTTCATCCCCTTCGGCCACCGAGCGAGCCCGGTTCTTCTTCGCCACGACGCTGCTGCCGGTGATGTTGGTCGCCGCCCCCAAGCCGAGGCGCGGTAGGGCGCCTGGCCCATGAGACCCGGCCATCCAGTTGCCCTCGGGTAGGCCACACCCCGAGACTGGAGGCGGCCGCCGACCAGTTCGGCGCTGCTCGTGGCGGGCTCTTCCGGCTACGGGAACTACCGGCATCAGGTAACTAAGCGCACTCCCTGTTCTTGGCGGTGGAGTGAATTCGAAGAACACATTATGTGCGACGACGACGATGAGGACGTGGGTGTGTTTGTGTGGACATATAGGCCGACGCGTGCCATGCGTATCAGCTGCTGTTGAGAGGCGGGCTGAGGGGGGAGAACATAGTGGTGATGATGCACGACGACATCGCCCACAACCCCCTCAACCCGAGGCAGGGCGTCATCATCAACCACCCCCAGGGCCAAGACGTTTACGCTGGGGTCCCCAAGGTACACCCGCCGCTGGGACTCCTCTCGTTTCGGTTGTTCTTCATTAAACCTTAGTGTCTCGTGAACCCCTCAATTTTTGCTTGATCCCCACATATGAACCTCTTCACTGTATGACTACAGGGGCCTCTCGTGGTCTTGCTATAGCAGAAATGACCAAGAGATGCTTGGCTTATCCTTCTAGGCAGAATTGAAGAACATTAAGCATCCATTTGGTCTTCTAGTAGGTCCATTAGTGGAAACAGAGAAGGTGTCGATTTGGTTTGTGGAAAGGACACAGATCTTGATTAAAGTTGTATATGCTATAGGTCGATAATAGATTAGTATTATGAGAGATTTGAACTTTTGACCTGAATAGTGGCATCAAATTATGCATACATTCGACTTTTTAAAAATTTCACCAAACAAAGAAGGTATAAGTTGGTATTGTCTTAGCTGATGTGTGACATCATATTGAAGATATATGCCCCGATAGGTGTGTGTTTATTTACTTTTGGAGCCTGCTGATTTCCTACATTGCTCGAAATGTTCTTCACAGAATAAATTCTAGTTATCAAGCAGGACTTGGCTCAAATTCAAGGCCGTATTTTCACAATGGCAGTGTAGACTTCAAATTTTTCTAGATTTTCAGGATCTTGTAGTGTCTAAGTATGTGAAAAATAAGGCCCAACAATTTAGTGGGAGATTATTTAATCTAGTTGAGAATGGCAAGAGACAAACTTCTGATTGCTGCATTCCCCTTCGAGCTCATGTCAGACTTCTTTCATCAAACCCACTAGTTTGATGGTCTCAGGTTATATGCTCAACCAATTCACTTCTCTTACACCTCTAACACTAAAAAAAGAAAAATCAGCGGGTCTCAAAATTGTCGTCTCATTGATCTCTGTGTTCAACAGAGTTACTTGTTATGATTATGCTATTATTTGAAATTCAGTTTTATTGTTAAAACAGTATACATTGACTTCAGGACTACACCAGGGAGCAAGTCACTACGAAGAACTTGTACGCTGTGCTTTTGGGTAAGAAGAGTGACATAGAAGGTGGAAGTGGAAAGGTCATAGACAGCAAATCAGATGATAGAATATTCATCTACTACTAAGACCATGGAGGCCCTGGGGTCCTTGGAAAGTTCCCACTCTTTTGTCATATGCCAGTGAAACAATTTTCATTGCTGATCATGTATGCTGGCACTATTTCGACTTAGGAATGCCCAACATGCCATATCTTTTCGCTGCTGATTTCATTGAAGTATTGAAGAAGAACATGCATCCAGTAGTTACAAAGAAATGGTGAGAGGACCACAAGATATCAGCTGTCATTGCGACACAGAGAATAGGTGATTGTAGCTAATGGTTTCTTAAACCGGTTATCTATATAGAAGCATGTGAGAGTGGCAGCATATTTGAAGGTTTAATGCCAGAAGACTTCAACATATATGTGACAACACCATCAAATTCTGTGGAAAGCAGTTGGGGTACATATTGTCCTGGGATGGATCCTCCTCCACCTCCTGAATTTTTTATTTGCCTTGGTGATTTGTACAGTGTTGTATGGACGGAGGACAGGTTTGTGTTTAGACATAGAATCTCGAAATGACTAGTGTGATTAGAAGTCCAGGCAATTTGTTATTGGAATGAATCTCTAAAAATATTTAACTATGATTATCAAGTGATTTAGGATCTGTTAGTCCATCAAATTTAACTGATATTAAATTAATAATCATCAACTAGAATTTATGTAAATATAGCCTGACAAGTATAGTCTATGCATGCACTACTATCATTTGCTTATTTATTTATGTTGAGATTATCTATTCGATGTAAGTTGCATGTTGCAGTGTTATTCATGAATGAAGATTAGACAAATTTTAGGTGTCATTATTCAGGACTGCTACTCATACATGCAATGTGTATACCTCAATTCCTTGATGAGGTAGTGCTGATGATGTGACATTCATGAGGCAGCTGGGTGTCATCACATGAATGCCATGTGGCACATAAGTTTTCTGATTCAGGGTCCAGTGTCAAGTGCCATGTCAGCAACAGATGGGCACCACAAGGGGTTCCCTGGGGATGCCAAAACATCAAGGGTTTTAGTGATATATTTTGTGCATGTATAGCATTTTTATTTATTATCATAGTACTATGTCTCGTGGCTGTAATATCTCATTGTGGTAGATCATGTTGGGAACGATAAGCTGATCGTGTGTTCAAGAATTTTGATGGAACATGTATTTGTAAGAAATATAA
Source organism: Musa acuminata AAA Group (assembly GCF_036884655.1). Lineage (NCBI taxonomy): Eukaryota > Viridiplantae > Streptophyta > Magnoliopsida > Zingiberales > Musaceae > Musa > Musa acuminata. Next base: position 8,652,992 of record NC_088334.1, on the reverse strand, counting down.
CCAAATGTTTCTTAAACCTCATCAAGGTCTTTCTTGTATGATTCAATATCGTTTTGGTTTATCAAGTTCTATATTTGCATTGCACTACATAATACATATCCTTTGTAACTATCATAATTTTTCATATGCATGCATCAATTTCAAAGTGAAACTGCCATTATTAGTTCTTGTCCAATGAAAGAATATTCATATAGAACAGTGAGACTGATATCAAATGAAAAACTTTCTGTTACAACTTAATACATAAATGCTCTGGATTGGTCAATGGTATCACAAGGTAGCAGCTCTTACTTTTAACTCTTCCAGAAGCCATAGTCTAGTGCATCCTTTTGTGCTATAGCTTAAAGTGGCAAAAGTATCAGGAAAATTTAGAAGATAAAACAGAAAAACCATAATTTCCCCTCTGATGACATTCCCTTTTGTAGTCTTGACTGGTTGGTCAGTTGTAAAATAGGTTGAATGTGCCACTCACCTTGAGTTATGCTTCTTGCAGTGACGTCCACAATCTAAAGGAGGAGACCATTGGGAAGCAGTATGAACTGGTAAGTTTCTGATCAACCTGTGTCATAGATCCTATCATCCTACTTTTTGGATTTCTCACTGTATGTGTTCTTCTGCAAGGTGTTCAGGTGAAGATGAGGACATCCGGTTATGACACCTATAGAGCCGGGTTTTTTTACCAGAGCTTTGACCCTTCTAATGCCAATGTTACTGAGAATGTCGTTGATCTAAGAATGCAGATGGGGGTCATCAATCAGAGATGCTGATCTTCTCTTCTTGTGGAAAAGGGTGAGTCGTAATTTTTCCTTTGTTTTTGTTGACTTTTACTTTGTGCTCTTCCATCCATGGTAATGTTTAAATTCAAAGACTCAACAATTGGTAATGATTCTCTTAGTTATTTGATAAACAGAAGCCAGATTATGACGGAAGGAAGCAGGACCAAGGAGGTTAGTGTTAACTTGTGGTAAAACATAAATAGGAATTTGGGATCTTTTCATGGTTAAAAATATATGTGTTACGCACAAAATTTTATGAGGTTGGCCTTGGGTTCATGGGTAATTGAGTTGGTGTCATCTGTGTTGTCCTTTAATTGACTTTTGTGAAATAGGACGGTCCATTGATATCCCTTGTGGAGATATCTATCCAATATGACTTTTAGAGGGTGAGAAAATCCAGGTAACACTGGTGGATATCCTTAGAGTGGACAGAGAACCGAGGTGATAATGACAGAATTATAGAGTTTGAAATCTGAGAGCACCATCAATATTTCTGTTGTAGTTATGATTGACTGAACAGATGAAGAGAAGAAAAAAACTTGTATTCTTGGATGTCCTGTGTTATGAAAAGTAGACATTATGGTAGCATACATTTTAGTTATTGATTTGAATATGGTACATTAAGATGTGAATTTAGCATCTGTTATGTGTTAACAGGCGGTGCAAATCTTTTGTGCTTTGGTTGGTTGACTTCAATACGTTAACAATGAATGTGATCTTCTGAATCTCTCCATGCAAATTGTTTTCCCGAATGAGCATTTTTTTAATAAATACAAATGTTAATCTTTTATTGTTTTCAGTACGAACAATTGGATGAAAGGTTAAGCCAAAAGAAGGCTATTCTTAAGGAGATCACAGAGACAATGATGCACAGTAGCATTAATTACTTTGGGAATCTAATTTTTGGATCACAGAAATTGGTCCCTTTATCCTCAGAGCTGTGAGATCATCTGGTCAAGCACTGGTTGATGATTGGGAATGCTTGAAGTCGATGGTAAAATCACCCTCTTTAAGTGTTCTATTTTTCTTTCATCTCATGGTGTTCATTGTTGCATGACAATTTAGATATAGATATTTGGATAGGAAGGAGGGAGTTTATGGGTCTGTTGTTTAACTTCTTATTTCTACACTCTATTTATTACATTTGAGCATGTCCCCTTGAAAGCAAAGAATGACTTACAGGTTCAGGTATTTGAATCACATCATGGATCCCTCACTCGGTCTGGCATGAAACATTTGGGGACATTTGCAAACACATGCAATGAAGATATCTCGATGAATGTTATGAAAGCAGCTTGTTCTGGTACGTGTAAGAGCTACAACATAGCTATGTGGAGTCCGTCGAGGATACAGTGCTTGATCTTGTTATCACCTCAAACTCTATCTTAGTAGCCGCACTCATTCTACGTAAGTAAACAATTAATTATGATTTGTCGCAAAAGAAATTATACATGCTTATATCTTCTCGTGTGATTGTTCATAGACATGTTTTAGCTGATGTCTTACAGTTTTTTTTAAATTTAAACTGCCTTAAATTTGTGAAATATATTGTCACATTTCTGGAAAGCAAGCATAACTAGTATGATAAGCTTTTACCTATACTGGAGCATGTTTATTAGATGTGTGCAATTAGTTTCAGAATACAAGTTAATATGATATGTTTAACTAAAAATGTAACCATAGTTTGTCAAAATCATGTCAAAATTAGGCTGAAGGAATGTGCCAAATTTGTCTTGTTACCAAACTTAACATGAAAATTGAAGGGTTAATGACAGCTAATTATGATCAAAGTAGTATAAAGTAGACAAATAGATGTCACCTGCTGCTAATGCTTACTATCAACCTTAGCAATTTGTCATTTGTAATGTGCTTCTAGTGTAGCATGATGCATGAACATTTATATGTGATTCTATTGTCAAGTAATCACTGATAATTTGCAATGCACAACAGTGGTACATGTAGATTCATGCCAACTTTAGTACAAGGACTTGGAGTGATGACAATTTGATCAAAGATCTCATCCTAGCTTCGAGTGGCTTCTCATCATTCCATGTACCATGCCTTCTCTCCTCTTTGTTGTTGTTTTCAACCATACTCCATTGCTATAATATGTACTACACTTTGATGGGACACAAACCCAAAGCAATCATGTCCTCTTCCTCATTGTTCCTATCTTTAGGTGACCATGTCTCAGTTTATTTCTCAACCCCGTTCTTCTCAGTGCTCCAAGTAGTGAACATAGGAAACACTATAATTCCATCATTTGGTCCATCAAGCATAAGTCTTGTCTTTCCTTTTTCTTTTTGTTAACCAATGTACAACAAGATGCACACATTAATGGCACTTGCTTTAAGGTGTCCAGTGAAAATCTACAGCTATTATTAGGCATGACAAGAAAGGAGGATCCACACATTTAAACCTTCATGGCAGTCAAATTGGATGGCAGCATGTGCTTAGTATATCATACTGTGTAGGTTGAAGACTATATATATATATATATATATATATATATTCCCTTTCTTAGGAAGACAAAGGTATGAAGCATTGGTGTGCAAGGGTGCAAATCCTTGGCCACCAAACCAAACCTGATAAGAATACACTGGAAGTGGGGTCTCAAGGATTTAGTCGGAGATATAGCTCTCGAAGTACATCCAAGAAGATAGCTACACTTAGGGCCCTCTGAGATCCGTAAAGATCTACTGGAAAGACGGAAGTAGACCGTATAAGGAGACGGGGGAAGGAAGGAGGAGGGAAGCCATCATGGCAGAGAGGAGGAGGTGGCTCGTGGGGCCCGACGTGCATTAGGGAAGCCGCAACCCTCTCCCCATTGGCTCCGCCGCTTGTAGAGGAAGACTGCCCCACCTCCTGTGCCTGCCACATCGGACCGAACGCAGGGCAACTTCTCTTCACTTGAACTATCATGAACTGTCATCCTGTCACAGCGATGACATGGCAACACGTTTCATGCACAAGATGCTTGACGTGTGATACTTTTGCTGGCCACCACGGAGGGGATGGGGATATGACACCGGCCAAGCCAGAGATGACTGTAGCATCGCGTGTGATACTTTTGCTTCACTTCTGCCCCAAACACGCATACCTACCCGTATACGTATCCCAAACCCCAAATCTATACTTCAAACACCAAACACTGCATCAAAAAAAAATTGCCACGCGTCAACCGGGAGGTGGCTTGACGTGGTGAGTCCTGCGAGGCCAGACTCTAATGACAGGTGAAGCCCACGCCTCTCTCCTTCGTATCGGAAGAGCTTATTGGCTCGGGAAAGCGTCAACGTCGAAGTCGTAAGCTTTCCAAGTCGTCGTCGTTCTGTTGGTTTGGATTTGTATTCGGAGAGCGGTCTCCGTTGGAATGCTTTAGGTCGGTCCGAGAGAGCCCCACCACCAGAGAACGACTCTCTCCCCTCTCCTCAGCAGTCGTACTGATCGATCAAAGCAACAAAAAGTAATATATTATTGGACGCGGGGGAGGCAGTAGAAAGAAATAAAGGAGGAGAAGAAAGAGGAGGAGGAATTATTTGCAGACAGCCAACCAACCACTGAGAGCACAAGCAAGCGGTCCCCCGCGCCACTTGCTACGTTGGATTTCCCTCAAATGCCCTGCGCCCAGCCATGGCTACCAAAGCTTGTCTTTCTGTGATGAGTGGCTGCCTGCTACTTTTTTACCATTTTATCTCAGTCATCCGCTTCTACATGAAGCTGCAGGCAGCTTGTCGCGTTGCTTCCGCCGTGAGAGGGAGGAGAGCTGGGTCGTGACCTTTTGACGTTCTGGTCGCTATCGGTGGCGGGTGGAGGTGGTAGCAGTTGCGGCCAAGAAGGCCAATGGGAAGGAAAAGAGGAGCTTTTGCTCTTTCCGGCCATTGCGGCGTCATTTCTCTGCCTCCGTAGCCTTCCCCCGCAATCCATCGCGCCACCGATACGCGTATCAAGAAGGTTGCAGCACCCCCTGCTGAAAGTGCAACCGGCGCTGACTAAAATATAGTTTCTGTTCTTTGGACCATCGCTCACCTGCTGCTATTTAACGCCATTGCCTCCTCCTCCTCCTCCTCCGCCTCCGCCTCCACCCGACTCCATCGCCTCTTCTCTCTAAGTCTTCCTCTCCGTGTGGGGGCGTCGTTGTTCCTCGCGGTGCCCCATAGAGAGAAGGCTTTTGCACAAATGACTCCTTTCACGAGGTCTCTGTCGATCGAAGATATCCTAAAATAGCAGCAAAAGTCTTCCATCGTCTCTGTCGGGACTGACTCCGGGATCAGGCGTGTCCGAGCCAAAGCATTCATTCCACGTACTTGGAACCTTTTCGCCAACCAGTCTCAGCACTCTTCGGTAACCAGTAAGAGCCATTCCTTCTCCCACTCTCATCTCCCTCCCTCCCTCCCTCTCTCTCCACACACACACACACGCATAATTATGCTTCTGAGCTTGCATTTTCTGGTCACAGATTGAAGGTGATACGATTTGTATGATTTCATGATATATCGGTACATAATTGCCTTTTTATTGCATGAAGAGCTTCGATCATCCCAGTCTTTTAGATGTTGATGTAGATCTTTATGTTTGTTTGATGCTTTCTAAAGCTTTTCTAGCTGATCAAGCCAATACTGTCAGAATAGATCTTTTCCTTTGTGGCCATCAACGATAAGAGATTACCTCAAGAACATGTCATGAATTCACTCTATATATATAATTTTTGTAACCTTTTTTTATTACCTTCTGTGGTATTCTTCTGTGTAAAGGGACATTGTTGCTTTATTCATGGGACGATCACATTAGTTCTCAGATAACATGCATTTATGCACTTCGGTAGTCTGCATATTACAGCATGTATAATTGCCTGAACTACCATGTTCTTCTAATGACAAGGCAAGAATCTTGAGCCCTACAACTAGGTTTTGATCATGAATCACTTGTTGCTCCTCTAATAGCAACATTTATCCATGTCACATGCTTTCTAATCCACAGACAACATTTATTTCAAGTGCTTTTTCTTTTTTTGTTTATACCCATCTTACAAAGCTGTGTAGGTTTATTTACCTGTAGACTACTATGTTAAATTTCTCGGAATATAAAGCTCTTGCATTGTCTTCCAGAAATGAGCATTTCTTGTTCATTGACCCATCTTTGAGCATTTCTTGGAATGAGTCATTGATTGTTCATTTATTTGAGTCAGAGACATTGGTAGGGGAAAAGAAGCTATGAATCTTTTCTAAATAGCATCTTGATATCCTCTTCTAATATGAATATTTGACGTCACCTCTCACACTCTTTACTTCCTCCTGTGCATGGAGTCCTATTCAAATTCGATCTGGCATTTCAATCTCAATGCATGCTTATGTTTGCTGGATCACTACTCGAAAGAAGCTCAGCAAATGTCTAATTCTCCTGGAAGTCACATCTGCAGAACTTAACCACACTTTAAATCACTTCGCATGAATGATCTTGCAGGCTGCTGCCATACAAAGCCCAGGGAAGATGGACACCCTTTCTCATGTTCCTCCAGGGTTTCGGTTCCACCCGACCGATGAAGAACTCGTGGATTATTACCTCAGGAAGAAGGTAGCATCAAGAAGGATTGACCTGGACATCATAAAAGACATCGATCTGTACAAGATCGAGCCATGGGACCTTCAAGGTATCTCTTCCATCAGTCTTTGTGTTCGGTAACGTATCTAGATTTTATGCCATTTTTCGATCGAAATCATGGTTTTGTTCTACTTTCTTGAGGCAGTAAAATGCAAGATTGGTACAGAAGAACAGAACGAGTGGTACTTCTTCAGCCACAAGGACAAGAAGTACCCAACGGGGACGCGGACCAACAGAGCAACCACTGCTGGTTTCTGGAAGGCCACCGGGAGGGACAAGCCGATCTACTCCAAGAACAGCTTGATCGGAATGAGGAAGACGCTGGTCTTCTACAGGGGTCGAGCACCCAACGGGCAGAAGTCGGATTGGATCATGCACGAATACCGTCTTGAAGCAAATGAGAACGCGCCACCCCAGGCAAGTTCTTCCTCTCCTTCTCAGCAAGCAATCGTTTCCAGAGACCGTCTGCATGCATGACAACTTACGTGCTCTATAATTGCTTCCATGTTTCAGGAAGAGGGATGGGTTGTGTGTAGGGTTTTCATCAAGAGAATAGCACCGGTCATCAGAAGAGCCAGTGAGCACGACTCTGCATGCTGGTACGACCATCATGTGTCCTTCACGCCGGAGCTCGACTCTCCGAAGCAAGTAGGAGCCCCGCCGGAGATGGCGTACCACCACCACCACCCACTCTTCTCCTGCAAGCCGGAGCTGGAGGTGCGCCACCACCACTTGCCACAGTTTGATTCGTTCCTCCAGCTCCCCCAGCTGGAGAGCCCCAACCTTCCTTTCTCCCTCGTCGCGCAAGAAGACCCGATGATCCAGCCCAGTAAGCAGCTCCAGATCTTCTCCACCTGCAACAACTCCCAAGGTATCATTCATCATGCAGCGGAGCAGGCAACGGACTGGAGGGTGTTCGACAAGTTCGTCGCATCCCAACTCAGCCATGGTGACATCTGCAGAGAACTCAACTACTCCAGTTCTGGAAGCGACTTCCAAGTTTCCCAGAAGCTTGAAGCAAATGTGGAGCATGCTTCGGCTTCCAACTCCAGTGGTGGCCAAACCGAGCTGTGGAAATGAAGCCCATACATATAATTATACTGATTTTAATTAGGAGGTAAATAGCTACCAAAAATCCGAAGATCACAGATTTATGTACATAATAAACCACGAGAACAGTCTGGGATTGCTTCTGACCTCTGTATCATGTTAAGAGCTTCTACTTGTCGAGAAGGTATCAGATGGATGATGAGGCCGAGGGTTCGAGTAACTGACTCGGTCTCCATTGAAGAGAAATCTGAGACATAATGGACTCCATTATTTGGTCCATTGTTTCGGAGCAGTATTTGCTGCCATGTCGCTAATGTCTTCTACAGTAGATGGCTGCTTGTTCATTTCTTGCCATTACAGTTCCCATTACTATTTCAGAAGCAAACAACAAAGTCCTGTGTGGATCCCTTTGTTCTCCTGAGAGAGAGAGAGAGAGAGATGCCTGATTCTCTACTAATATCATCAAAGCAAGTTAGGCAATACCAGTCTCTAAACAATGCAAATTACGTAGGAGCAAAATGATAAGTAATGATAGACAGACCTTTAAGTGTGCTTCAAGCACTCGTGTATTAGAAGATCAACAGTGACATGCTTTAGAACATTGCTCCATCTTTTACAGTGTAAAGAGCCTGGTCTAGACAACCACTATCCTGAGATTGCGGTGGCGGCAGGTTTGGAGATGGGCCACGCGGCCTTTGGAAGGAAGGCAGAATCGTCGGCGCGTGGGTGGTCGACCCAAATCCACCAACCAATCCAAACTCTACATCCGATAACGTGTCGGGTATAAGCTTATCGGTTACGGATTTAGATCCGACCCAACATCATCCCTGTCGTGGCTCCGATGGGCTCATGAGATGAGATAAAGCATTTGAATTCACAGACCTTGGGATAATAAACATGCGAATGGAAGCATTAACACGATCTCTGTCACGCAGGAAGCCAAGGAGTTTCATCGACAACTTTATAGATCGTCTTCTGCAATCTGAAGTAGTTCTCAGACACTGAAGACATCCTGCGCTCACTTGGATCGTGAGAAGCCACTGATGTGTTGGGCAGGAACAAAGTCTTCTGATGTACAAAGACAGAAGCCTAAGAACTCAGCGAGCACTCATCAGCTCCTGATTGCATGGTGTCAAAAGATTAGCCAGGGAAAAGAGATCATGCATGCTGCTGATATGTGTATGTGTGCATGGAGTTAGATGTACAGATTAAGCATTAGACTGGCATGGCAGCTGCTTGTCAGCATCAGTGGATGCAGCAGAGGTAGTCAAAGGGGGCACTGTTGCTGAGCAACATAATTGACAATAAATGATGAGCACCGACCATGCAAAGCATTGTGAACTGCATGAAGCCAGAATATATTAAGCAGACTAAGAATGTGAGCACCTCTCTCTCTCTCTCTCTCTCCTCATTTATAATTCCACAAGAATCCTCCTAAAACTGTAATCATCATCATCATGAACATTTTCATTGAAAGGCATAGATACAAAAAAATGGACATATATAACAGATGATTATGTGGTTATACATATTTAGATCCTTTTATTTCTATATGTTCATGGCCCATTTGATTGCCTTAAATTGGTATGTCTGCAAATAAGATGTATTTGCTTGCAAAATGACTCATTTTAATTACCATATACTCTCAATACACATAGCATGTATACTTAGATGTAGAGAGATATAAAGGGGAAGGAGAGTGCCAGCTAACTTCTGTCTCATGCTTTCGTTATAAAGGCTCCTTTTAATCTAAGTTGACTTTAGGGTTGGGCAAGTCTTGAATTACCCTAAGGCATGAGCATAAAGTAGATGCCTGATATCTACCTTTCAATGCAATAGCTGGCCACGTAGTAGAATGCTTGGACGCAGCTGAGCCCCCTCTGAACTCTGTACGATGGTTGCATAGAAGACAGACATGAGCTTCAAATGAGTGGTTGGAATGTAATGAGTAGATCGAGAGAGAGAGATGAATGGTGGGATGGAGAAGATGTAGCTGATCAGGCCAGGGGGCAAGCGAACAAAACCATAGCAGCGGCAGCAACAACAGGGACAGTACGAGCATTAACTCTCCCCCGGTTCTTTTTCCTCGATTTCCTCTCACCATCTCTCACCCTCCTCCCTCCGTTGGTCTCTACACCGACAGGGTTCATCATAGCACCGTGTCCTCATGCAGCACATGAGTCGGGGGAGAGAGAGAGAGAGAGAGAGAGCGAGGTGGGGGCTACAAGAGCAAGTACAGAAATGGCGGAAAGCACACACTATGCGTAGGGGTGGCAGCGAGGAGCTGAAGGGGGTTGGTGCGGTGAGAGAGGACAAGTTGCTAAATTCTCGTATAACGAGTTACTCATGATGCTAAAGCTCATTCAATAGGGCTGAGTGCCACCCACCACCACCACTTCCACCACCCACATCACCTGCGTTAGCCATAGCTGATCACTGATACGTCTCTGCCCTTTCCTATTAACCCTAAGGAAGGAGGAGGGGTCTATCAACTTTGGCATTAAACCACCTCTGTAGCCACTTGAGCGTAAGACACGACTGCATTCAGATATCATAGCCCAATAACAACACCAAAACAGTGTTGTGAATGGTCTCCTGAAGCAGTGGTCAGCTCCCCATGGGGGGGCTACATGATCCCACTCAGACATATTGCTGGCCATGCAAGGATACATTGGGAATCTTCATGGCAGCCCGGGATACGAGCTAAAGAAAGGGGGTGTGGTGTGGGCATGGAGCAGTGCAGGCTTTAGTGTAAATGGAGAAAGGGGGAATGGTTGGGGCGAACCCATGTGGGTCGGACGTAAGTTCAACCTGCCTCGGCTTCTGCGACGGGGGAATGTGAGACGGATGATATTGTCTAGATTTAAGCATGCTGGGAAGAGGGGAAAAGAAGGTAGAGAATTCTTGGAGAAGGACAGAGGGTGGTAAAGAAGATTGATAGAGATAGAGAGGGAGTGGAGGATCTGTGTCTGCTGCAGCAGCTGCTGCCTGCTGTTTTGTTACCGAGTGAGAGAAGAGGAGGAGGGGTGAGGTCAAATCATGAAAAGTGCGAGGCTTTGGTCTCTTTCTCCTCTCTTTTCTCTCTCTCTCTCTTCGAAAACTCAGTGTGTGTCTGTTTCTTTACTGCCATGGCCAGCAGGTTTGGTTGTTGCGGAGGACGTAAAAAGACAAAAATGTCACCCTAAGGAGGCGGAGACGGAGGCGGAGGGCTGAGCCCTCCCCCTCCCCCCCCCTCTACAGTAGCTGAATTATATTACCACGGAGCTGCAGCTATCTGAGCTATTGCCCACGAGGCACAAGAGAGCATCCGGGAAACGGGAAAGCCGACCTCCTCATCTCTCTCTCTCTCTCTCTGTCTTTGTCTCCTTCTTACCCTTCTTTTTCGTCTCCTCCTCCTCATTACTGCGAGAACAACAGCAGAGTAAGCTGGGAAAGCTAAGCGGCCCATGCAAACGTCCCTTTCTCCCTCCTCTCCCCCACCTCCTCTGCCCTTTCTCCTCCTCCTCTCTCTCTCTATCTCTCTCATTGGAAATGACGACCACTAACACACACACACACACACACTCTCTCTCGCTTCGAAGTTACGAGAGGAGGAGGAGGTGTCTCAGTTGGAGGGAGAGGGAACACATGGGGGAGTCGTTTTCACCGGCCACTGGGTGCACCACCCGATGACACTCACACAAAGCAACTCTATCCCTTTGGTGCGTGCTTGGGGAAAACGACGTCGCCCAGATAGTCCGTATCTATCCAAATCACGCCCTTTCTCCATGGCCTTCCTTCCGCCCTGTGACATCTCAATCTGCACTCGAGCTTCTACAGCAAAGCACGTTTCACCTGAACGCCTTCACCAAGTATAGTGTCTAACATACCAATCCCACTCTCCCATTTCGATCAGTGATCACAAATTTAGTTCCGAGGACTCATAGCTGATGCACATCATTTCCATATATTACTACTTGTAGTAAATATCTAAGCATATAATCTTCTATTTCGTCGATTACTAGTCCTAATGTGGTCATATCAGAGGACCATAAACTGCATCAATCAGATAATAATCCAACAAGCTTCATAAAGGTTGATTATTTGTGATGTCCCATAACAATGCTACAGTGCTAATAAGTCTTATTATGTGAGAACCTCATTGGGGATCTTCTCCATAGATTAACTTTTGCGTGAATGACTAACTTTGATCTCATCAATATTCTCTAGTTTAGTCATCGGATTAGGTCGTAACAAAATGATATTAGAATCCACCAAATATTGGATACGGTGAGAGGATCGAATAGGAAAGGACATGATAGATTTTGTGTGGATGATGATGTTGATTTGTTCTTATTTTACTTCATTTATGTGAGTATTTGATGAATAAACTCTTATTTGGCCCTGAAAAGCTGTGACAGAAAAATGTCACGACACACAAAACCATATTTGTAGATGAACTAATAAACTTTGGACACCATCCTCTTGTTCTTATGCTGAACAAGAATCACTTTGGAATTAGAGCTGTATGGGTGAGTCTAATCCAGAAGAAAGAAAGGCATCAAGGATGAACTGATCTCCTTCATGGCTTTAGTTAGCTTTCAAACGAGTATGGCCGATGATGATGGTCACCACATGCTTTACGAGTCTTGAATGCCATTGAAGCGAGCTTATAAATGAAATGATCAATGGCTGACCATGACAAATCAATATGATCCCAAGCCCTACCCAACTCCCACCCTACAGTGGTGATCTTTGATCCTCGAACATTCCGTCACCAGCTGAATTAGCTGATGCATCATAAAAGTTAGGGTTGGAGGATTTCGGAAACCATGATTCCCTTTAATGGATACTCTGATGTCGACTTTCTCCGATACCACCAAAAAGCCCAAAATGAATGTTGACACCACACGGAAAGAGGAAAGCAAGAGAAGAATGCTTCCCGTATCGGATGGCATCATAGAACCAAGCTTAGTTGATTGTAATTAGGGTTGGTATTTGGAAAGATGGGAGTAATTATTGCCATGCATATATTCCATGCATCAGCAACACAACAGGCTGAATAGTGAGTGTGCAAGATGACTATTCCCTTATCACTCATTCAGTCGTATGCTTTTGTTTTGTTTAGTAGTATCTCTGCATCAGTGGTGGTAGCTGTACCGTGTATATGAGAGGGAGAAGGAGAGAGAGAGACGGAGAGGAGGAGGAGAAGGAGGGTTTGTGGCTTGGCCTATATCTTACAGTCTCTCTCACGGTCTGAGCCATCTCATCTACAACGTTTCTTTCCTCTCTCGTCTCCTCCTTTCTACTCTTTCTTTCCACCATCTTTCAGCTCATTCCTCCTCTTTCTTGTTCTCTCTCTTTCTCTCTGTCTCCTTGACTCTTCTCTCGCCCTGGTTTCCGAATCAGAAACTACAGATCCGAGGAGGTAGAGAATCAGCAGTCAATCAAGGCATCAAATCAAGGCATCAAATCAGATCATCACGTCCAGGGAGCAGCGAGCTGTAGGTAGAAAAGATCTCCTTCGGTTGGCCGCCAGCCACCCATCAAGTCACAGCTGCGGCAGCATGTCATCCTCCTCAGCCGCCTTTTCCTTGGACCACCTCTCCCCGCCTCCTTCCGAGCAGCTCTGCTACGTCCACTGCAACTTCTGCGACACCGTCCTCGCCGTAACACATCCTTCTCGGCCCCTTCTCCTCTTCCGATCCCCTTCCCTTTGGGGCTTCCGTCTCACTGTTATCTTTGGCAGGTGAGTGTTCCCTACACCAGTCTCTTCAAGACGGTGACGGTGAGGTGTGGCCACTGCACCAATCTTCTCTCCGTCAACATGAGGGGTCTTCTCCTCCCTGCGGCCAACCAGCTCCACCTCAGCCATGCCTGCTTGACCCCGGCTCACCATAATCTCCTGGTACGTACATGACCTGCTCTACCATCTCCTCTTCGCTTCCCCCGCGTGTAACCCTTCTGTCTCTCTTCGATCAGGATGAGCTACAGTGCCCACCTCCCAGCTTACTGCTGGATCCATCCATACCGTGCAGTGGCAACGCCAACAACAACGGCAACCTCGTCCACAGTAACGCCACCGTCAACCACAACGACAGCATCAACAGCAACTGCAGCACCACGGCGCCCGTGAAAGGTGTGGAGGAAGTGCTTCCACGGTCCCCGGTCGTCAACAGACGTGAGATCCCTTCCCTTCCCTTTCCCGGTCCATATCATCGATTCCCCTTCGCACACACTGTCGATTTCGTTTAGCTACGTAGCTTCATAATGTTCACTGTTGCACTCACATCATCTTCTCTCGGAAATCTTACCATTCTGCTACCCCGTCCTCGTTCTCATCATCTTCATCTTCCTCTTCCTCCTGCAACCTGCACAAGAAATAATTGCAAGGGCGACATAACACCAGTAGCAAGAAGATGCCTGCAGATGCTTACACCTCAACAATGGAGGTTGTCTTCTGGTCTGTGGTCTACCAGAGGAAAACCATCTGCTACAGAAACTGTAGCACGTACCCAGCCTTCAAAAACTTAGCTGTAGCAATAGTAGTTCTTCTCTCCTCCCTTCTGCTTTGTCCCCTCGGATGATCCCGTCCATATCACTCAATTGTTCACCACTATTCATGCCATATATCTAACAGTTAAAATTGGCTCCGAATTATCACGTCTTTCGTCCTTTCTACAACTGTTGTAATCATCTCGATGATGGTGCGGTGTGCAGCTCCGGAGAAGCGGCAGCGAGTTCCATCCGCATACAATCGGTTCATCAAGTAAGCGGAGCACATGTTGACCTAATTAAACGGAGTCAAACCACGAGGAATTAACAACACTCTCTTCTCGTTCAAATGCAGAGACGAAATCCAACGCATTAAAGCTGGGAATCCCGACATCACTCACAGGGAGGCCTTCAGCGCCGCTGCAAAGAACGTAAGCCTATCTCTCTCTCGCTCTCTCGCTCTCTCACTACTCTTCTACGATCTAAGCTTCAGGTTTGGTTGGACTAAACCTGTGTTTGGATCTCACATTCTTTAAATTTTCCTCTTTTAGTGGGCCCACTTTCCGCACATCCATTTCGGACTGATGCCGGATCAGGGTCTGAAGAAGGCCAGCGTGCGGCAGGCGCCGGTGAGTGAGCGCGATCGAAAAGCAACGACCCCTGTCTCCCTTAAAAACCTAAAGTTCTTCCTAAGCTTAGCCTCTGGTCACAGCTGTTCCTCCTCCCCTTTGCTTTTATGGGTATTAACTGAGAATCTTGCATCTCACTTTTCTTTTCAGGAGGGAGAGGATGTTCTTCCCAAGGAGGGTTTCTACGCCACAGCCGCTGCAAACATGGGTGTCACTCCTTTCTAAGCGACCACGCACCGGACCGCACTCTGCCACTGCTACTGTTGTTAGGGTTGCTCCTTAGGGTTCCCTCCTCGTCTTTCCACTCTCTCTTTTCTCCTTCCGCTTGGTCTGGTCTTCATGTCCGGTCGATGGTGGCCGTGACGGGCGCAAACGCCTGAGGAAAAGCTCGGTATGCTCGCTGCCTTTATCTACCGACGCGCGTGTGTTCCTTTGGACCGTCTTAACTGTTTGGCAAGTGCTGCTACGTTTCTACTGTTCTTCCTACGTGCTTTCTCATCTTGTCTCTGGGCTTTTCTCCTTCTCTCTTCTCTCTTCTCTCTCCATGTTCTCCACCGGGCATGCATGCAAGTTAAAAAGAACCTTTCGGATTTAAGATCCTTTGGCCTTTTACGCCATGGAATGCTTTTGTCTCACGGTACATACCCTGTCTCCTCTCGTTTCCTTGCATCCAAGAATATGTCAAGTGTGTGGGCGAAGGATTCCGGGAACCAACATGATACACTATATGTTTGCATGTTCCTTCATTGCTCCTCGTCTCTAAATGTCACAGCCACACCCCAAAACCCAGCACAAGAATTAACACTATAATGAGAAATAATATCAAAGAACCTTTTCTAATTACCACCCTATTATATACAGAATTGTGTAATGCTTTTATACTTGTAATTGCATAGCATTAATTAGTATTTATAGTTCAAGAAGTAAGAAAAGTAATGGGTGGGGGGAAGGGAATGAATGACTTCGGAAAGACGAAGAGAAATTTTCCATGGGGAATGTTTGGTTTCTCTTCTGTTTGGAATAGTGTGTTCTGCGCGGTGAGATAGGAACTCTCCAATTATTATGTCTGATGCACTGTCACCAACTTTGGTTGACTCGACAGATCAGTCAACAAATGCTGCTAAATCCCATGATACTTAAACGCGCTCGTTATAAGGAGTATCGTTGCATTTTGACTTACCATGGTCGGATTCATGCAGCTTCATTCTTCTACTTGGAACTGGATTTCTGTGGTCTCCGACATCGATTGCATGGAGATCTGTATGGAGGTTAAGCTAATTGTTCTAGGGTTGCCAACACTACCTTGTGTGTTTGGATTGCATTTACATGATTTCTTGTTAGTCGATGAGAATTTTCTGTATTCCTCGACAGTTTTGGATCTTTTAACTTTATATATTGTCTCCTCGTTATCTTGATTTTTGTTGGCTAGGGTTTGCCATCATTGTAGATGTCAAGTTAGATGCTGAAGAATCTTAGGAAAAATACAGAATCTAATTAGAAGAGTTAATTCAGTCTTCTCATACCCACACTCGATCGAACTTTTGTGGAATGGTTACAGTGATTTCTTTGTCAGAATTAAATGTGCAATTTTGTCTTAATTTTTAGGCCTTTCAGAATTTGATGTATCGAACTTTTGTACCTCAGAAAGAGGAAGATACTGAAGCCTTCATCACCCACAACTCAACTTTAGAGAAACATAAAACCATTTGCTTGCACAAACCCCAAATTTTTACGCCAACTTGATGTGTACCAAATTCTACTATGCTCTCTCTCTCTCTCTCTCACTCTCTCAACATATATATATATATATATACAAAGCTTCATTAAAGACATACACCAATCTTTGTCCTGTGGTGGCATCTCTCTAAATTTAATGTTTATGCGTCATAAATGATGGCTGTAATGGTGGTTTAAGACAAACACTGCGTGGTTTGGCAGTGAGTATTGTTTGATCATGGATGCCTTGTCTTGAGTGAGGTTCTATCGCGATTCCATCGGCCTCTCTCGAAGGGTTGAAGATAATAAAGAGATGAAATCATGTTGTCCTAAATGATGATGGTTCGAGAAGTATGTCGTGTGTTATGAGGATCCATTTAATGGGAGGACAGAGATCTCATTCCCTTTTACTTGGTGTTCGTACGTACTTGTTTAGTTCCCACCATGAAATAAGCAAGTATATGTAGAAGGATGAACGACCATGGAAGTCATGAAAACCACTCTGCATCATTTCCATCTCGATTCCTGGAAACGAGATTAGCCTTCCGGGAACGTTTGTGGCTGACGAGGAGCACTCCGTCTTGTTCAATACCTGGAGACATCTTCCTTCGTCCTGCTCTTCCATGATGGCCAAGGAATCGTAGGCATTTGCAACCCACTCATGATAGAAAACGACTGTTGGTGAGAGAGAGAGAGAGAGAGAGAGGGCAAAAGTTGGCCCACACATGCTCAATGATTTGAAGCAATGCCTTGGTCCTGAAGAAAAACGATGTGTTGGTTCGTGAAGCAACTGTTGACACAGGGGGAGGCATGGGAGAAGAGGGGCCACGCAATAATGTAGCTCGATGAAGCAGGCAACAAGTTGCACTTGCTCTGTTCCACAAGTCCACACGATGATTCACACACAAGAATAAAGAATTAAAGAAGGAGAAGATGAAGCAGACATACACATTTTTTATGGCAGGCAAGCGAGAGAGAAGAGAGAGAGATGAAGCATTCGATAAGATGATGTTCTGCGGAGGGGTTACAGGTGAGGGTGAGGCAAAAGGCAGACGAGGGACGTGCTTGTCTTGTCGATCATGGCGTCTTGATGTGATATAACCGGAGCACATGGATTGCAGTGCTGATGCCTAATAAACATGTCCGCCATTGGCATGCACAACTATTTCTGCTTCTCATGGTGCAAAGCGAATCCAGTTCCATTCTCGTCCGACGCAAACCGATTCCCTTTAGGATGACTGTAGCCTCTTCGGTGTTATCGACGATGAAGATGGATTCCCTCGACATTCCTTTTCTCACTGAAATGCAAAAGATTTATAGCAAGATTTATATTGAGAACATTCCTTTCATAAAGCTAATTCTTAACACTTTATTTTCCTACAATTTCCCATTTTGTCCAAATTCATGTACTATCCTAAATATAGTTTATGGTCGATCGATAGTACACATGTATCTTCTTTTTGGGGGTCATGGTTACTACTCTTAGTACGATAACGGAACTTAGTACAACATAAGATTTCTCTTGTATTCTTAAACAATCTCTCTTTAATTTATCTATATATTAATATTATTGGTAAGATCCTAAGGTTTTATCGTAAAAGAAATAAAAAAAATGATAAGGCTCTTATACCAAATGGTAAGGCTCTGATACTACCCTAAGGTCTGGATCGACCTCCTTGATCGCTTCGAGAGGATCGATCTCCTTGATCACTTCGAGGGAATCGACCTTCTAGGGTTTATCATAACAAACTGGAATAATATTTCATTGATTTCTTTTACGATAAGACTTTAAGGTCTTACCATTTAGTATCAGAGCCTTACCATTTGGTATCAGAGCCTTATCATTTCTTTCATTTCTTTTATGATAAAACTTTAGGATCATATCATTTGGTATCAGAGTCTTATCATTTCTTTCATTTCTTTTACGATAAGACTTTAGGGTCTTATCAGTTATCTAGACATCGGAATAACGAAAAACCTCGTATCGGTTGATGCTCAGATGGTGTCAAATTAATAAACATAAATACTCTAGAGATGATCATATAGTTTTTAAGTACTTAATAGACCAAAATTATGCTGCTCAATTTGAATGGGATATCAGTTCTTGAACTTTGACACTAACATTCAAGAGATCATAATCGTTTCTCTATACAATAAAGTTTCTCCACAAGTCTTAAATTAGGATACCTACTTAGATACTCTAATGTAAATTAACAAAAGAGGGGTAAATTTATTGACTTTGATGAATGGCATACACAGAAACTACAGGAAAAAGAATGCCAAGTAGTCTAGGCAGGGGGAAGATGTGGTCACGAATGAGAGTTTCATGAGAACCACCTTTTCTCCTTTTTCATAGACTTCAACTGCATCACCAGGCCCTCACGCTGAGCCTCCACTTCGGCATATCGAAGGCTCATATTAAGATACCGTTCTTTCATCTCTCTTAGTTCTGCCTCTAAAGAGGAGATCTTATCTGTGTTCTCATTCACATTGTTCTTTAGAAGGTGATCAGCTTCCTTCCCTGAGACGACTCTGCACACAATTTATTCACCAGAGAAAAATAAGAAACAATTTGTACACAGGAAAAAAGAAGAGGGAGGGGGTGGGGAGGCAGTAAAGAAATTCCTACAAAATTACCACTCGAAAGACAATATATAATAATTGCTGACTATATTTCCACTACCTATGGCTAAAGCTATGTGACAAGGTGAAGTGAGAGGAGCAATAAGTAAGTGAACTTGTTACAGGAAGCATGCAGTTTCTGTAACTGGTGCTTGTGTCAGGATTATGATTTAAACATTTCACATGCTAAAAAAGTGAGCGGGTGTATAGAGTATTAATGGGCACATATCTTCTTGTTATGGTATCCTTGCAGTAGATGTCTTGGATAAGAGGCCTTTCAACAATCAATACTTTAAATACTCTGAGATGCAACCTAAACTCCTTCAAATATTTTTCGGTCAAATTCTCTTTACCAGGACAGAATTGTCTCTAATATTAAAAGGTATGCTAATATTTTTTTCTTAAAAAGCCCCACTGTCACCATCGAAATGATTACCTGTAGCAAATCAGGGGGATCTCAATCACCTTTGGCACTATTAGATTCCTGCATGCAATTTATTTAAGGTTCTCCAATCCTCAAGGTAGATTCAAAATCCTCTTGCAAGTACTTTGAAAACGTAATTGTTTGATTTGTAATTGAAATGACTTTCAAGGTCTAATCCAGAATGCATTCAGATTATTCACTTCCATTGCTCTGTGTTCATTTACAAGCTGGATAAGGTATGTACGGTGATGACTCGTTAGTGTGCTTCAACAGATAACTTCACACAGATACTCAACAAATGAAATCTCTCAAGATGAGGAAAACCATTTTTAGCCGTACCGTGGTTTGCGATTAAAACTGGCATTCAATGATGGCAGTTGTGGAGATAGTTACCACCAACATGCATCACTGATTTTCTAGTAAATATGCTACACATAATTGTTGAGATCAGAATCAAGAATTGAGGTACCACAGCATTTCAATCACCAATACAAAATCATTACAAGATCATTGACAGTCGCAGGCATGTTCTTGTAATGTTTTGTTCAAATATGACTAGTGTTGTCAAGATTATTTCAGAAATGTCCATCCTAGTGCAGTTATTCAGGTTGGAACTTGGTCGATGAAAACATAATCGATCAACATCATGATTGCTAGGTTTTATGTTTGCCTTCATGCTTCTTAATGAAGTAGAATATCAATCATATTTTTGGTAGATAAATGATAAGATGTAAGCTGAATCAAATAATAGCAAAAGCATAACAAGATATTTGATATTGCTTACCTTTTATGTTGCACTTCATCCATATTATCTGCCTCCACAGCATCAGCATGTTTGGTTTCAAGTAACAGTCTCTCTGGCTTGTGAACTTCCTTACTGCAATGTGGCCCTTCAAGATGGCTATGCGGCTTATTGTCATCCTAAGAAATGAGAATCCATCATGCAAAGTGAAATTCTTTTAGTAAATTTAGATTTCTGATGATGGAAACTATATGCAAAATCGATCATGCTAACTGACAACTACAAAAGCCAAAGTATATGTGAACACATATTGCTCGAAATGCTCCCAGCATAGAAGCCTATGATTTCATTTTATTTATTAGGAGGATCAGGCCATGAATATATTCACCTGGTTCGGCTGAGTGAAGTGAGTTTCTAACTCGGTTCAGGAGTTGGGACAACAGGAGATTAGTACCTTGAGAGAGGAGACCAAGAAAACTCATTGAGCAATTTGAGCCACAAGTAAACTCCTGAAGCAATGGATTTGTTCCACGGAGGCCAAAGTGTGCCAGTACATAAGCGAGTAGAATTGACATATATGAATACCATTATAGGTTGGGATTAGGGTTGGTGAGAATCATTATTCCATTGAGTTGTTTGGAAAATTCTAGGTGCTTTGTATGTGAGCTTTTATGGAGTTATGAACTCTTAACACTCCTATCTCCTAAACTATGCCTGAATATAATCTTAGTTTAGTAAAGATAGGACTAAGAATGTGCCGGATATGTCTAAGATGGAATAGTAAGGGCATATACAGTCACAAACAGCTGATCCAAACCAAAACAGAGCCATCAACATGTCAAGATTTCTTAACCAGAACCTAACTTATAAAGCTGGCTGATCAGGCCTAGGTTGGAAGATCATGACACATCTTACGGTGTCTTTTTGAAGAAAATGGTCCAAGTCAGGATGGATTGGATAGGGTTGAATCACACCATCAAGAAAATTCTTACCTAAATTTGGATCAATCAGATCCAACCCAAACCAAAATGGCAGACAAGATTTCTTAGCTTGGAACGTACTGTGAAGTATGAACACAATGTTCTATCTAAACAAGTCAAGTTGACTCAATAGATTTGAATCAAGATTTACTCTTAAGGATTCAGGTCTAGTGGAGGTCTAAAATTAATGGGCCTCTTGGTACAAAAAAATACAAGCAGTCAATTGTTATTAATGAAAATAAGGTTTTCCATGTCTACGAAGCCTCTACTCTTTCTTTCTTATTTTGTGCTTTATTCTACCTACTCTTTTTAATAGGTAGAATAAAGCACAAAATGAGAAAGAAAGAGTAGAACTTAGACATAGAATAGATCCGAGTGTTGGATAGTTAACAAACAACATATACAGAAAGTTTGTGTTGTCGAAATGGGAATGTTGAGGTGGATGTGTGGTGTTACTAGAAAAGATAGTAAATGAAATATTTTTATTTGTAAACAACTAGGTGTCACTTCAATAAAGGATAAGATGAGAGAAAATCGTTTAAGATGATATAGATATGTGCTTAGAAGATCTCCAGATGCGATAGTCAAAAGAGGTAAACTGATTAATGTTAGTAGTACGAAGAGAGATAGGAAGACCTAAAAAGATTTTAATAAAAATTATAAATAAAGATTGAAGTATTCTGAACTTAACTAAACATATGACCTTTTACATATCTCAATGGTGACAAGAGATCCATGTAGCCGACCCCAAATAGTTGAGACTTACGGCTTTGTTGTTATTGTTGTATTTAACCTATTATTTTTCTTCCATAGAACAAGTCTCTCATAGTTCATTTTCAAGCTTTTTTCAATACACATTTGTTACCTAATAGTTGTATTGTTACACCCGATTGCTATATTGCACACTTATGAAAGCTAAAAACAAATCCATTTTCATCAAAATATACACTATACTCCTAAAAGAAATCGGCAAATAAATACTAAAGCTCCTTCAATTCAAAACAGATATGAATATTATATTAAAATGTTCCTATAAAGACAATAAGATATTGAACACTTACCTCACTACTAACTTTCTCATCCTGGCAGGATGTTTTTCTCAGCATGAGATCCTTCTCCATTATCTGAACTTTCTTCATTAACTCAAGATTTTCCTGCTCAAGACTTTGAACCTTTCTTTGGTACTCACTGTTAGCCCGCTTTATCCGATTAAGTTCATTCTTAAACTCTGCTTCCTGGGCATAAGATGCTTCTTTTATTGAAAGGTCACTTTCCAACCTCAAAAGTTTTTCTTGCAAAACAACTCTACTGCGCCTGTCATCTTCACTATTACATAAAGCCTTCTGCATATTAGAAACTTTCTCTGTCAAGGAAACTTTCTCTGCTTTCAGTTCTTCATATTCTTCTGACACTGACTTCAACAACTCCTCCAGTTTTCGTTTTTCAAAGTCTGCCCCATCAAGAGAGCCTTTAAGGTCTAAGACTGAATTCTGAAGTTCAGACAACTTTTGCAATTGAAGTTTTAACTCAGTGCTCTCTTCCATTACTTGCTGTTTTTCATAATCAGAAGATTTAAGCTTCAACTCTAAATCATTTACCATTTTTCTATGTTTCTCTTCACTAGATTTGACACTGTCCATTGATCGTTGTATATGCTCAATGTCAGCCATTAACATTTCCTCACTCTGTTTAGAAGCATTAAGCAAATCAACTAATCCTTGAATCTTATTCTTGGACTCTTGCCGGAGAGTTTGTAAGTCAGTCTCGTACAGCTTAACTTTTGAATTGACTTCCTGAAGACTACATTCAAGTTTAACTTTATCTGAACGCAGGATAGATGCTTCATGCACTGCATCTGATGTTATTTTTTCTTGGTCATCATGATTTGATGACATTTGTGCAGTAAGGTTAGACATCTCTTTCCTGAGGTTCTCTACTTCAACTGTTTTTTCCAATTCAATCTTATTTAACAAACTGTGTGCCTTATCTATTCTTTCTTCATGCTCCTTATGATCTTGAAAAATGTGCTCAAGTTGTGACAGTAGTGACTTCTCCTTCAGTGCAACGTCTTTTTGCAGCAAAGAAAGTTTTATTTCTAAAAGATCAACTTGCTTGCAAAAATCGAAGTTTTTCTTTTTGGATTCATCTAATTCAATTTCAAGATGTGTAATGCGTTCATGAAACTCCAGTTTCTGCTTCTTTAAATCTCCATTGAGTTTCTGAAGAGAGCTGCACTCTTCAATGAGACTCGCAATTGTAGCTTGTAGTTTTGAGTTTGATCTGCTTGAATAATCCGACTCCTCTAGAGCCACTGATAAGCGCTTTTGTGTCTCTTGTAGCTTTTGTTTTAGTTCTGCTTTCTGCATCTCCATTTCAGCTTTCTGTTGTTCAACTTCATCTTTCAAATCAGCAGCAAGTGATCGAGTACCTTCCAGTTCCAATCGATTAGATTCTTTCTCATTTGTCAAATATCTTAGTTGGGCTTCTAACCCAGAGATGCGTTCTGATAATTTTACATTTTCTTGTTCAAGCTCAGAAACATGCAATTCCAGCTCTTTGTTGCAACTTTCAAGTTCCACTGACTTTCTTTCAAGAGTTTTATTAACAGAAACATGTGATTCCACACTACCAGTAAGCACCAGCAAATCATGCTCCATGTCTTGCAAGTATTTTGAGTTATCAATGTTTTCTTGACGTAAAGAAGCCAAATCTTCCTCCAGTTGACATTTCTCTTTCTGAAGACTGCTAATAAGATCTGCTAGCTCTTTGTTAGAATGTCCGAGTCTATCTATCTCTTTTTCCTTTAGCAACAAGGTAGACTGAAACTCATCTTCAGGTTCTTGTGTTGTAGAACTTTCATCTTTTAGCTGCTCTGGAGCTTCTGTATCGTTTGAACTTCTCTGGCTGAGACCAGAACCTGCACCTCGAGATATAGGGTTGCATCTTACAACGTTCTCTCTTAATAAAGCATTCAACTCATGTAAACTTTTTGTAATACACTCTAACTGATTTTTCTGATCGATATGATCTACACCAGGAAATGTAAGATCAGTATCACTACCACATGCTTTATCTGCATCAGAACTATCATTAGAGTGCAAGCTTCTAACTTGAGTTAGAGCAAGACGAATTTGTTTATCCATTTCAGACACAACATTTTGCATATCTGAGCAGCCAAATGACTCAACTTCAAATCCTTTCATAGCAAAAGCGTTGAAACCTTCCAAGTCAGTTTCGAGGCTTGATTTAATTTTTTGCTGTAGATTGTATAACTCTAGGTCCTTTTCTTCTAATTTCCTTTGTCTTTGGTGGAGCCTTATCTCAAGATCACTAGCTTCATCCTTATAATGTTGTAATTCTCTCTCGAGATCAGCAGATACTTTCTCAAGGTCCTTGAGCTTACTTGATAATGGACCACACATGGCCTCCTTCCTAGTTAGTTCATCCTCAAAGTCATGGATTTGTGATATGAGCAAGCCATTTTTGTACTCAGAATTATTAGATGAAATATGATCATGAAAATCTGTAGACCTAGAACCATGTGTATGGTTTCCTTTTCTGACGTCCTTGCTTAATTCCTTCAACTTAAATATGAGATCTAGGTTTTCATCTGTAAGTTCGGCACAATCCCTTTCTAACTCATTTACTTTACTTGTAAGGACCTCAACTTCTCTTATCAGGTCAGGATTACGTCCATTAGACATTTTATCATTGTTGGAAATATCGGACAACTTCTCCTCCAGTATAGCAATTTCTTCTTCTTTCAGGGCTAGTTTTCTCTCCCATTCAGCCTCATTGTCAAAAGATTTCTGACTCCTGTGTCCTTCATGTTTATCTACATGGTTCTGTTGTGAAAGGTTAGCTAGTTCCAACTTCTGTTTCTCTGTGATCTCTTCTAACTCCTGAAGAATAGCAACAAGCTCAATGTTTGATTCTTGGGTTTTCTTCAGTTGTTGAGTTAAGTTGACATTGGAATCTTTCTGAAAGTTCAGCTCATCCTCCAGTTCCATCTGCACACGAACCATATCTTCATTTTTCACATTGCTAACATCAGTTCTATTTGACATTGACTCCTCCAATGCTGCTTTCAGATGTTTAACTTCTTGCTTTAAAGAATCACGTTCATTGTGTGCAGCTGAAAGCTGCATGTCCAGGTCTGCCTGATGCTTGGATTTCTCAGAAATTTCCTTCTTTAAAATCTCAAGATCAAGTTTCAACTGCCGAGAATGTCTCTCCCACATCTTAACTTCATCATGGAGTTCCTCTATTTCTTCAGAAGCTTCAAGAAGATCCTTTGAAGAACCAGTGGGCCTTAATGATGGTGTTGCAAGTCCATTATTAGAAGTCCGTTGAGTAATGTCTTGCCAATTATTGGTATGCAATGAAGAACCTGAGGCCCTAGAATTGAAAGATGATGGATTTGATCTCAAAAGCTCATCTCCAGGACCTGCACTATAAGTTGCACTAATCTGTGAACCTGATGAATCTAGTCTTCCAATGTATTGACCCCCATTCAAGCTGTTTTTCGGGGAAAAAGCTGTCCGACCAAAGCTATCCCCTGAGTCAGAACTACGATGTGACCCCGATGCTGAGAAGCATGTCTCCTGCAGAAAGACATGGACCTGTGAATATGCAACAAAAGTAGACACAACTAATAAAAGTGAAAACTGGTAAAAAAAGTTATATAATATTAGCCTTGGAGAGAAATCCGGATGAATTAAAAGCATAATTTTCTAGAAGATGTTTTCAAACTTTTTTTATCTTGTACAACCAAAATTTGCAAATTTGTCTACAAGAAAATGTTTTCAAACTTTGAGAGCATAACTGGAAGGGTAAAGGGTTGGATTGTAATCACCTATAAATATCAAAATGTTTTATGATAAGTACTAGAACATATAGAGTTGCACATCTGTCTAGCTATTGTTGTTAAAAATAAAATAAATGAAATAGTTGGTGGAAAAATTTAGCATGAAGCTACTTTTTCTAAGCAAATAATAATAATAACTTTGTGCATAAGAATCACCCTATTTCCAGGTTCTTCTGGATAGGAAGTATTGGCCAAATGATTACTTGAAGAAGATCCAAGATTCCTATTGAATAAATTGTCAGATCCATCTGACTTGCTGTCCAGGTCATCAATATTACTGTGATCTTCAAGATGAGAAGTTGTATCTTTCCAAGATTTTCCAACCCTGAAGTAAATACATCATTAGCAACTTGTACAGGTACATTGTGGTATAGTAGAAACTAGAAACTCATTTGCAACAATTAAAAGAACCACTGAACCTGAATTTTGATTTTGGGGTCACACACTGAATTTTGACCTGTAAATTAAAGGGAGTAGAAAATAATGTCATTGCCAAACTTCAAAATCAGCAATTTTAATGGCTTCAAATATTCTAGGCATCCAAGAAGACACTAGGTCAATAAAAGTATTGTCTGCACGATGTAGGAAGGACAACAAATTAACCAGAAAATGGCATTAGTATGCAAATAAAAAAGTGTTAAGTGATTACTTGAGGACTATATAAATTACAGTTCTTAGGTTTAGACATCCACATTGATGTAATAAACAAATTCGAAATTAGCTAGTTTCTTAGTCATCAGCTACACATCAACAACAAATAGGAAGAAATCAGTACTTCCTACTATATTAGTCAATCCATCATTTTTCTGTACATCATAGTATATACATTTCCTCAGGTCTTCGTATTTCAAAGGCTTCTTTCAATAAGACTGTACTGCTGTACTGTCTATACAATGTTAACAAATATAATGCAGAGAATATATATATATATATATATATATATATATATATATATATATATATATATATATATATATATATATATATGTATGTATGTATGTATGTATATTATCATTATGGGGTATGTTTTGAATGATATCTGAAGTTATGACCTCTTTGTAACAACTAATACTAACAGAACAATCCTTAGGGAATAAAATTTGTAATATATTATATGTTGAAACCAGATTAATCCCATAACAACATTTACACAGAGGTCTAATGAACTGATTACTCCTTTTAGGCATCAAAAGAGTAACATGACCAACAAATTTTGGCATTACACATTTGCATCCTTCCAATGCACTAAGTTTTGTCAACATCCTGAAGGATACAAATTGAGTAGGCAAAAATTCATTGATCAGCTGTAGCATGATAGAGGATTGCTACAATATTCCTAGTACATGAGAAAGTGAATGATTTAAGTCCTTCAAACTTATTCGATAAAACAAAAGACTTGGATAACTATTCACATGTTACATTGAAACATAAAGAATCTTCACAATTTTAGTCATGTAAGGCAAAGCATCAACATCTAGTCAAAGTAATTTTCACCTGTAAAGTTGTCCCAGAATCACACTTCTTTAATGGAAGGAAGAGAGGGCCAGATTCTTCCTTACCCAGATAATCTGCTACATTCAAGGTAACCTCACCAAGAATGATAGATCTAGCAGAAGCCTGCACAAGAATTTAATCTGAGTATATGCTTTCACTAATTTCGAGCCACTGAAACAGAGTGTAAACCATTCACTATCATGATCCTAAGGAAATTTTAAGTAATAATTATAAGATAAAAGTAATAATAATAATAAGATATATTTTCAACGGAAAGATAAGAAAAGTTGTGTCAGACCGGGGAAACCACAATCTTAAAGTGACATTCTTCAAGCTCTTTAGACACATCATCTTGGGACACCCATATAGATTCTGTTCCAGTCCACTGACAATTTCCGCTTCTTACTGTAGATTTGCTGGTTTTAGCAATCGTTTTTCCAGAATCTACTGACACAATAGAAAGAAAAAGTTTCTCCCATCCTCTAGGAACCTGTATGATTAAAGAAGAGCATCAAATGCAAGCTTTTCCAATTCATTCAAGAAAGTTAATATAAAGCATAAAATTAACAGATGTATGAGATCGTATTTACTGCTTTTCAAAGAGGCATATACTTTGTTATGATTAGACTAAGTGTTGCGTGCAAAATTTGCAAATATGAACACCGTATAACAGGAAAAACAAAGGAGGAAAAACAGAAGGAAAGATTAAGAAGAATTTTAGAGGCCAATATGAAGAGCTCAAAACAAGGTGGTGCCTCACTAATCTGCACTTGTGCAAAGGGGAAGCTCCATAACCATTTCACCGTTTATAGTAGGCCTTCATCATCTCTAAATTTGAAACTACTCATTACCACTATTGTTAATGTCACAATTAGTGTAATATCAGATTTAAGATTCTAGTTAATTTTTAACATTCAGATATGGGCATACTACTAACTACTCAAAATAAAAGCATGCAAATGGGCTGCGTGGTGGAAACATCCTCCCCAACAGAACAAGTAATTGTTCAAAAGTTCCATAAATAAGCGATGCCATCACCACTCTAGAAAAAATCTGTCCTTCTCAACTAGCATTAGGCAAAGGCAGCAAAATATATCTACAAGCTGTGGCCACAAATGTCAAATTTGGGAAGGGATATATGCCAGTAATTTCAAGTATTCTACCAAATTGAAATGTTAATTCACGAATGCTTCCAGCAACTTTGGCTTCTGCATTTCTCTTGCGGTTCTCGATTTTGTTTTGCGAAGCTGGTTGTTAGCAGATGTAAAACTCTAAAGGCCCGATAGCTGCATAAGCCGTTGTAGTAAGAAAGGCAAATTAACAATTCATCATCATAAGATGGAATGCTCATGGCTTCAAATTTCTAATTAATACCAATCAGAGCAAAATTTGATAATAATTGACCCAATCCATGGCTCAGTCGCGTTTCTTTCTCTGAGAATCGCGGTCAACCACCATGTACAGGAAGTCAAACTACAATCCACAAGCGTAAGAGAATCACACGAATTATTGATGGGCATAATAAAACCAGATCGCAAAACTGTGGCACATTCCTCGCTTCAGCGACGACTCGAACAAAAGAAGCATTAAGAAAGCCTAACTACATCAGATTGGGTAAAGAAACATCAGGAGCACCTTGATGGCCTGTAGATTGGAGAGCTTGAACTCGACCTTCTCCCCGAATCTGTCGGACCTGTGCCGATGCAGCTTGAACATCTTCTACCCGCTTCTTGATTCCTCCTCCTCCTCCCCCTGACGATCGAACCCAGTTGCCCTCTACTCGATCGGGAAGGAGAGGAGCCTTTGGAAGCGCGAGAAAGGAAACGGATTCGCCTCGCTCTCCTCGCCTCTCCGCCTCGGCGTGGGAGACGAGCAAGAAAGAGACAACGCTTTCTCTTTCTCCTTTTGTTTAGTCTTTGCTCATACTATTTGATCACTAAATTATTCGATGAGGAGGCTTCGAGGCGATGTAACTTGCGGACCCAGTCGGCAGCTTCGGTGTGGGACGCGGTGGCACATCAGACGGTCGCTGGCCTTCCTGCGCTCGGATCCGCTCCAACCACCCTCCCCCAGACATTGAGAGCCGGTTCGTCATCTTCGAAATGGACGGGCGGATAAGGACAAGGTAAGTTGAGCCCGCGACGGCGGACGGCTTCTCGTCGAAGCACAAAGGGAGAGGACTCGGGGCCTTGTTCCGGATCGCGACCAACATGGGTCGCGGAAAGGCTTGCGCTCATTCCAAGCCCGTCGCGGATGATTGGAGAGAGGCTAATTCTTCTTCGTACCAAAACTTTTCCCAACAACGTTTTCATCTGACGTGGCCATCTCACTAACCCGGGCTGTAGCTGTGGGCCCTACTTACTGGTAGGAGGTAGCGGTCCGACGAGTATGCGTACATCGACTTTGTTCGCCGAACCGGATCGCGATTATTGTGATGCTTTCGGCTAATTAATCGGCGAATTCAATGGGAGAAAAAATCTTATTTTTTAATTTTTTTTACATAACGTTTTTATTTAATTGTTTAAATAATAATTTTTTAAAAATAATAATTTTATCCTTCCATTAGTTGCACCCTACATCCGCCCAATGGAGCTCATCGACAATTGACTCCATCATGATCATAAACACGGTTTAAGGGTTAGGACGACGATACTCATTCAAAGCCAATAGAGGGTGAGCCCGTGCATGATGGAGGAGGATGGGCACCCCTCATGTGAGGGCTACAGCACAAGGGTACTCTTGCACATAATAAAAGGTCGAGAAACACTTATGTGAGGGTTACAATTGATGGGGCAGCTCTAGATATAGCAAATGGAGATGATCAATCCTCATGCAAGAGCTATGAAAAAAAAAAATCTCAGATAACAGAGGGAGGCTATGAGTGGCAACGAACATTCGCACAAGGATGGTGACGATATAACGATGAAAGTAAAAACGGATCGATGAAAAATAAATAAAATAATCTCTTCACAGGATTATGTAGTATTATTTTAAAAATTTTCAAAGTAGACACACTCAAGAAATTTTTAAAATGTATTTTTTTAAAATTTCGCCCCTAATTAATTATAACTTAAAAGCTGTCAACATTTGCATGATGCTCCCATTAATGACAGCCCACCGAATGGGATAGCAAATGTACAGTTTCCATCTCCCACGACATACACCTAGGATGGATTGAAGGGCTCCACCACCACTGACAGGTGGGCTGAATCATCCTTGAAATATTTCATGGGTGATATCGCAACCCGTAGCAGCTAAGGCAGAACACTTGTATTCGGACTTCAGTTCATCTCAAGTAAGCTACTAAGATAAACTCAAAGCAGTTGATCCGATCCTCGTGCTTACATCAACAATTTACTACGAAAACAATGTTTGAGATCAAAAGAACCGATGAAGTCGAAAGCAATCCTCAGATGTAAACGTCGCAGTAGACCTTCTGAAACTGCGTCACCGACGACGAGAAGCGAACGAGCACCGGCAAGCAGTAGGCCCGCAGTGTGTAGTGGTCGGTCTTCAGCAGCCCCACCTTGAACCTGACCATCGCCCTCATCCTCACCTCCACCGCCGCCTCCCCAGCCGACCGGTCCTGCTTTAGACTCGTCTCCACCGAGCTAAGCAGCGCCCTCGAACGGGCCACCAGGTCGACCTTGAGCATCCTGACGTCCCGCCGCGGCTGGTAGAATGGTGCAACCTCGTTAAGAGCCAGCATCTGGCCGTCGTACCACACAGCGACTTCGACCCGGTCGAAGTACACTGCGACCTTGCGGTTAGGGTTGTGAACTTCCAGGGTGAGGTTGAAGGTGGCACTGAGGGTGTTGTCGGTGATGTTGAAGCCCTGGAGGTGGGCTTTTTCCACGGAGCACCTGAGCAAGGAGGGACGGACAACGAGCCAGAAGACTAGTACGAGAATCCCCACGAGCGCAAGGAGGCTGACTGCGGTGATGGCGACGCAGTGAAGGATTCTGGGGCGGCGCGGGCGGCGCAGGGTAAGCCGTCGGTCGGGGTCCCGGTCGCGCTTAGTGCTTTCCATGGAGGTCGGGTTGGTGGCAGGCACGATGGAGAATTGAGGAGGTGAAGACTATAGGCTCTGTGGGAGTAGAAATACTGGTTTTGGCCAACCAAGCATGCCTTTTTCTTTCATGTTGTATGCTCCACCGACGAAGTTATCTCTTTCGTTTGCTTTCCCTGTGAATGGATGTCGCTTCGGAATCCTCCCTCCACACTCAAAGAACAAGATGCAAATTATGATCAAAGCCGAAAGCAATTGGTCACCTGCTGATCGTGTTTACATTGATCTCGAACAGCATTCGTATCTAAGGTGTCTTGTTCGTCTTAAAGTTGCCCTTCATCCAGGTTGGAGACGATTACAAGATAGATTGAGCTCTAAGCGATTCCTTAAAACTTTATTCCAGGTTCTTTTCCCTGCTTTCTGAGCTCACATTAGCCTTTAATTCTGTGTCTTCTGTAGTAATAACGAAGAACAGAGGCGATATATAATTCACAGCTAAAGAATACTGCGCTAGATAAAAGCTTGCATAATGTTCCGAACACTGTTTAACTGGTTAAACTTTGCATAATATTGAGATTCTTTTTGGTAACGATAATTTTACATTTGGTACATGCCTTAATCCTTAATTAATCTATGATTTGAGGATCAATTGTAAATTTAAATACATAATTTGAATATGTGATTTGAATGCATTTATTTAATTATTCATGGTATTAGAGTTTTCTTGCTTCAAGCATGGCTCTTTCTTTCTCGTTATCGTGTTGATATGTTGGTGATTACTATTTCTCTTTCTTGCTCTGACTATTACTCCTTTATAACTTTTGATTTGTGTTTCTCACTTTCGGATTCTTACGTTACAGTGAAGACAAAGACGTGAGACTCTTCCCTACTAATCTCCTAGTGTAATCTAATTTACAGTAGATCTATTCCACTTTGTTGATTTAATCAACCTCCTCTAGTGATCAACATGATTCTCCGATGATCCTTCATCGTTTTTCAGTGCTGCTTAGCGAGCGTTCCCCTTGAATTTTCCTTATTGGATCATAGCATCTTCTCAGTATGTTTTCTTCTATTTTCTTCCTATATGTCTGACACTCTAATTATTGTTTCCTCAAGAAATAATAATTTATCTCAACTTATATGACTTATATCTATCAATACAGCAACTTCAATCTCATTCAAGCTCTCCAAAGATAACAACTGTACATCTTTGCGAGCATAATTCACTAATTTTTTTTTAATATGATTTATTAGGTTACATTAATGGTTCTCTTAGTTGTCTACTAAAAAAGATTTAAATATCAGGAAAAAACATTATAATAGCAAATCATGGTCACAATTTATGGCTACGATAAAATTATTTTATTTTACAAGACATTCATGCCTCGGTCATTGGTTCTATAGCATCACTGATCTCTTCATGTAACACTATAGTAGAAGCATAATCCAAGTTATAAATCACCTTTGTCAATCGCTCTCACACTCGTATACTAAATCTTTCATCTACTCTAATGAAAACAATATAAGAAGGAAGTATTATTACTAATTATATATAATTTAAAAATATTATAGTTAATTTAGCTTTAATATGTCATCATTTGAATGATAAAGATCTCATTGTTCATACTCTCAATAACCTATGAGATGAATAAAAAAACTAGTGATAGTAATTTGGACATGTGACTCACCAATATTATTTGAAGAATTACCTAACAAGTTGATTAATCATGAAATATATCTAAAATGAGAAAAGAGGAAGATACGACTAATTATCAAAGCTCAATTTAATAAAAAAATATAAAAGAAAGAACAATCAAAACAACAAAAACTTTGATAAAAGATTGAACAAAATGTCTACTAGACATATGGGTAATACACAAGGTCATCATTCTTTATTATACTATCAATAAGGTCATCATCGTCTATTATACTATCAACTCTTTAACCATAGTGGTATCTTCAATCCAAACAAATTAGAAAATAACTTTGGCTATAACTATCAATAGTTCTAACATCACAACAATAATAATTAGCAAAATATCATATATTAGCTCTATAATAAAATTGGACACACAACAAAAGTTTTTCGATCTCAACTTAAGTCTACTATTACGCTCAACTTGCCTTAAGCAAACTTCGTGATTACTTTAACTATTTATCTAAGTAATTAGATTATTGACTCTAGTATTTTTTATTATATTAATTTTGATTTATAAAATATATTCATCCATAGTGACTCTAGTAAAAGATATCATTATTAATGATAGTCATAGATTCTTTATTACTTATATTAGTTCCATAATACTTAATTCACGTATAATTTTACACTCTACTTTATTTTTATCTCTTAATTTTATAAATAAAATAATATATTTATTAAAAAAATTTCTTAACTCGTTTCTTGTAAAGGATTTTGACTTTATTTCAAGGTCAAAATAAAGATAATATCTATAAGTGATATCAACTTCACAAATCACCTAGCTAATTGCTCTTGCTTAGTTACTGTTCCAAACGATATGTGACATTGTCACATTAGTCATCCATCTTACTCTGTTCAATAATAAATAATTTCTTATTACTTCATTCTAACTTTCAAAACAAGTAGAATTACAATTCATTGTTATACTTATCTTAGTAATAAAAATTAAAGATTACCTTTTGAAATATTTTTTATATCATGCTTCAAACTACTTAAAATTATTTACACTAATGTCAAGAGTCTTATCCCAACCACTTGATAATTTCAGATTTTATATTATTTTCATATATTACTTTACTAAATATATATGACTATATTATCTGAAACATAAATATAAAGTCATCATACTCTTTACTTATTTTAGACAAGGTAAATACCAAGTTCTAACAACTTCTCATCTGCAAAGAATACAATACCCTATTCTATAATATCACATAAACTCTTATATTATTTCACCTCACACAAAATATCATTGGGCGTAAGTCGATATTTTAAATTAAATAAAATCTAAATAGATTTATTACTAAATACAAAGCACGTCTAGTGGTTAAAAGATTTCACTAATGATCAGGTGTTGATTTCATAATGACCTTCAATCTAATTATTAAACTAATAATGATTTAACTCCTCCTGAGTTTGACTGTCACTAAAGGTTCGCATATACATAAATTAGATGTTTATAATACTTTTTTACAAGAGACCTTAATTAAGGTTGCCTTTAGATAGAAACCCTATAACTTCATTCACTCTTAATATCTAAACAATATTTATAAACTAAAAAAAACTATTTATGAACTTCACAAAGTTCTAAGAGCCTAGTATATTACCGACTTCATCAACTCCAAGTTTAACATCTTTTTATTCTTATATTAATAAAATAGATATATTATACATCTACTAATCTATATGGATGATATTATAATCATAGATAATAATTCAATAGAGATTAAATAATTATTTAAGTAATTGATAAATTGATTCTCACCTAAAAACCTTAAGCTATTTTTTCGAAGTGGAAATAACGTTCATATTTTTTTAACTTTTTTTTATTTCAAAAGAAGTACATTTGAGATATAATCTCAAAGACAAATATGCAGAATACTAAAAAAGTCACCACCCCACTCTTCATCACAATCACTTAAATTATATGATGATAGTCCTATTACAGATCCCACACAATATTGACAAGTATTTGGATCCTTGTAGTATTTATTTCTCATACATCCAAACATTTTATTTGTAATCAATAAATTATCACAATTTATGTATCGACTCTTACTAAAATGTATCATGTGATATCTTAAAGAGATTTTTAATTATGGACTTCTTCTTTAGAAATATGCATCACTTCATCTTTATGCCTTCATCGATGCTAATTGGATAGATAATACGAATGATGGAACATCTACATCAACTTACGTTGTCCTCTTTGGAACAATTATGATTAGTTAGAGTTCAAGAAGTAGAATACAATCGCATAATCCACGACTAAAGTTGAATATCGAGTCATCGCTACAATCGTTGTAAAACTCAATTGGGTCATCAATCTGTTACATGAACTTGACATCACTTACCATTCCACTCCTATAATATACCATGATAATGTTGGTGTTCCCTACTTATGCGCCAACCTAATTTTTCCCTCATGTATGAAACATATTATCATCGATTTTCATTTTACTGTAGATCAAATTATCAAACATTAATAATGTATTTATCATGTCCATACTGACCAACTTGTAGACTCCCTCACAAAACTTATTGTTCATAGGATAGTTCAGTTTCATCGATTTAAGATTGATATATTTTATGAAAGGTCAATTTTCATCGAAATGATAACTTTACATTTTTTATATATCCTGGTCCTTAATCAATTTATAATTTGAAGATCAATTATATAATTATTTAAAAAAAACTTATATAAATATGAATTACGCCAACGATAAATTTCATAATAAATTCTGACAACTACATATCTGAATTAACACCAGTAAATGCAGATCTGAACAAACACAGTACGTGTGACAACATTTAATCCACACAAACATTGCATATTAGGAACGGAACCACAAGACGGACAAGCAATGGAAGGAAGCCATGACTGCTCAACGCTTGCTCCTGAACGGGATGGCTCTGATCACCACCTGATGGTAGATGGCAGCCAAGGCAGCTCCAATGAGGGGACCGACCCAGAAGATCCACTGAGAGAAACATAAGAAAAGTTCATCAGCGTTGTGTTTGTAGTTAGACAAGCCCTAGCATCATATTCATCGCTTTGCTGCTGGTTCTTCAATGACGTAACATGCTTACATGGTCATTCCAGGCGTGTTCTTTGTTGTAGATGATGGCAGCTCCGAGGCTCCTGGCTGGGTTGATGCCAGTGCCAGTGATGGGGATGGTGGCCAGGTGAACCAGGAAAACCGCAAATCCAATAGGCAAGGGTGCAAGCACCTGAAATATCGAACCCATTGTTTAGCATCAAGTGGTTTAGCATGAGCCAAGGTGCGGCAAGAACTACTTACAGGCACATGAGAGTCCCTTGCACTCCTCTTGGCATCAGTGGCGGAGAAGACTGTGTAGACAAGGATGAAGGTGCCGACGATCTCCGCACCAAGGCCATCGCCCTTGGTGTAGCCGGCGGCCACGACGTTGGCTCCGCCACCGTTGCTCTCGTACACCCCCTTCTGAAACCCCTTCACCACACCGGCGCCGCAGATCGCGCCCAGGCACTGCATCACCACGTAGAAGATGGCCCTGGTCAGGGAGAGCTTCCTCGCCAGTAGCAACCCAAAGGTGACAGCCGGGTTGATGTGGCCACCTGCACCAGCATCACAGATTCCAAAGACCGAGAGATGCAACTACAAAGCAAGAGGAAAAGGCACAATGGAGAAAGGAACTCACCAGAGATGCCGGCAGTGCAGTAGACCAGAGCAAAGATCATGCCTCCGAAGGACCACGCAATTCCCTGGATACCCACAGTGGAACACTTGCTGTCGGACTTCACCACCCCCATAACCGTGAGGATGCTGACATAGATAAAGAGGAAGGTGGCCATGAACTCTGCAATCCCAGCCCTGTAGAAGGACCACGACCTGAGCTCCGCTGGCTCAAAGAGCGGGGCTGGTGGTGGTTCCTTGTAGTCCTTCGCATGTGTCTGCGCTGCTGTCCCTATCGGCTGCCTCTCCGAGAACATGATCGCTCCAATCCTCACATCCTCCTCCTTCCCCTCCATTTCCTCCACCTCTAAGAGCCTCTTGCCTCTCCCAACTCTTCCAAAACACAACACAGAGAGAGAGGAAGGCCCGCCGTTTGCTGTAGAACAGGATTATTCTGTGGATTTTATAGAGACGCAGTGCTTTCATCTTCATGCATACATCATATAACATATGACAAGCTGTAAGATACTCCTCATCACCACATCACAATTCGTAGCGGTCAAGTATAATTGTGCCTCTTGGTTGCTGCTATCTTTGTGGAACCGCGAGAATTGAAGTCAAACGCATGCTTCCTGCACATCAATAAACAATACCTCGAACTAATCCAACTGCGGTGGTATATGTGATGCCCTGATGGATGTTATATAGCCTTAATTAATGCAGCATGACAGTCACATTAGTGCATAAGTTAATAGATGAAGGGAATGTCTCGTTATTCTTACGTTATCTCTTCTTCGATGAGCCAGAACGAATGATTGGAAGAAGGTGAGAGAAGAGTGGCGGGCCATGTGGGACGCACCACAGTGGGCCCGGTTGCTTCGCTGGCCACATGATCTCGCTGGCGGCAAGAATTGGTCGCGTTGGGTTGCGCATATAAATATGGCCCGACAGCGGACAGGACAACGCATCCCAGCCGACAAGGCCTCGTCTCGCTTCCACGTGTCCGACGGCGCCTATATTATTATCGTATTTAACTCAAACGGTTGTCATTACAGAACATAATTAACAGAAAAACGATGGAAATACATAATCATTTAATTATCGAGTAAAAAATATTTAGAACCAATAAAAATTGGGTGTGGCTCCGATAAAAGATAAAATAACGAAAAATATTCGATTATATACAAATATTTAAAGATCTATAAATGTTGCAATTAGATGGTATTGACCGAATAAGAAAAATAATCGATAAGAGAGAGATTTATAAATGAATCTGCCTAACTTTTTTTTTTTTCAAAATATAAATTATTGCAGATGCTAAATAGCTGATGATGATGGATGCATAACCTTTACACGTTTTCTATGAAGTATACAAAGTAATGCAATGGCATGAATATTTTTCACCATGTTTTGAATGCCATATTGTTAACAATATTATATAAACATAAACATAGAGGAAGAGGTTAAAAAAATATTAATGATATAACAAACACTTCAACATCACATGACTGACACGATAACCCCATATGACTAATATCATAGTGTCACATGACTAACATCTAAGAGGATGAGGTTATCGTATCTCGGATTTGATGCATCATGGTCACGCCACTCTCCTTACAATTAGCGATAATGAGAGTAACGTGTATGTTCTTGAATATTTCTTTTGCTAAAATATTATACAAAAATATAATTCAAATTATCTGACTTGCTAGCTTGGAAATGAAAGGAACATTATCGAGAATACCCTCGATATAGTTTGTAGGATTCGACACGATCGAAGTTGGGCAAGATCGATGTTGTCTGAAATCAACTTGGGACGAGTGCGTAATAAAATTTGCTCTAAAAAATGTGAGATCGATTTCGAATCACAGGGATCGATCGACTCGATACAACTTAACCAGCATCAAGATTTAAATGGATTGGTGGGTCCAACCAAGCCGTTATGAGCCTAATCTTGCCATGGGTCAGATTTGGCCCATGATTAGTTGTTTCGGTTACGATCAACCGGGTCATATGTAATAGATTAGCTTTTCGAATGGCCCAAATAGATTGTTGGCCCGGCTCAGATGTAGGCGTTAGAAATGGAGCGCGGGCCACCGCCGTGACGTTCGCGAAAGGTTGGGAGGGGAAGATCGAGAAGGGTAGGAGGAAAACGATCCTCCGATTGAAGGGGCAAATCGTTCCAAAACCCTACCATTCTTTCCCCGTCATTGATTCGAGGTACGACTCTCCGTCCCCCACGACCGGCGGGGCCGCCGTGTGCCCTAGCTCGCACTCGCGTTCCTGGGGGGCGGTCTTGGACGACATTGTGGTGTCAGGTACGGGCGGAATCTTCTTCTCATTTATCAGGGGATTGAGGAAGCGAGGCGTACGAGTTTCGTCTTGTTTTTTTTTTTTTGTCGGCGGGCGAAAGTTTGAAATTTTGCGTACCGGGGTAATCTTTCCCGATTTGAGATGCGGATCTTGGGGTGAAGAGGATCCTCTGTTGTTGTTTCGGAATTCGTTATTCAGTTGTGTTGTCTATGCCGACGGAAATGTGAATCTGGTAGCTTACTTGTGGTTGACGCTAATGAATATAGTAAGGATCTCGATATATTGTAAATAGTTGCAATGTCCTAGCAATTCATCTTTGTTTCTTGTCCAGGTTAAACCATGATACGATATTGAATGTTTAGTTTTACGAAAATGTTTGCGATAAGGATGTAATGCTGCTTTTGGGTGCTTGTTTTCAATCACTTCGAAAGCTTATCCAGGGAAACTATTAATGTTTCTTGCGACTTTCTGAACATACTTGTTCGAACGTTGGTATCGGTGGTATGCTTAACAGCATTTCTTTACAAAACTCGTTCATTCATTTGGTAGTTATCATTTTTATCGTTGAGAATTTTAGGCTTGGGACTTAGGGATCTATTCTACAGAACTGCACTACATTAGTTGACATTATGGTCTCAGAAATATTGTTCTTTGGCTGCTGTATGAACCTTAGAGTCACTAGCATTGCATCCTCCATTGTTCTACTAGGGTTTCCAATAACGTGTGTTGTATGGTTCTTTTCCATTTGAAATTTAAATCTGTTGCATATAAGTACAGTTAATTTTTCTTACCTGAATCTGTTTGTATCTTTCAAATCTTTTTAACAAGTTTTATTATGTTTCATATGAAGAAGTTATACTAAAGTATCTGATCTGGATTTTTGGTTTCTTTAAAGAATTTCTCATTTTAGAGCTAAAATGTTAGGCAACATGTGCAATGGAGAATTCACATGCATATAAGTTCCATTTAGTTCTTTGTGTTTTGTTTTAAGGCACTTTTCTCTTTTCTCAATTGGCTGCTTTTGTTATCGGTGCTTATTATTGTTGAATTTTATAGGCACGTTTTATCTATATTTCTAACTGTGATTTTTATCTTGGTAGGCCAAGCAAGTGACTGAAGAATTTGTTCGTAATACAAGCAGAAAGCTATTTCATATTACTGACACATTGATGCGCAAAGAGTATATTTGTGCAAGTTATGCAGAAGTCACATCATGTAACAAGTGGGTTTGGTTTTGTGAACAATTACTACCTACTCTATTACCAAAGATTCTGTTGCTGGGGCATATCTTTTATCACTGCCCAATATAGGATTGCTGTACGTGGTGGATCAATTTTATAATTTCATCATCATTTATATCTCTTCTCTTCTTGGTGCAAAGAGGCTTTCATCAATGTCGGAAAGTGAAAAGGCCATTATCAAGCCAGAGGTATATTTGTTATCGCTGAAAACCTTTCTCTTGTGAAAGTGTAAAATTCGATTATTCTTTTTGTTTTCACCATCATATGCTCATCAATTGTCTCTTTTCTTACAAATTGTTTACTGGTCGCCCATGGTCACTGAATTTACATTTTCTATCTCTTTGGATACCAAACTTTTATTTGACTCTGAATTTTGTTCCAATTATTTCCATGTTTCTTTGATTATATACAGTTTTGTTTCTGATTCTTTATCCTTGAACTGATATTTTATAAGTCCTATCAAGTAATTATTCATATAACAGGTTTCCCATTACATCAGATACTTTATTTTAATGCTAAGATGAGAAAAACAAGGGTAACTTTTTTTGTGCTGACAGGCCATGAAGTCTTTTATCTGGCTGCAATGTGCTGATGGGTCAATTCAGCAAGTTGAAGAGGAGGTGGCAACATTCTGTCCTATGATATACCGAGAGATCGTTCAGACAGGGATGGGATCATCAAAAAACTATGCTATATCTTTACCTGAACATGTCAATCCAGCGATTCTGAACTTTATTTTTGATTATTGCCGGTTTCATCAAGTTCCTGGCCGCTCTAACAGGGTATGTATCATGCTATTTTTTATTTACTTAGCACATCAAATTCACTCTCCCCCTTTTTTATCTTTTCCTTCTTATATCTCTGGTTAAAATTCAGTATATCTATTAATAACTTCTAGAAAAAACCAACCTAAAGGTCCTTAGTATGTTAACATGTATATGACTGGAATTTCAAATTCTGTGGCAAAATATCAATGATTGGCTGCTCTCTTATGCTCATCATATTAAAAAGAAATAGGTAGTAGAGTTTTATAAGTATTTTTATGTATTGTGTAGGAGCGGAAATCTTTTGATGAGAAATTCATCAGAATGGATACAAAACGACTGTGTGAATTGACTTCTGCAGCTGACAGCCTCCAGCTAAAGCCATTGGTTGATCTCACTAGTCGAGCTCTTGCTCGTATGATAGAAGGGAAGTCACCGGAAGAAATTCGTGAGACATTTCATTTGCCAGATGACCTTACAGAAGTAATTATATGCTTTTTAATTTTTGCCCATACTATTTCTGCACTTACTACAAGGATCAGGTCTTATATCAGGAAGAGAAGCTGGAGCCATTGAAAAATGTAAATGATGATCCACGGATTCGGTTACTCAATCGATTATATGCTAAAAAACGTAAAGAACTAAAAGAGCAGCAGAAATTGAAGGTAGTTACATCTGCTTCTCTAGCTAAGAATCCAGGTTCTCACTGGAGATATGTTCTAAATATGTAAGAATTTCATTTCTCATCTTCTTCAATATTGATCCTAGCAAACAACTTAAAACTTCTTTCAGAGTAAGGAAGCAGATGAAGAGAAGAAAGAGGAGCGTTCTGTTGATGAGATTTTATCTTTTATAAATGGACATGAAGGTGACATCTGTTGCTTCTGTGATTTATCATGTTTGATACTAATACCACATATTATGACCTCTTGGCATTTTCCAATTACATCCGCAACCACTTTAATTTTACATTACTGTATGGATTTTATATCATCCTAGTGTACTCTTACTTGCTTGTTTTATTTAGGTTATCCTTGTGCTGATATGCTAACTAGGATGTCTCTGCACATCCACTTTGTGATCTAAGTTTAAGGTCACATTTATCATTGACTTCATTATTGATAAATATAGTGTCATTAACCACTTTCTGATAATTTCCTTGATATGAGTTTTATTTTTTTGATCATGTATAATTTACTCATGGTTGGGATCCTATCTAACTAATAGATGGATCCAAATATAATCCAAAAATTAATATTTATTGGTCATTGGCTGCACTTGTGAATGATTAGGATCTATTTGTTTGAAGATTTGCAAGCTTAAAATTAGAAGAATATTTGGACAGGGTACCAAAGATTGTGCAACATATCAGTCACATTCACAAAAATAGCTGATCTAATAGTAGGGTTCATCCCAATAGATACTTAGTGAACTGATTATAAGAATATATTCATTCACCCATTAACGTTTTCTAGAGTCCCAAATTCATTTTCACCTGAGGTGGTGACTAGCTATTGGGAAGCTATGAAAAAGGGTCCATTTTAAGGCGATTGTCAGTGACGAAGGCCTGTGGAAAGCACCAATGCATTCTCTTTTAGCTTTTAACAAAAAACTATGATGGGAATTCTTGCAAGCATCTTTCCTTCTTATCTCCTTTGGCATCAAGGTATTTGCTCTCAGAATCTTCTCCCTTCTCCTCCTTCCCTTCTCTGTCATTTGCAATTTCCTGCCTTCTAAAATTATGTGAGAACTGCTCGGATCAATTTTTGATCTGAGGACCAGCAACATCATCTTGTTGAAATCAATTGTTCGTTACTGTTTAGATTTTTTGCTGCAGTGTTGGTGTCGTTTTTCTTGTGAAAGACATGATGGATGGTGTACATTGATGTGTGATATTAAATTTACTAAAGATTAACTGCATTAAAATGTGCTCTAATGGACCTTTTCAAATTTTAACAGATTCCAAAGGTGTTAAAGCTATTAAAAATAAGAAAAAGAATAGGAGGAAAAAAGTTCTATCAAAGGATACCTCCGGAGACTCTGCCAAAGTGCACAGGAAGGTTCATAGGATGATCTTTGCTGTCTTGTGATGCTTAGATGTCTGAATAACATTTTGCTGGCTGTAATTAATTAGTGTTACAATGTTTGGATTTTAGAAGGAAGACACCTTTTCTCCTAGTCCAAGTCAAAATTTGGAAGTGCAAGGCAATGTTGAAGATGCATTTGTATCAAATGTTGAATTTGGAGATGGTGATATCGATGATGAGCTAGATCCCGCTGTGAAGGAAGAACTTGATAGGTGAGGTTCTGTTCATAATTTTGCAGATTGACGAGAATTTCCTTATTGTTATTTTTCTTATTTCTTCTACTATGTTTCTTGGCGAAATCTTAAATATATTTGATTGCTTATGTTTTCTTTTTGCATGTTATTTTGGTAGAACTTTTAATTGAAGGTAACATTGAATTTAAAACAAAGAGAATTTTGGGTGTTT
The DNA here is from genome assembly GCF_036884655.1 of Musa acuminata AAA Group. Lineage (NCBI taxonomy): Eukaryota > Viridiplantae > Streptophyta > Magnoliopsida > Zingiberales > Musaceae > Musa > Musa acuminata. The sequence goes on along the minus strand of NC_088334.1, from coordinate 8,609,443 downwards.
GCCTTGTGTGCCCATTCAAGCTCGTTTAAATTCAACACATTGATAATCCTTTTTCTTAAATGGTTCATCAAGAAGTGCATATACTTGTGCAAATATATTGAAGATTGACATTAGGATGTGGGTAATTAATTGGAAAATTTATTTGACTTTGATTTCATTATCCTAGTCCATTATCACATATCTAGTTTTTCCAAGATCTCATCTTATTTCTTTTTTGATCATAGAAACATAAGTTGATTCGATTCTAGGTCATCTTTCTTTAGCATCCTGTTTTTTTCTTCGTCTTTCATATTGACCGTAGAAGCTAAGCAAACTTCTTATGTTTTTATCAGCATCTTATCTGTGTGACCACTTCTAAATTGTATGATGCTTCAGTATAATGATTTGTTTTTTCATATATTTGTTGATTGTGGTGATCCTTCTTTGATAGTTTCATTTGTGAATTATATAATATGAAGACTTGACAATCTTTTTTGCATTTGGTATGCATGTAGCTTAATTCTGTATGTCTTTTATGCAGAGAAGTGGAAGATTTTGCCAGAAGATTAAATTCTGATTGGCCTGAAAGAATGCAAGAAATTTTGTCTTTAGGACAAGACAGGAGGCTTGTTCCTAATTTGGTGAATTCGAATGGTTCGGTTCAGAAATTCGCAGGTCTAGTTTAACTCTCTATTCTCTCTATTGGGTAACTAGAGGATTATTTTTTTCTTGAATTTCCTATGTTATTGCATGGCACATACCTGCCTCATTACTGCCAGTAGGATTTCGTTTTGTTCATGTTCTGATTCTTGATTTCAAATCTGTTTCTTGTGTTCAATTTATTTTTCAGCAAAACCTTAACTACATCTTACATTGTAATTTAGTGTAATAATCATGCTTTCAAATTAATTGGTGGCTGGATTTTTTTCTCTCAAATTTGGTAGGCATCCTTATTTTTATGAAATTAATATCTTACATATTTAATATATTATGGTATTTTCTTCATTTAAAATTCTTTGCGGATTTCTAAGAATTTTCACATTGAAGTTTCATTTCTATATTCTTGTTTCAGTCTCATGGTGTAGCACAGGCTTGGTTTCCTAGCCAACATAAGTTTTTAGGTTCTATTAGTTGCTCCTATCCTGAGTGAGCTTTGCAAAATGGCCAGTGAGTTCTAATCTTTTGCATACCTTTCTTTTGTTTAAATCCTTGGCTGTTCTTGTCCCTGGGTAAAACTTGGCATGGTGTTTACACTGGCATCTGCCATTCTCTTATTGGTACTAGTTGGCTCTCGTGGTTTATTGATATGATACTGCACTAATGATCCTCTATTCTCCCATATTTGAGCTACAACCTGCACCTTCTGAACAATTGAAATAATTTCATTTAAGCTAGAGCTGAAACTAAAATGGCATAGATTAGATTAGGATTATACTTTTTGTTTTCAGCAACCTTTCATGATTTTTATAATCACTTTTATGGTTGTTTATAGTGTTATATATGCTTAGCAGAAGTTCAATTTGAGTCGTATTGGTGGGCCTAACTAGTTGCTTGATAAACATGATTTATGCTTGCTTTTAAATAATTTTATCAGATGAGTGAACCTTGATGTTATCCATCAACCACCTTTCCTGAAAAAATATCAGAACACTCCAAGTTCTGATGCAGACGGAGATTGGTTTGGCAGGAATTTGTTGTTGTTAATACATGTATTGCTTTGGAGACCTTGATGGATATAAAGTTGTGATTGATGTATTTATTGGGCATATTTTTTTGTTCAGGTTGCTTGGTGCCTCTTTTGCCCAGTTTTCTTTCTTAAAATTTAAATCATATTTTTCTTTAGGTCATCTTTTAACACCATTCCAAATTGTTTGGTGTTATTCTTTAACTGTTCTTTATGTGAGTTTTTCAGCTGTATCCATTTGTTTTATCAAAAAAGCAAAAAAGAAAAAAGAAAAAAGAAAAAAGAAAGCTGATATCTAAGTGGTTATCTCACATTTAGTTTGGCTTCTCATTGTCGGTTGATTGGTATAGTATGAAGTACATATTTTTCTTCATTTCACATATTTCTACCTAAATTTCACTTTTGGTCTTTTACCTGTACCTTGCCTCATTATTTTTATTCAAAGATTTTATCTTTACACTGAGCTACCAGATCTTTATTCTTTTCCATATTACCAAGATGAGATCAAGTATCAGTGAAATACTACAATGCCCCAAGAGTTTTTATTTACTAAATGTGGAAATAGGATCAGTGGCTTGATCAAACTCAACATCAACCCATTTTAAAAGAGTTAATACTTGAAAGTAAAGCATATCGATGAACACAACCTAAAACAAAGAGGTTTGGTTTACGTTGAATTCAGTTATGATTTATTCTAGTTTGATCTCGTTTTATTTAACTCATATTACATATATATGTAAGAACTTCATGTAAATTTCACCACTCGTTATTGCATGCTATTTAAGACGCCAAATTCAGATGAGAACAACCTCACTGCGGCGTGAACTCTCATGCAAAAGAAGTTTGGTTCTGTAGAATCACGTTAAAGATATGTAGTTGAATTTTAAAATGTGGTTCCATAAATAAACTGTAAATAGAATTGAAAACTTTTGTGATCAATTATGTTCCATCCAATTGGTTCACCCAAGTTTTGCTGGTCCACACACGACGACAAATTAGTTTGACTATATGAAAGTCTTTTTCTGATTGTTGTGTATATGAGTTTCTTTGCTGTTACACCCCAAGTTTAATTCTCATCTTTTCTGGATGCAACTGTCAGCTTCCTGATTTGTATTTCATATACTGCAGGCTTGGATGGAAGATGATCTGTGTGTCAAACATAGCTAAATGGTTCTTCGTATTTGTACAAAGGGCATCTCTTTTTTTGGATAGAGGGGTCGGTGGGTCAATGTGGTATGCTCTTGTTGCTTTGTCGAAACCATCTCAAAGAAGTCTTCAATATAGTGAGAGCCCGTCAATTTCTGCGAGAGCCTTTGCTCTCAACTACCAGAAAAAGAGCTGGTTTCTGTATCCCTTGTGGACTTTATTTGGTTTGACTTAACTAAAGTTTTTGCTTGTGTAACATTTTTGGTTGATAATAAACAAGAAAGCTTAGGAACTAAAGCCATCAGCTCGATAGAAAGCAACTGTGCCACCTGTCCACCTTACTGTGATTCTTTTTTGTTCACAGTTTGCATATTTCTCATCTTGTCAAGGCTTTTAAACTGGCAGCACAAGTCAGGAGTGGGCGTGATCGAGCAAGGTGCAACGAAAGATGGTATCACGTCAATGGGTAATTAAGCCAATGTTTCTGTGAATAGATTTCCCCAGATTGTATATTATGCTAGTGTGCCTCAATCTTGTATGATTGCTTTCTGGTTGAATTTGATCATCCAAATCATATTGTCCAACTACCTACTTAATGTGTGCTTTGTTCTTGGCACTTTCAGAGCTTCTTGTTTTGCCAGGTATTATGATCTCTATCATGATCTAACACAGATTGTTTATTACCATCACCGAGGAGTAATCTCTCTTATGATCTAACACAGATTGTTTTAACTGTTATCTTCTACTGTTAGAGATTGAAATCGTGTAGCTTCAAATCTGTGCTGGGGGTATATTGATCTTTGGAATGCCTATCAGTGGTAGTTGTAGTTATAGTTGGAGAGCTTTTCTTATTACATGGGTCCATCTTCAATTTAATTTTGTGAAACATGTTGGAAGTGGCTCTGCTATTATTATATATATATTTTTTTTTTCCGACAAATGGATTTTTGATCTCTTTTTAACATTGTTGGTAGCCAACAATTTTTTCGTTTAGTGAGTTGATATCAATTTTTGATAGGTTTGCTAAATTGGAATTTGTGAACCAAAATTTACATATTTTGCAATGCTTTTATTGAATCACTGAGTTTTTAGAAATTTCTTTTATAGAGAGTAATTGACAAAGACGAGATTTGAGCTTATGACTTTCTAATGAATTGTCAAAATCTTTACTACCTAAATTAGTCATCATCTTTAAAAATATATCTGATGTGGTTTCGATCTCTTAAATCTTTTCATAAATAGATCTCGGATATCATTATCTGATCAATCTTTTAGATTAAAAAATATATCAAATGATGTTTTCGGAAATTGACAGGAAACTTGCTTTATGAGTTTTGTGAAAACTGGTGCTTTGTTAAATGAAAATTTTCCTAAAGCCTGTTGTTAATCCTTCCATGTCAAGAGAAGACGGGGAAGGTCTTACACTATTGTCAGAGGTGAAAGATCCCATGGAATCCATCTCTTACAATTATCAGATGCAAAAGATTCTATCGAATCTGTCTCATACTATCGTCAGATTCTGTCAGGAATTCGTCAATCCTAATTTTAATTGGGATGATTCCTGAAACCTTAATTTGGACGGAGGGGAAGCCTACTGTTTGTTAAGCACACGATGAACAAATGGTTTAAGGTGCAAGAAAATAATTCAACACTTCAGCACACCCACCTTTCACTTCCTCAAAATAAAAAATATCTCAGTAAAAAAGGAGCTTATTATAGATATTTTAAGCTCGTATGTACAGGTATCAAAACTAGGGATCAAATTATATGTATTAGAAAGCTATGTACACAAACCAAATGGGCAAATAGAATTTGCAGGAATTGGAGAAAGAATTAAGTCATGACTGCTGCTGCAGCTGAAGCCATTCCTGGATGGCGGAACGAAGGGTTCGATTTGGTATAAGCTCACAGTTAGGAAGTTGTAAGTTTGTCATGGGTGAAGTTTCATGCCCGCTATCGATCCAGCCCTTTATAGCCTCAGCTTCATATGTAAAGCCATCTGCCGCTATGAGTGGATCACTCATCACCTCCTGAAACGAAGGATGTCGACAAGAAAGTAAGCTTAGTTCCAGCGGTGAATAATCAATAATCATAACCTCAAACTATTATTTCGAAATCTAGTCTTCGGAAGCTGAGTTTCACTTGAACAAGTGTTTGCAGACTTGCTCAAGACAAATTGACTTGGAAAAAGACTTTCGAAGATGTATCAGACTTTTGAAGCCTGATGACACAATCAACCACAGAACAAACAATAAATTGATGTGCCAATATACGGCATAAACCCAAAATTTCAAACACTTCATCCGGTAAAACATACTGTGTATAATATTAAGAAGCAAAAAATCTTAGACTTCTTTATTTCACCAAGTAAAACATTTTAAATATTGAGTTATTGAAGCTTAATACTACTCAACTGACCTGAAAAATTGGGCAGATGAAATAAGAAGGAATTTGGTAATTTTCCTCGGAGAATGAATTATAGGAGACCGATGAAACAGACACTGAAGCAGCCTTCATCATGGGCTCCACCACCCTCCAAATCTCTGCCACAAGATCTGGACGGTTCCTCCTACTGGTATCAGAGCATCTTAGCCCCAAATGTGCCAATTGCTTGGCCTGCACAAATGGCCAGTTCCCTGCAGACTGATCAACCATAGCATGCAAATATCCATCGTCCAAGGCTTTTTGCACTTCCCTAGCAATGCCCGGGGCAGGTTTTCCTGTCAACAGCCGTAGGATTATGATCCCGAAAGCGTAAACGTCAGACTGTGGTGTAAGTTCCCCAGTAGCAAGGAATTCTGGGTCAATGTACGCAATTGTGCCTTTTGGATGTGTCTTGTGGTAGGGGGTCGCGGAGGTGTTGGACTCAATTAGGAACCTGCAGATGCCGAAGTCACCAAGCTTGGACACCAGGTTAGAGTCAAGAAGGATGTTATCAGGCTTAAGATCACCATGCACCACAGCATGTGGCTTGTTCGAGTGAAGGAAGATTAGTGCAGAGCATATTTCACCAATAATACGGGTGCGAACCTGCCATGTGAGGGGTGGAGTGCTGTTTATACAGGCAAGACAGTCTTCTAGGCTTCCATTGGGAAGGAACTCGTATATGAGAGCTAAGACATCAGAGCATGCTCCGATCAGTGTCACAAGGTTTGGATGCCTCACCTTGCTGAGAACAGCAACCTACAAAAGCAACATAAGAAAGTAGAAGGAAACGATGGCATACAACAGAATCAATATAATTCAACATCAAGGAACCCCCAGGGTTCTTGAAATTACCTCCTGGTTGAACTCATCTTGGCCTTGCAAACTTGTTGGATGCAACATTTTTATAGCCACAGTGGTGTTGCGGAGAAAACCTTTATAGACTTTTCCAAATCCACCTTTGCCGATCATTAAAGAATTGTTGAAATTTTGAGTTGCTTGTTCCAGCTCCAAGTAGGAAAATTCCAAGCTTAAAGGCCAAGAAATGCCAGCATTTGTCCACGCTGCCTTATGGCGTAGCTCTTCAGCTTCTTTAACTGCACCATCTCGTTCGTGCTGCAATGTATCACATTTTTCCTGGAGCGAGTGGAGGAGGTGGCAGTTAGCTGAGATTTTCTCTTCAAAATCTCTGGTGGTACAAATCGATTCAGTGAGCTTGTGTCCCAATTCCAGATTCTCATCAATTGCATTCTGGAGCTGTTTTAAGACTTCAGCATGTTGGTTTCTGAGTTTTTCCACTTCTAGTTTTTCTCTATCAAGTGCTTCCTCAATTTCTTTTCTGTATCTCACCTCTTTGGCATACAGGTTCTCTGATGCTTTAGCCTGAAAGATGATTCTGGCATTAATAGTCTATATATATACGTGAGATCATGTTAGTAAATTCATTTGTTTTTCAGAAAAAAATGAACAAATTTGTTGAAAGCTTCTCGATGGCCGTGATCTATCATCATTCATACCAACTAATATTTCACAAATAACATGTACAATAGAAAGAATTACCTTTTGTCGAGACAACATTAATTGTGTTTCAGCTTTTCTATATTTGCAGGACTCTTCAAAAGCTTCACGCTTCAAATTCTCCACCTCCTTGAGGACAGCTTGAAGTTTATTAAATAAATCAGAATGTGAGTCGGAATCTTCCTGCAAAAGAACAAAAGTTCATCTTCAAGTCAGAAATGAACATTTAACTGTATCCAAATAATAAAAAACACCATGGGTGTAAGATGATGCTCAAGCTCTATGTAGCCATTAGCCCGTCTAGCCGACTTCAAATAGTTGAGACATTACAGCTTGTTGTTGTTGTTGTTGTTGACTGTGAGTGTAATTTGTTAGATGACAACAACTGAGTTTGATGTTCAAGCTCTTGGCAAACCAGAACCTGATCCACTAAAATTTTACCTCGAAGAAGTTAGTCTGAAAATTTTGGCGACATTCACAAAATAAAAAGAGAGATGACTTATCACAACTACATAAGTATTTCATCTTTGTGATTATCGTTCCAGAATTCGTCCAATTAGAAAGTTTCATCTGCTGATTTCTATTTGTCAAGTTGTCATCCACCATTTACAGGTTATTGCTGAAAGCTTGGCCAAGGAGAATGGACAATTGGAGGATTCCACCATGACGCCAAAAGACTAGTGTCTTATTGGTATTGCAGTTTTAATTTTAAGCAAGATGTATAATCTAAGTTCCAGCTGTGTTGATCTCCTTTCCAAATATAAGCAAGATGGGATTACATATGACATACCAGCTCATGATGCAGATATGAAAACTGCAGATCCTCAGAATCATGCACTGGAGATAAACTCACTGATCCAGCTTCAGATTCTCCGTCACTGGGCAATGAAACTGACCAAGAATTGCTAACCTCTTTGTCGGTATTTGATACTGACAAATTATCTGATCTCTGAGAATGGCTAGAAATCTCTTCGCAGGGATTGGTTGAACTTCCCGGTTTGCTTAATCTTCTTTCCTGATTAGGTGTCTTGGATGGTGAATTTTCTGCCCAAGAAGCATGTAGACTGGCTTCTCTTCAAGTAATAACCAAAAGAACAGATAATTACAAAATTATTACATGAAGTCACAAATATGAAAGAACAAGTGACCTAGTTGGTCATCAGTTAATCATGTTTCAATGCTAAACAACAAAACATAAGCAACTTGGATGCTTCCAAATTTGTGATAAATACTCCCTCAAAGTATTCAATTATTTTTGGCCTAAAGATCAATACTAAATTATGTGTTGGCATACTTTACTCATACTTTCTTGGATGATATGTTCTAGTTATATATTATTTATAATGAAACATATCTTTCTAAATCTATAAACAAATGTCATGCTTTTCCACATACATATATATTTAAAATACTTATTATTGATGAATTGAAGTTGTCATATTTTTGGTCCTCGGGTAGAGCAACTTTTTCTTGAAGTGAACAGCAGTATCAAATTCAATTTGAGTTCAGAAATTACAATACCTGATATGAATATGGTACATGACACAAATTCAGAAGTGTATCCAAGCATTCAAATTTCAAATTCAAGGGGAAAAAGGATGATGACAGCTAGTATTATCCCACTAATATGTTCTGTCCTTTATATGTTTAGCAAATCGTCTTAAGCATAACTTACTTCTAACTTGATCATGATATCAAATTGAAGGTTTATTGACGATTCACTTGGTTGATACTTGATGCTTTTGACACAAAATATAGGGGCATTAAATTAATAATACTGTATAGAGGTAAAAGATATTCCAAGGATGATCATGAAAATAGAAGTCATGATGATTTATTGTGTAACACCCCCAATTAGTCTCACATCGGAAGTGGGCAAATACTAAGATTGATTTATAAGGGTATGATGAGTATACCACTCTCAATTAGTCCCAATTAGTCTTAGATTTTGGTCAGTGGTTTGAACCAAAATGGAGTTATAAGCCAATTAGCCCATCACACTCGGGTCGTGACATATTGAGTTCTTAATAAAAAATCTTATTAGTTACAAGTAAACCATGCTCATCAAAAAGCTACCAAAAGGTGGTATTATGTTTCCTTTTTATGTCTACTAAATGAACTAAGTGTCGGTGTTGTATAAATTTTGAGTAGTAGTTTTGATATTTCTTACATAGCTAAAAGCCTAAAACCATTATTAAGCTTTATGAATATTTCTCAGTATTATAACATATGCATCATCACCAAGATTGGTCTTTAACCTCCCTTTTTTTCTTCTTTGTCCATTGAGCATGTGCATGACCAGCTAGAGCTCCCGGAGGTTGGTGCAACAAGGCATGCATCTACACAGGGACCTACTTCTAGTCAGCAAAAAGGTAACCAAATGAATGATACCTGGCTCAATCAGTTAGTAAAAGCAACTCATCAACCGAATTACAAATCCTGCTGTAATTATACTTTTCATTTGAAGTTCATAAAGAAAGTCTGACTCATTGTTGGATTGTTCCAAGTCATAATCTTTGTGTATGAATTTAAAATTTGAAACAAGATGCATCCTAATTGTATGACCTGCATCCAACTTGATAATACGAAGACAGAAATTTGGTGGCCAAGAGAGTCCAGGAAACACCAATTAAATTATCTAAATTTTACATGATATCCAAATTTAAGGCTAGGAGTTAAGCATCTCAGTAGCTTAATTTACAGTAAGTTCATAGAAGATGGATGACTCCAAAAAGAAAATTAATAACATATTGTTTGAGCATAGGCATACCTGGTGTATATCAGCTTCCCTTTGCAAACAAACCATATCATGCATGATGGATCAGCTTGTTGATTCACACCGGTTGCAGTCTTGGACTTGAGCTCTTTCATCTTCCTGTCAAATAATACACCGGATCCAAATTGGAGTTCAGTTAATCCCTTGCAAATGATATTCCACAGAGAAACTTCTGTTGTTCTTTCTTCTGTAATTGTTACTTTGGTCTCATGAAGTATTTTGATAAATAACACAATAAATCTTAAATGTTTCTTCCTTTTAGATATGAATATCTGTTAATCAATTTTTTCTTTAATAAGAGCTGTTAGATTCAAACTGCACTTCTTGAAGAATAAGAAAATGAATGAATTTTTAATCAATCCAGAACTATTAGCTTCATACTGCATCTCCCAAAGAATGATATCTTCAAAAGGATCAATACATATAATCAAATCTACAAGAGTTCTCCATAAAACTTGGACTCTCAACTGGCTCATCCATGGTTTACACTTTGCTAAAATTGCTCTCCTCCATAAGACTCTTTGGTAAAATTCTTTTAATGGACCCATGTAGAACAGATTTCAAAAAATTGAAGTGCAACCTCGACATAGTAACCAATAGTTCAACACTGATTTTGTAAGCATTTGAATTGGAAGTACTGCCAATATAGTAGATCGTATGAGATTGCCACCACAAACTCCAATTCTTATAAACCCAATGAATTTTTTCTTGAAAATGATAGTTCTTTGCGATTAACATTCCATTCTCTCTCTCTCTCTCTCTCTCTGAGCAAGTTGTTCTCTCTTCCTCTGTTAAATTTTGACAAAATCAAAAGGTTTCTGGTTCATACTTTGAATATCGCTTATCTGCTGCTGCTCCCATGACAAGCTTAGTGATGCCAAACTGTGCAATAAGCTCCACAAGCCCTCTTGTCACATCATCATTCTCGATTACTAGCTTCTCAGCTCTTACCTGAAATCAAAAGGTTGATTTTAAAAATAATCTGAATGTTACTGGGTTCAAAACTTGTTTAAGATGCTTCACTTTTGGTATAAATATCAATCTACAGAAAACTAAAATATGACTTCATTGATTGGTCACAAAGTATAAATTTTACTGGTGGTTAAAGGCAAAGCAAATTGATGAAATGAAAAGATGAAGCACCCAATGATACCTTCAGTCGCAAGCACACAGCAAGGTATTCATCCAATCTTTTGTTCATCTTATCCCTCTCCATCTGCCTATAAGCACTGACTTGCACTGCACTTAGTGAGCTTGCAAGAAAACTGCCCCCCACTGGAACCAAGAGATATACTTGAAAACATTGTCAACATTTGAGAAATAATGTAATGTAAAACTACAGTAACCATATGGTGCAATCCTTAAACAGATGGTTATATAGATTTTCGGATGGTAATATTCCTGATTCTGAGAAATATCAAAACTTTTACAGCATTTATAACTGTGATCTTAAGTTCTTCTGTTGAGACAAAATTGGAAGGACAGAAGGGAATTGGACTGAATTGAAGCAGCTATTAAGCCATACACATGCACCCAAAACCACCAGAGGAATGTGTGCTTGAAACCAATCTCAGCTTACTAACACCATCTATCGACAGAATTTGCATCCAAAACTAAGTCAAATTGAACAAGTATTTATCTTTAGGTACTTGCCAACTATTTAAACCCAAAGAAACCACAAAAATCAATGCTTTTCGACTAATTTTTCAATCCCTTTCTTATGTCATATTATCACGACCACTGAAAGAAAAGAGTTCCTTTTTTATCCTATAAAGTATCATGGTAATAAGGATGTACTTTACTCTGCGAACTTGATAAACCCTAAATCAGATCAAAATGTGACAAAAAAATTTAACCCAAAAGACAAGCAACAATTACTCATTGCATTTCTTATCAAAATAAGACATTTTTCTCTTCGTCTTAAACAAAAAACAAAGAATGAAAACTAGAAAAAGGCATACTCATAGGTATCATCTGCGTTGGCGAATGAACGTGAACGATAACGACGGCTTTGGCACCGTGCTTGTTCTTAATAGCCCACAAAAGAGTGGTCAGTCCGGCCTCCAGCTCCGCAGCCACCGCGACATAGACCTTATCCTCCTCCGACTCCACCGGCGTCTCCACCGACGCCTCCTCTATCTCATTACCGACCCGTACGCTCTCCATCGACGGGGAACTACCAGTGCAGCCAAAAACCCCTCCCTGACTCGCCTCCATAGAGCAATTTCACGTCGAGTAGCCGGCCACCAAGACGGACCAAATCAGTATAAGCAGCGGGAGGAGGAGGCTAAAGGAAGGGCCTTTGTCTCTCCGGGATGAAGCAAACGCGGAAAGACGCAACTTCGAAGACAAAAAAGGGACTTTTGGGTGCATATTCTTCGGAATCTGGTGGGATTCGTGGGCGTGGAGATGAGTTCGAGATGCTTATTTCAACGGGGACGAAAACGACGGAATGAGATGAAGTCGTGCAACGTTGATGGTGATACGGCGAGGTTGACTCTAGGCGCGTGATACTGCAACAAACGATCTCCGCCATGGTCAATCTTCCCGTCTCCGCTCTTCGCAAACCCCTACGGACTACAGAGAGGTTTAGAATAACTCAAACTAAAAACTACATGATTCAAAATGGTTAACTCTAAATTAATGATAGATTCATCTAAAACCTAATAAAATTTGATTAACCTAACAAAATATACTCCAAAATCTTTAGTCTCTAATTAATGATAATAAATGCATATGGTTTTATGGGTCACCATGTATCATTCTCATACTTGTGATGTAAGACTACTTGAGGTGTCACACTTTATAATAATAATTATAAGTACATTTGATGAGTATTGGCCTATTAGCTCAGATTGTTGTTCGTTCTTGTAATAACTAATATTTGTTGCCGCATTTTGATTTATCTTATCCTACGAGTCACACAAATTTAATCCTTTAATCGATTGTTTAACATTTAAGATAATTATAAGCTAATTATATGTTATCCAAGGATATTTGAATCGTATCAACAATATAATCTCTATACTAAAAAAATTTATATTCGGATCTTTATAGTTATGAAGTGAAACAAATAACTTCATTTGTCCGAATTGATAGTGTTACGAATATCATAGACCGGTGAGTCGGCCCGGTTGGTTTCTCTACCGAAAGTGTAGGTGCCTTCTGATCACTCCTCCTTGTTGATGTGGGGTGTTGACGTGGCGAATCGACGTAGGAGGTCTGCTGGGGAGACGTTTCACCAGGGGTGATTTGGCCTTAGAGCGGAGAGGCCGGGGATCTCCCTTATTGTGGGGTCATCTCCTAGCGGCAAGATCCTCTCTTGACTGTTGGTAGTCCTACACAATAGGTCTGCGTCGGGGGCTTCTCGGCTTGACCCCTTTGATGCTTAAGTCAGTAAGAGGTGGAGGGGGAGGAAAACAACAGTATGAGCTGTGTAAATGAGAGAGTAGAGAGTAGAGATGCTATTACCTACCAGGCCTTGTAGCATGGCCTAGGGCATGACTTTTATACTTGGGTGCCGAGCAGTCTAGTCATGTGTTAGCCAAGGCTCCCCTTATTCTGAATAGCGAAGGCCTTAATGAGAGTGGCTTGCTATCAGTCATTAATACAAAGGCATAACTTGAGATGTCATCCAAGAGGTGCATAGGAAAGTTGAGGTGTGCTGTCATTAATGATCATCGGTTCTCATACCTTTATTGTTTGTTAGTCCATATAGTGGAGGGAGTTGGAGGGTGCTAATATTATCCCTATCATTCATCCCCTCTAAAAGGCGTGTTTTAGAGCTATGGTTATTTGGTGAGGTTGTGGTGGTTGGTGTGAGGTTCGTTGAGGCGGACAATGCTCTGGAGGCATTTATATGAGTGATGAATGTTGACCTAAGGAGTTTGGCTCGACTGCTTTTGACCGGGAGGATGGATTTGCTATGGGGCTTGGCTCGACCGCGTTTAAGCGGGAGGTTGGACTTGTCATGGGGTTTGGCTATATCGTTTTTTAGCGAGAGGATGGACCCGCTATGGGGTTTGGCTCGACCGTCATAGTAGGTCTTCTGGCTAAGGTGCACAACTCGGGAGCGAGTCTGCTTAGCCAAGGTGCATGATCTCGGGTCTTCTTGTCGAGGTGTAGGCGTTGGGTCTTTTTGCCGAGGTGTACGGCTCGGAAGCAAGTTTGCTCGACCGAGGTACAGGCCTCGGGTCTTCTTGCCAAGGTGCACAGCTTGGGAGCATGTTTGCTTGACTGAGGTGCAGGCCTTGGTCTTCTGCTAAGGCGCTTCGCTCAGGACGTGATGCGTCATCTTGCCTTTAGGACTTGTATTGCATGTAGTGCTCATTTATGAAGGAGTCTTTTTGCTGCCTCAAGGCTTGATGCGCTTAGGGGCCATGCTCCTCTTTAGATTCCACTAACGTGCAGTGATTGGAGGTGCAGGTTCCATGGTGGGTCTGAATTCAACCATTGTGGGCTAGGAAATAGATCCACCTTAACGACTTCTATCATGACATTTTACTAATGATGGACACTGGGGTGTAGGGTTGCTAAGGTTTGGGCCACTAGGCTACTCTTGGTGCTGGTGCTGGCTCATTTATGAGCAAAGGAGGTCGAGTAGAGGCTCACGAAGGCTCAAAGGAAGTTATCAAGGACGAGGTGGAGGCGTAGTGCTGTTGAGGCCGAACAAAGGCTCACAGAGGCCCATAGGGTGCTACTGAGGATGAGGCAGGGGCGTAGGGCCATTAAGGCTTAGGTCCTTGGTTAATCCTTGACATTGGAGCTTGCTCACTTGTGAACAAAGGAAGCTGACCAAAGGCTTACAAAGGTACTACCGAGGACGAGACAAAGGAGTAATGTCGTTGAGACTTGGGTAATTAGGCTATCCCTAGTGTTGGAGCTAGCTCGCTTATGGGCTAAGGAAATCGAGTAGAGGCTTGCGGAGGCCTAGAGGGCATTGCTGAGAATGGGGTGGGGGCATAGGGCCATTGGGGCCTAGGTCCCTAGGTTGTCCCTAGTGCTAAACCTGGCTCATCTGTGGGCAAAGGAGGCCGAGTAGAGGCTTACGGAGGCTCGGAGGGCACTATCGAGAATGAGGTGGGGGCATAGGGCCATTGAGGCCTGGGTCCCTGGGTTGTCCCTGGTGCTAGAGCTAGCTCGTCTGTAGGCAAAGGAAGTTGAGCAGAGGCTTGCGAAGGCCCGGAGCGTGTTGCCGAGGACAAGGCGACAGTGTAGGGCTGTTGAGGTCTGGGTCCCTAGGCTATCCCTAATGTTGGAGCTAGCTCGCTTGTGGGCAAAAGAAGTTGAGCAAAGGCTTGTGGAGGCCTAGAGGGTGCTAATCATAAGTGTCTTGCAAGCCAATCACGTGAGTGATGACACATGTTATATGATACATATTCTTTTTGCTTATTATATATTTGACTTTTTTTTCACTTTATATTGCGTATTACATATATTATGATATCCATAGATTTGTTCAATGAGAATCGGATCGTGATAAAATCACGATAATGAGATCGATTCGCCTTTAAACACAAACCCTAAATAATCTTGGTCACAGGTTACTTGAGAGAGATAATGAGATAACTGAATATGCTTGTGTGCTATATACCCATCCATATGATGAAGGCGGTTGATCTCATAGTTGCTCGTGTGGGAACACTAGGGATACAATGCATGTGCTCATTGGAGAATGAGTTCATTGATCAATATGCTCACGAAATACTAGATGGTTGATGATTTCTCATTGTCAGACAATAATTCCGTTGTCCTAGTGGTTTATCTGGTTCTTAGACTTAAGACACCAAGGATGTCTTATATGAGTACTCTACTCTTTGATACCAGACTTATATATTAGAAGTTTTAGATCTAGCACAACCGATCGTCGAGAATAATAATCAACCTTATGAGGGCTATTGAGTATTGATAAAGGATCATTCGCTCTAAATGTCATGAGAGGAATATCCTATGTGTTATTGCTCAAGCAAATCTCTTACTAGGGTCATTTAGATTGAGAGAGAAAATATTTCTCCGAGAGAATCCGATTAGAGCAAGAATTGAGTAGATTATGTATGATCCTGACAACACTATGTCTGATATATGATCTTTGAGATATTAGATAGATGAGAGACTATAGATATACGGTAACTGAGGATAAGTATGTCCAATGGATTGAATTCCCCTGAATCGTCGTAGGACTACGACGTAGTAGCTAGTATGTTCATAGTCGATTAGTCAAGTGAGTCATTATAAAGATAATAATTCACTGAGCCAGAATTAGTTCTGATAGGTATGACTTATAGCCAGCTCAATATTGAGCCTAGAGGGTCACACACATATGGTAGGTGTTAGGTTTGGATATGAGATGTTCATCGAAGCCCCTATCTTATTGGATATCCAATAAACCCATGAATTCTTAGATCATATGGATAAGATTCAATAAGAGCTGGTAAGAGATTATTACGTAGAGATCTAATAATCTAAGTGGCTTAGTTAGTTGAATGGAAATCCAGTACTTAATAGGGCAGGATCTATTAGGATAAATTTATAGGAACCCTCTATAAATAGAAGGGAACCAAAGAGTCATAGGCTAGACTCCTTTTAGCTGACATATTCTATTCTCTTCTCCCCCTCTCATCCTTAGCTAGCAGCTCCTGTTTGGGGCGTGTGGACAACAAGAAGGGTTGGCTACTTTTTGATCCGGTGGTACGCGTGGAAAGGAGGTTTATGTAGCGATTTAAGGAGCATCTTCACAGCCCCTACCATGTGGATCACTACTAAAGAGGAGAAAAGTTGATCTCCTTTATCCTCTCCTATAGATCTATAGTTTTTTTATGGATATACGATCTCCCAAGGTAACACATCTTTCTTATACGTGTAGTTTTCGATTTTATGGATTTTGATGCACCAATCTTCGCACGATGATGAAACCTTTTTTTTTTAGCGGAAAAATTTAGGATTTTATTTTCTGTTCTTCTGCTGCGCATGTGATACTGCCCCAGATTTCCCAATAGAGGGTGTTGTCGAGGACAAGGCAAGGGCATAGGGCTACTAAGGCCTGGGTCCTTGTGTTGTTCTTAACGTTGGAGTTGGCTTGCATATGGGCAAAGGAAGCTGAGCAAATGCTCGTGGAGGCCCAACGAGCACTGGTGAGGACGAGGTGAGGTGCTATAGGAAGGGGCCGAGGAACTATTACGAAACATTGTTGATGCTTCGATGACACTAGGAGAGGGCTTGTAGGGTTACCGCAAGGCCTCGCTGGACCTCATCTAGCCTCAAGTTCATAGCTTGGAGTTTAGCTTTCATCGAGGGATCCCAGGAGTTATCAGATTGGGCCTCATACTCTAACAGGGCTTTGATGCGACTTAGTGGAACGTTGCACTTTGCCGTTGGAAGTTGCAACGCAGGGCCGCTCATCCCTCTTGGTTGAAAAGATCCTTAGAAGGTGAGGTGTGGACTCCTTGATTTGACTTCGGGAAGAAGATGTGCAGTCGGTGGTTCGAGGGTGAGCTATTACGTTGGGGCTATTAACTAAGTCAATTAAGGGAGAAGTGGGGTGATGATTTGCATCATATCGATAAGAGTCTAAACATGCTAAGTGAGACTTAAGAATACTTCTGACAAGACGAGCAAGGGGCTTGTCTCTAGCCTCGGGGGAAAGCCCTGGATCGTTACGTAAGCATTAGTAGGGCCCCGATGTCTAGGACGAAGTGGAGGCATCGTTCTATTGAAATGGGGTAGTGCCTTCTCTGCTCGAGGGTTTGTTGGAAGGAGTGGTTGAAGGATATTTCTATGACATTCAACCCTCTTTCTAGCGCCAAAATGATAATGTTACGAATACACTGTCGATTGGTGAGTCGGCCTAGTTGGTTATCTACCAAAAGTGCATATGCCTTTTGATGACTCCTCCCTGTTGATGTGGAGTGCTGACATGGTGAACCGCCATAGAAGGTCTGCTTGGGAGACGATTCACCGGGGGCAATCTAGCCTTGGAGCGGAGAGGCCGGGTAGAGAAATAGGGGTCTCCCTTACTATGGAGTCATCTCCTGGCAGTAGGGTCGTCTCCTAGTCGTCGGTAATCTTACACAACAGGTTTGCACCAGGGCTTCCCATCTCGACCCCTTCGATGCTTAAGTCAGTGAGAGGCAAAGGGGGAGGAAGACAACAGTAAACGTTGTGTAAATGAAAGAAGAGAATAAAGAGGCTATTGCTTGCCTGGCTTTATAGCTTAGCCTGGGGTGTACCTTTTATACTTGGGTGTCGAATGATCTGGTCATGTGTTAGCCAAGGCCCCCCTTACTCTGAACAGCGGAGGTCTTAATAAGAGCAGCTTGCTATTAGTCATTAATACAAAGGCATGACTCGAGATGTTCGCCAAGAGATACCTAGGGAAGTTAAGGCGTGCTGTTATTAATGATCACTGATTCCTATGTCTTTATTGTTTGTTAGTCTACATAGTGGAGGGAGCTGGATGGTGCCAATATTATCCCTATCACTAACATTATCAATTACATTGACAGAAAATATAATATGTGACACCGTGTGATAGGTCGACGCAAAAGTGATAGGCAAAAAGTTAAAATTATCTTTTTATCGGTAAAGTCGTTAGAAACAAATCACATGTGTTTTTCGTAAGTTGAAGAGGTTGGAACAAATAAAATTATTTATTTTATTTATAAAATTATAGAGTTATCAATATAAATTTTTTAAGTACAGGAACCGTGATACTAATAGGATCTAAATATAGATAATATGTAATTAGCCCATAATTGGATCAAGAATTCATGATTAAAAAATATTTTAATCTAAAATTAATAATAAATTTATTCAAGAACTCAGTAATTAATGATAATAGACTCATTTTATCATTTGAACTATTGATGTAGATTGTTTCATTATTATCTCTATTAAGATATCCAGATTGATTAATATATTATTGTATAAATAATAAATTTTATTTCTGAATTAGAGAATTCCTAGATACTACTTACAAATTATTACATACTTATTATTCATTTATAAATGTTTTAAGTATCTATATGCACATCAAAACAACTATCAGAACATGATCAAAAGTGGCAGGAGAAAATAATAATGCTCTTATGTTTATTGAAATTAAAGTTCAACTCGCTTCATTGAGTTTTGTATAGATAAAACTCTAAGAGAATTAGTTAAGCATTTCTCAAAAATATTTGAACACTAAGGAACATGAAATCATGCTCACAATAATGTGAGCATGTTTTATTTCCAGCCACATTATTATAACAAAGCCAATGCAGGTGCTAAAATTTGATATATAATCACAGTATCAAAATTGATATTTTCTAAAAAATGATATTAATCTGGATGGAGCTGCTACAAAAAATGTGCTAATCATGATTAACTAGACATTAAATTGTATTAAAAGAATAATTTTCTGAAGGAAATAAAAAGGGGTTGATATGATTACGACCAACGGAATATTGGCTATAACTGTAACGAGAATCTCTTTGAAGGGCAAATTAGGAATCGAACTAAAAAAATTCAAATTCCGCGGCTATAAATAAGAGTTCACCAACCCGCCTCCCCACCGGATCATTCGTGCTCGCTTTTCTCTAACAGACAACGAAGCCTTCGCCGACCTCCCGAAGCTCTAGGGTTCTTCGTCCTTGAAATCGATCTCTTTGTAGATTTCGGTGGGTCGGATCTAGGATTAGGGCTCACGGCGATCCAGATCGCGCGAGGAGGAACAGATGAAGCTAAGGATCAACAAAGCCTGCGATCTGGGCTCCATCTCTGTTCTTCCTCCGAGGTTTTCAGACCATTTTCTTTCTTTGTCCATTTTACCTCGCTTGATCTTGATTTTTCCCCTCTATATGAGTTATTTGGTCGATCTTTCTTAGGAGATCGGGCGGAATGAGCTCTGGAGGCGATGGACTGGGGAGGAGCCAGGCGTCTCAGATCCGTTCCCAATCGCAGCAGTCGTTCTCCCAGGGCATCTCTCTGTCGCAGCTCTCCCAGAGCTCGTTTGAGGAGCCTCTGGTCAACGATCAGGTATTGAGCTCCATTTCTGATCGTCAATGTGCAGGATTATTACCTAGATTGCTGGATGTCGTTTTATAGTTCTGTTTTTGAGTAGATTAAATCTAGAATCCTTTTATTTAGGTCAGGATCTGAAGAATCAGCGGTTGTCATAGACAATCTGGCTTGATCGTTCCTGTGCTCAAGTTTCTTTAGACCGTCTTACCCTATGTAATGGTGTAGGCTCATTCGTGTTTCTCCCGAGTGCCAAACGGCTTCTCTGTTATCTTAAATGTAATTGATGGTCAAATTTCCATGTAGATACATCATAAGTAGATTTGACACCTTAAAAACAGAGGAAGATTGCAAGTAAATCCATGATCAATGTCTAAGGGATAGCATTGTCAATTGATATATAAACTGAATCTGATAATATGGAAATTGAGGTGCATATCTGTAAAACTAGCTTAAATCATCTCGTCCGCTTATGAGTTGATCATTCTTAGCTGAATCAATTGATATAGTCGCAGTTTTCTAATGCATCTGATGTCTGATAAATTTGCAACAGATACAACCTATCGAAAAGTTCAACCTCTGGTGCAGGAAATCATGCATAGATAATTATACACTCATTTATGCAGGATAGCTATGCGGATCTGTTAGATTTTATTTTATAGTGGCTCCACGTTAGTTGGATACAGATAATTAATTATGATAGCATGGTGCTGATGGCCAATTTAAAAGGTGTAATTTGTTTTAACGTAGTGTATGACTTTGTTGCAGAATGGGGTCCATCATGGTTCTGCATCGGGTTCAATAACCATGTCACATTTTTGAAAATTTAGCAGAAATCGTTCTATAAGTTTTTTTAAAAAAGCTATCATAACACAACAGCTCAGCGAATACTTCGCCTGACAAAAAGATCATATAAATTGTTTTGTTTGCAATACTTCTTCCTATCTGCTTATGCATTTCCTGCTTCACTTACCCATGTGGTGAGAAGTGCAACATAAGCTGATGTGGGCTTCCTCATTGCCTCTCAGGACAGGTGATGTGCGTAATGTTGCATTCATTTTTTTTAACACTCTTCATTATATTATATGATAATCTACTTCCTGTGAAGATGCTATGCTTCAATTCTGGATATACTGATCTTTATGCATCTAATAGTTCATTCATCATTCCTTTGAGAAAAAAAGACCCTCAACGTGTCACATATATTTTCATCTGGTGTCTACTTTTGGTTTAACTTCTGTCAAAGAGTAAAAAATTCTCTCTTAAGGAAGAGAAAATAATTGGCTCATGTTGTTTACTGTCTACTTCTGGTTAAATTTCTTCTGGGCTAGAAATTTGCATCTAGAGAAAATAATCTCTAACTTGTTGCATGCTTAGAAGAAATATGTCACATGCTGTCCTTGATCGTTGTTAATTTAATTTTTTTTATCTGGAGATAGAAATGTGATTCTCAAGAAAATATAACTCAGTAGAATTTGAAAATTCATCAAGAATTAAAAAAGAAAAGGAAATCATTTTAACTAAAAATAAATCATTCTGTTCTAACTCTTTGGTCAACAACTTATACAATGGTCTTATGCTTCTGCATAATTATTTTGAATATTTTGCTCTCCTAACTTGAAGAGCTTTCTAATATATAATTTTTCATATGCTGTTTTATGTCTTGTGTCTAAGTCTCTTTTTTCCTGCAATAGAGATTTGGTTCTCAAGAAAAAGATAACTCATTAAGAAAGATCTCGTCATTGGCACCGATCGCATTAACAAGAGAAGAATCTCAGCTACAGCTCACAAGAGCATCTAGCAATGTTATGCACCGATGGAATGCAGCCTCGATGTCAGATAATAGATGTAAGTTAGGTTTATCCATAGCTGTTGCTGCTTAAGTACTGTTTATGTCAAAGTTTCTGGTGATACCTAAGGTATAATTCTGGCAACTGATGTGCTACCACATTCAAAGCAAAGTGTTAAGTTCGATAGATATATAATATGGTTTTTGATGACTGAAGTTTAAATCAAAAGAATTATTAAATACTATATAAGTAGTCATATTTCAGAGGCAAATTCATATAAAGTAATTGCAACTCAGGATTTATGCAGGGAATATCTTACTACTAACTCTCAAACAGTTCAGGTCAGTGAAGAACTTGAACACAAACTTCGACACATTGAAAGCTCAATCAATAGGGTTGGAATGATCCTGGATTCTGTTCAAAGTGATGTTATGCAAGTAAACAGAGCGGCAAAAGAATTATCATTAGAAGGTAAGCCTCAGTGGTGGACTTTTCCTAATGTTTAAATCAAGCAGAACAAATATATATTCACTTTAATTTTTTGGTAAAATTGTTAACATAAGTGTTAGTCTCACAGGATTTCTGATTCACATCCCATGGTCTAAAATTTTATTGCATGTGCATAATTGACTGCATAAATAGATACCATGATCTGTATAATCTCTTCATTGGTGTTTCTCTTCAGTGGAAGGGATAAGGCAAAAAGTAAGTCTTCTTGAAAACTCCATGCAACAAATGGTAAGTTAATTTTTTATTTAGTGATTTTTCTTGAAATTACAAAGATCAATGAACTAGCACAAAACCTGATGACAGGTGAAGTGGGAAGATGATATCAAAGCTTTTATTGGTGGAAGCCTCACTTCCATTTCTGATCAGCTGATCAAAATCTCCAGTTCTGGCAAAGTAAATGAGATTGCCTCAGCAGTTGCAACTTTGCAAGAGCAGATGTTTTCACGTTTAGCACGACTCGAGTGTGAAGTTTGTAGGTTTTTTTCTGAAAAGGAGGTAGGCCTGTCATGTCTCGGACATTATCTTCATGGAAATGTTGTTTCTGTTTGCATATGAAAATTTTTGCTAATATGTTGATGATTCTGGATACTAGTCCAGCATCTTTGCTTTCTTTTCTGTCATTTTGGACTTTTCTTCATTTGCCAAGAAGCATATGCAAAAACATTATTAGCATCTAAGTGTTAGTACCCACACAATATATCTTACCTTGATTCTTGATACCATCCAGGTAAGGGAAAGTGGCATTAAGTCCTCTAATAACCAACATTCAGTTAAATTCCAGTCACCTATGGTAAGTTTGCTCATGAATTATAATTTTAACATAAATCTGATATGGATCTGTATACTGTACTCTGAATTTTGTGTTTCTTGCCTCTTTATCTTATATTTTGTCTGCAGAGCGGAAATTATATGGATATAAAAGAGTCTCTGGAGGGCAATATAGAAGAAAAAAAAGTGTATGTTACAGTCATCTGTTTTTGTTCTATCACATTCATTACCGTTATAATCTAAACTCACTTATTAGGAGGAATAAATTTCTGAAAGAATTATTGCTTAGAAAATGGTGTCAAACTGCAATCTTTGGTGTTAATCGTCCATCTAAAAGTTACAATAAGTTTTCAGATACATTATAGAAAGAGGATTTTTTGCAATTTGACCACTGTTTTGACTAAATTATAGCAGATGTTTAGGAAATGTGGATCAGCAGATTACTAATGCTTTTACCTTTGTGGTATTCCAAATATTCTTTTGAGGGTAGTATTGCAAATGTTTATTTCACACTACAGATTCTGAAAATTTATGTGCTCATTATTACATTTTTCTGTATTAATCAAAATTTTGTTGATATCAGTTCTGCTGCACCACTGATGAGCAACAAGCAAAGGTCTCCACCTTTTAAGAAAGAAGGAAAGCTAGAGTCATTTAAATCAAAGCTGACTGAACCAAAGCATACTGTGAAACACAAACACATAATTCCTCATACAAAGCAGGTGATTTTTTTTAAAGCTTGCTGCTTTTACAATAAAGTAAAATTTATGCTTGGGCTAATGCACTTTTACATAAAGTTCAATTTATGCTTGGAGTAATGCACTTGTTTCTGAACATGAAGACTGATCTTATCAGGACATTCTATATATTCTTGGTACCCTACATAATGTTACAAATTGTATGCTCCTCAGTTCAACATAGTGATGTAACAGTTCGAAGACATCTCAGAATTGTGCTGTTTAGAACTTGAAAAAGCATAGGGCCTATACTGAGTAACTGGGTGAAGACCTTATCTTTGGCTGTAAAATTCTTGCTGATTTGTTGTTTGTGTTTATGTATCACGTGATAGTAATAATTGTCCATGGTGATGCAGGAAGAATTTGTTAGAGTAATCGTTGATTTAGATGAAGAAAGTGATGGAGGCATCTCATGCCTTATAGTGAACAAAGGAACAGGTAACTTAAGCAACTTCAAGTAACATAGATAAAAAGTAGCTTCATAATATTTGGAATAAGGAAATCTTGAAAACTTCTTTTTCCTTATTGGACTAAAACGGGATTAACAAGAGTGTAGATCTATTAGTTGGATCTTATTTTTTGTAACATTCAAGAGTTAACCTTCTACCCAGCTTTATTATATCTTCTCTTTAAAAGTGAAGTTATGAAACAAAAAAAAAAAAAAAAAGAAACAGGTTTTTTGTCATCATGATGCACACTAATTCCTAAGAAGAGTCATCATGAGGTACACTGATGTGATTCCAGCATATATATTAACCAAAAAGCAATTCTAAGTAAGATGAAATCACAAAGTTTGGTTTCGTCTCGTGAATCTTGATATTATACAAGAAAAATTTATCAAATTTAGGCCATAATTAGATTGGGCATCTGTTGTTACATTGATATCTTTAATTTTTTTAGCAAGTAAAGCAATATCCAAATGTGATTACAGCCTCCAGCATACGTGTTAACCAAAAGGAAAATTCGTGTAAGGACAATCACAGTCTCATCCATCATGATTGGAGGAGTGAGAAAAACAGATCCAATTTTCTGTTATAATTAGACTGAAAGCATGTTGTTAAATTAGTATCTTTAGCTTATCAGTAAAAAAAATGCAAAGGTGATTAAACAAACATGAAAACTAAAAAGAAAATTTCAGTATAGACAACCACGAAGTTGGGTCCTATCTCATGCTTCATGATGCATTCATGATAAATAGAATTAATTAGGCTGCTTTCTATCATTAGTATCTTTTTCTTTAGTAAGACAACTATTCCAAAAATTGCAAAAGAAACAAAACACTTGATAACTTCCTTTTGCATTAAGAACAAGCAGATATTGATGTACATAGATCGCATCCACACTAGTGGAGCAAAATATAAATATTATTTCTTCAAGTTACCACTGGTCTTATTTCAGGGAAGAAGAGTAGCTTTATGGAGGAAGTTCAGGAAGACACTCTGCGAATTCTAAGAAAAGCAAGGATGAAAAAAAGAAGACAGATGAATTCAATAACTGTTGTTTAAGGTGAGACACCATGTGCTTGTCCTTTGGTAAACCACCAGCCATATTAAGAGTATTATGATGCTTTCACTGTAGGTTACACAAGTAAAATCGTCTGTTTCAGTTGCCATACAACCAAAAAAAGATCAATTAGTACAGTCACTTTTCTTATCTAGCTCAAATCTTATCAGAGCATTCCTGCCAGCTCAAGCCATGCCATCATTGTTTTATCTTGTGCTTGATAAATTTGGCTTCTAGAACCAGAAGCATGATTGTCTCTAAGAAGTTAATAATATGTTGTTACTATAATAAAACTTAAATCTGGGCAGCTTAACTCTCATTATTTTGTCAAATCTCATTATATGAATAGGTGAATTTTTCTCCATTTACATTTCACTAAAGAAAAGGACGAAAGAGGACATTGTTTCATTGATACATGTGACTCTATCTTTTATTTTAATTTTCCACTAAAGCCTTTCGAGCTTCATGTTCAAATGTATCAAAGAAATATAACAAATACACAGAAATTAAGGTGTAAATGTATATAATTCATCTTCTGTTATCAATGTTGTTTTTTCTCGTATTTCCTGTGGACGCATCTGTTCATATTTTGATCTTTGAGCATATGCATTGTTTTAAATCTATGTTTTAAAACAAGATACCTTTTTCATCTTCTTATAAGAAAATTGTCCAATAATTTGGGCAACAAATATCAAGAATTAATGTAAGAAATGGTCTATCTGAGCCTCTAGTTGGATGACAGTAAGAGTCTTGACCACAAGTTACCCCACACAAACAGTATCTGTTCAACAGCATAGAAGACCTTGATAGATTTTGATCATTGTGCTGATTGATAGATCCAACCTTGTTGCTTTCCGCTTTCTTT
This sequence comes from Musa acuminata AAA Group, assembly GCF_036884655.1. Classification (NCBI taxonomy): domain Eukaryota; kingdom Viridiplantae; phylum Streptophyta; class Magnoliopsida; order Zingiberales; family Musaceae; genus Musa; species Musa acuminata. The sequence continues at coordinate 8,583,747 of NC_088334.1, read as the reverse complement.
TGCTGGACAGAAGATTATGAAGGTATGTACATTATAATTTTGCTTTTAACTATTTTTCTCTTCATGCTTTGCAATTAATTCCAACAGTATTCTGCTGCTGTTAATTTTATTAGGTATCCAGTTATCCTTTTTTTGTTTTTGCTGCGCGAGGTGATTTAATTGACACTAGATTCTTGAGGTTCTAGTGATATCCAGTTATCTTTTTTTTTGTTCCTCGTGTGATAGCCTGTAGGCTTTCCTTTTGTGCTGGCATTCAGCCATCAGAAGCCCCAAATTTGGCACCCAATTTATATGAAGGATTGTGAGTGGGGAGCATCCATCAAAATTCCTGCCGTCATGGCGAAGTGCTCAACCGGCCACTTGCACAAGAGCTAAGAGCCAGAATGGGAAAGCGCAGGACATTTTGTGAAAGTTGAGTCCTCCCATCACCCTCGTATCGAACTCTGGATTCCTTTCCCTTTTGACCTTCCATCACCTCACCGCACAAAAAGCAAAGGGAGCAACTAGGACTTGAAAACTAGTAGTGGGGCACTGAAAACGTGTTTCAGATGATTTTGCCTTTAGGCATCTAACGAATCAAGAGAAACACAGTCCAAAAACCACGTTCCAGCCACTAGAAACGTTGCTCAGGTCCTGTTAATTCAGATAGCAACAACTATGTCTTGTCTATACTTCTGATGATTCGGTGCCATTGAATTCTTTGGGTTTGTCATTATTTGAGCAATTCACTAGACCAGATAATGAAGCACAATCACACTAGTTTAATATGACTGTTTGGGTAGCTGGTCTAGATCAAGCTTCTTGCTTCTTTTTCTTCCCAATCAAGCACACATATATTTGGACCGTGACCAATACGCTAGACAGGATAATGGAGCACAAACAGCATTAGTTTAATATGACTGTTTCGGTAACTGATCTCGATCAAGCTTCTTTCTTGTTTTTCTTTCCAATCACCCTTGTCTGCTTGATGACTCTGCCGACACAAGCAGTACTGTCCATAGGACAGCCAGTTCAGCACAAGGTAAATTACTGCTCGCAATCTGTCATTGGTAACGCAGTCCTTGTTTCTAGAATTTCAATGTCCATTTGATTCCATCATTACACTTCCTTTTAGTTTTGATTTATTCTTTTGTTCGCATCTGATATTAACTGTTTTGGCTAGAAGAGGCCAATTATCAGAAGTCGAACAAATATAAGCTGGACAATGAAATATCCGTCCAGTGGAATCTTAACTTAGGAAGAAGTCACTTAATGTAATTGTTCTCGAAATTAATTTACTCCCTTGGATGTCCGTAGGTTGCGTTCGCTTTAGATGCATGGGTTGTCATTGGTTGCATCATTACAGCTGTAATCACTTTACAAGTAGATAAATCCTCCAAAATTCTTGTACATGGAAACGATGGGTCATCCATCTTAATGTAGCATAGCTGGCTATTATTACAAGGACAACCGAGTTTTTGGCTTGGTCCATCCACAACCTTTAGAGGTCACTTCCTAGGACAGGCAAACACTTGTACAGCTCATGCTGCTTCTTCCTCTTCCTGGCGGGGGTAATAGAACGCTTTACTGTCAGGCGGACTTTGAGTGCTAGAAAGATCACCCGCTTACCATGATCCACGCAATTACTTTGTGCACAAACGACCCTTCTTTTTATGGCTGGAGTCCCAGAAAAATGGATGATACAACTGTGATTTCTCATATGTCCATAGACGTAATGGTGGTAGGTTCAGTGAGGATTTGGTGTGGAAATTGATCGACTCCGCATGCAGACAAAGTTGGTAGGTTGGAAATGTGTGTTGTTGTTCATTAAGAGTCCTTTCTACAGCAAGGTGGGAGAGAGTTGGACAAGAGCAGCTAGGACTGAATGTGATGTTAGATAGTTCATGCGCACAAGAGGAGATATGAATGCGTTAAGGACTAAAACTTGCACTTTGGATCTTTGGTTACAGATGAAAATTTCAACTTCAGATAAATTTATTGAATTTCACAGTGTTAAAACAATACTGTGTCTCTTCCATGCAGGGTTTTCTCAATAAGCGAACAAAATGGAGATATATCACCAGCAGATAGTCTGCATCCTGATACTGATTCCTGATTGTGAATTAACCTCCTAAATCCCATCCATGGCTGCGATTAACCACTTATTTGAATCCCAGCGGCCACCCCTCGTTAGAATTGGGGTGGGTTGTCCTGCTGTTTAGGAGCATAGGGTATGAAAGCTTGTCTGATTCCCAACTGCATGACTCAGGAGAACGGGCCCATTGCATGCGTGGTCTGAGTCCCACATGCCAAGTGACATCATCTTCACCATGATCAGCTCATGTTGGTCAGACTCTTCTGCAATAATCCAAATTATTCTATGAATAGAAAAGCTCGACGTTGTACTCTTGTGACATCCACCTAACTTTGCAAAAACTTCTAGGGAGAGAAGATAAAACTTGCATATGCCTTTTGTAAATAAGATCAGATATTCACCTGATTAATAGAGTTAAATCAGTTTAGGATTTGTCCCACATTCACATTATTATGGACTAAATGAGTCAAATCACATATGGGTAATGGCTCAAATTTAAATATCATACATGATATTCAATCGGAATATAGTAAATGAATCTGGTCTAATTGATTTCGGCTTCAATAAAAAATCTAATATAGTCTAAAAAATAACACCTTTGAAGGCATTAATCCAGCTTAATGGCTACTTCATTTGATTTATTTTCCATTCATTTTGTTTCATCTTCTTTTGTTTATTCTACATGTAGACATTATTTAATATGATCTTCGTTTGGATCCTCGGACCTACCTCTCTACCTCTCTTAGAAAAGGAAAGATTTAGATGCCATAATTAATTATGGAAGAGACAAACTAGCAATAAGCAATTAAAAAAAATATCAATGACATAATACTTTCTTTTACAAATTTTGATGATGGCTAAAATTTTCAAGTCCTAAGTAGTTAGTACTTCACCATCCTATCAAGAAAAATAGTCATGGAGCTATTTCAACAAAGAAGCAGTCCGTTTCAAGGTTGCTAACAATTTAATATCGATTCATACTATACCGCTAATTAGTAGTGGTATATTATAAACCAAACGAGGCTAGTTTGGGAAGATTCTGTTGAAACTTTCATTACGGGAACGGAGCAGCCACCAAAATCTATCATTTCCTCTGTCCTACTCGAAACTTCAACGTGTACGGAAACAGGGAAGAAAATAGAAGGAAATAAGAGAGAGAGAGTATATGTGTGTGTGTATGTATGTGCGCGCCTGGAACGACGGTGGCGATTCCTCGAACTTTTCCATAATCTGAATGATTCCCACGATGAAACGATTTCAACCTTTTATTCATATTGATCTTCCCAACACGTCCCTTCTCCTCTCCTCTCCCGCGCTTCTTTAGCGGCGGCGGCGGCGTAGCGCCATGACGCACTACTTTCTGCAGGCCGGTGAAGCACCTTTTACGTTCTTGACCCATCCTTCGGCGTCTCGATCGTAGAAGAGTGGCGGAAGAGGTCTAACGATCCGAGTCTTCTGTCTGCTACAGTGCGGGAAGGACGCATACATTTGATCTTTGTTCGTGCATTCTCGCTTTGAGGAATTGTTCTTTGAGTTTTGCCTTCTTTCAAGTTATTTCTTGGTAAATATTGTTTGATTTTGACCGATCGGATGAGAAAAGAAACTACTTTGTTCCAAGCCTTTGGATTTGCTATTCTCCATTTTATTCTGTATATTTGGTATAACATATGGTTGGCTTTTGTTCGAAGCTCTAACTTTGAATCCATATCAATTGGTTTCAGAGTCGAGACCCACGGGACGACCACATTGAGGTTATCATTTCTCGAGAGACCTTAAGAGACAAGAGAAGTAAAAAAAGAAGTTTGGCTCAACGGGACTATATTTGGAGTTTGGCGTGGTGGTATGGAAAGTTCTCATTTTTTCCTTCATGAGGATAACTAAATCAGTTCACCTTCATGAGGACTTGCAGAGAGGGCGTGGCCCAGAAATCGGAAATTATGTGTTTTTCCCATTCGTATTTGGCACTTAAATTGAGGTATTTATTCTTTTGCTTTTGATCATAGAAATGTTTTTTTATGAATTATTTTTGTGCAATCTGGAAATTAAGCTCGACATGAAGGATCTTTAGTGGAATTAGCTTTTCATCAACTTTACCAAGTATTCTCGTTAATATAATTCAATGATAAAAAGGCATAGATGGTTTTGTGATTCGTATTATCGGTCTGGTATACCAACCAGCTATCGGTACGATACATATCGAACTATACCGATTTATACCGAGTGTACCCACATATGATACACTGGGGTGTTTTGATGTATCGACTGTACTGATCCTCTGTCGGACTAGTACATATCGCCCGTACCAAGCGGTATGTTTCGGTACATCAAACCTTGAATAGTTTGTAGTTCCATTCCTAATAATAATGCAAATTACTGGTTTGTATATTTCTATTTTTCTTTCAAGAAAAACAGGGCAATTGTCCCGTAAATTTATTATGTAAGGAATACAAAAAGAAAAGATAATAGACTAAGTAGAAGATGAGAATGGAGAAAGCACGAAGGAAGAAAGCTACAGCTCAGTTAAATCTGATGTTCCTTCACTGTGATGCCAAACCATGAAAGGTGGCATGGAAGGATAATGGGGAAAGCATGAAAAGACACTATATCAAAATAAAGGAGATCTCAAAAAACATGATGCAGTGTTCTTGGAAGGTGGCATGTAATGTACAATCATCTTTGTAAACAAATCTGATGTTCCTTCACTGTGATGTGAAGGAAATCTGTCATTTGTTTTTGCTGCTCTCAAAAGGTTATATTATAGCATTTGTAGGTGTTATTAAATTGACATGCTGTTGTATTAGTTTATAATTGCAACTCAAGATTTAATGTTCATCATTGAGCACTTGAAGTTATAAAATCTGACCATGAAAAACATGCCTATTTATGCTTTTGAATTCAGTTTATAAGTTTGCTTAATTCTTCAAGTGTCATTTTCTATAGTTTCTCATCATCAGGTTTTATTTTTTCCTTTTGTTTGACCCTGTAAAATTTATCTGAAAAAATTGACTGTAGCTACAACTTATTAGATCAAGAATGATAAGAAGAAGGCAGAGGAGTGACAAAGATGAGTCAAAAGACCCATTGTTGTTATTGTTGCTGCCTTACATAATTGACCATAACACACAAAAAAAGGCATGATCACTAGTTCCTGGTCCTGAAGGACTCTTAAAAAAATTCATAGTCTAAATTCATAACATAGAATTCCTTTGTGTGCTATAGGTCAATCTACTAAAGCCTCAAGAGGATTCCCGAAAGATGATTATTTACTCTCAACTGGAACAAGTGAAATGTGGAAGAAATTTTTTTTTACTGGGAAACATTTCAGTGTTGTATTTTAGTGGAAGCCAAAATCATACTAAGAATCTGAACATGACAAATTCCAGCATGAGTGCATATGGTTTCAAGAAAAAGGCCTACTAGAAATTAAAGTGACAATATTAAGCAAATAAAAACTAACTGGAAAAGAAAGAAAGGGCTTATTTGTCATGCTAAAATTTTATAAACTGCCGTGACATAAACCAATGGTTGCAAAGTCTTGCTAGCTATTAAAATATGCTTTTGTTGAGGAGTACCTATTTTGTTTACTCTGATGGGCCAACTTGAGGCATTAGATGGCTACTATGTCTCGGCCTTCTAACTTACTTTGCATTCGGTTGTTAACATGGAGGCCAACTATCTTGATGTGGATTTTCACTTTTGGGTAGATTACTGATTCATCTTAACATGATTTTATGACTGTTGATTTACTAGATAATAACATGCACTTTGAATCGTCTAGGGCATTCCATTAGATATGATCAAGATTTTCAAACATCAAGTATCAGTCAGTGTATGGTATTATTAAAATATCAAGTGCCTAAGAATAACCTTTGGAATTAACCATAGATTTAAATTTCTTAGCCACACGTGCCTCTTCCCACCAGCTCAGAAGTTTCTATAGATATTATGTTCTACTTCATCTCACTTTATTCCCTCAGGTATTATCTTCTTAGTACTTGATAATATTAGATAACACTGCCAATGCTGGTCCTAAGTCTGGCTGAAAATGGTGGAGGGTTGCATTAGGTTACTAAAAACCAATATAAAACTATATCAGATTTCATAAATATGGATCTTAACTGATTAGTTGAGACTTATGGTTTTGTTATTGTTGTCGTACTTGATAATATTAGATAAAACATTCATGCTAGACAAGTCATACTGAGAATGCTTTTCCACACATTGACTCAATTCTACCTTCCACATCCAATTCTTCCTTCAAACCAAGGCCCAGCTGAGAGGTGGCCAGAGAAAAGAGGACATGCAAACTTTCCAAAGAAATGTGAGAGAGAGGTGGTATGTGTTGATGAATGACTACCCTTTTCCCCTTAAAAGATGTGGCAAACATGAAAAGATGTCCTCAGATAAAAAAGAGGTGGTCTGTATTTAAGAGTTTCCAAGCCTTTCCCTTGTGGAGAGGTGGTATTCTGAAAACACACATACAAATCAATAATGGTTCCAAGTGACTTGAAACACAATTAGCATGAAAATGTTTAAATTTATAACTGGCACAAATATATATAAATGGTTCTTTTATATTTACTTTATTGAATTCTTCCTTTGCAGGATACATTCTCATTCTTAATAGTTTCTTACATACTCCTATTTTAGTCAATTGGCTCCTCAAATTTGGAGGCTATCTTCTCTGAGCCAAATCAGGAGTTAGATTATGGCAAGAAGATCATATAGAAAACCAGCACAAACTCAAAGGGACAATGTTGGATGTATGTGGGGTTTGATTGGTTTGTTTCATTTCTGCCAGGGCCATTCAACTCAGAAGTTAATGTCGGATGAGAAGCTCAAAAGCACTAGACTTGCTGGTAATATATTTTTTCTGTCAAATATTATTTTCTGAAAGGATTTTGAATCATGAACATTACTCGGTTGTGGACGCCTCCTTTAATCATGTATTTTGACTCATGAAACTTTTTGGTAGTAAGTCTTTTTTGTCATAGTTGCTCTGCAAAGCTCAAACTTGCAAATAATTTCTTTCCCTTTTTGCAGTAAGCAAGATTAGACTTGACATTTGATAAATTATTAACAGTCCAACAGGCTTTACAATTGCAACTTAACCTTTGTTTTTTATTCAATAATAATTATTAAGGTCTTCATTCATATGTTGCTCTTTGTATATGTCAATGAAGATATTATTTAGTTTCTTGGTGGTGGTAATTTAGTTATAGCTGTTATATTGTCTTGTGCAGGTACTGGACCCTCGGGAGCTCTACTTGATTTACTTGAAAGTTCTCTGAACAAACATGAAGGTGGTAGTGTAAGTTTAGTGAATATGTCATTCTACAGAAGTAGAAGACAGTACTTATCTATGAACTAAGCATACTTAAACATACAGATATAATTCTAGCAAGTTGAACAATATTATGATTTTAGTGAAGCAAAAATGTAGTTCAATGTATCGCTAAAAATAGTTCCATCTTAACCAAGATTTTGCACTAATATGCATGTGATACCCTTTTACCCTGTCTATCTTGATGCTTTACCTGTTATACTTGGTTTTGAGAGAAATCATGGATGAGACTTCAAAGGTAGCAAAATCCATGTTTCAAGTAAATATTACAAATTTAGTTATTCTTCCAAATCTTCTTAGTTTTAACAGTTGATCATATATTGGTGCTTTCCATTAGTGAAAAGCAGGCATGTGCAGTATCTATTATCAATTCAAGAAGGAACTAAATAGATGATGATTTACTTATTCAAGATGCTTGTAAAGAGATGCATATAATTTCACAAACATATGCATTCAACTATTTGTATCTTCAGAGGTATTATAATCTACAAATACCTTTAGTGATCCCAAAATGACATTCTGGTTGAAATCTAGATTTACAAATTCTGCAAAGGATGTATATTCAGTTTGTAAAGGTGACAAGAATATAGGAAAAATATCTTTAATATCCCCAAAGGCATAAGTTGGTTGACACAATTCTAGGAAAAGTAGAGAGAAAGCTAGACTAGAGAGGAAGTAAACAGAGGATCTCACTCTGAAGCTGTCATGCTTGTCTATTATATTCCTAAATATTTAGAACTTCTTCTGTTCTTCATAGAATTTACAAAATATATTGAATAATTATCCACTAGTAGCTATTGCTTGAGTATAAACTGCCAAAAATATTTAAATGCAATTATCATAATAGCTTGGAAGAAATGAAATTTTGAGTCTGTCGGATGCCATGTTTTTTTGGGATCATAAATTTTAAGCTTTAAGATAGAAATCCATGAAACCAATCTGTTTTCAGCTTGCTGATGAAATCAGAGAAGATCAGGCCAATTTGGATATCACCAGTGTGAAAACTCTTACGGAGGAAGCAATGTCTCAGCATCCACAAAAGAAGTTTTCAAATGATGAAGCTTCACGAGCAGCATCTAACATGAAAAATGATGTTTGTCCAAAAAAGAATTATAAACAAAGAAGTAAAAGCTTGAAGTTAATTTCAGATGCTTATGCAAACAATCTAGCTGCTTCTGCAAGCTTAAATGGTCGTCAGTCTAACAGTATGGATCTAACTGAAAGATCTTTCTGTAACATTGACATGGCTGCACTTTTGATATGGTACTATGGTTATACATGCCAACAAATGAATGCTGATTCTAGTGATCAGTTTGACTTGTGGCATGCCTCAGGAAGTATTGGTCCAAAGATTCATAATCACCTTGATGACCTTGATGATCATCTTGATCAAAAGATCTCTTTCTTTCAGAAGACCCTAGCAGATGTTGCCCTGGCTATTAAAATTCAGAAGTCAATGGTTGAGAAACAACTAGATGGACAATGGGCTGGCCATCTTAAGGAATTCATGGATGCATTAGATACTCTGAATTTAGATAAGGAGTTATCTCTGACGTTTCTTCAAGATCCAGATTCTCTTTTGCTTAAACATATTCAAAATTTTCACAGTAATCAGGCAGGGAAACTATTTAGTTTGGGATCAGATAAATATTCAGAGGATATTCAATTGTTAGGGGAGGAGAACAATAGTTCAGGGATATCTAAGGAATCAGACACTAAGCAATTGTTTCACAAACAAAACAGATACAATTTTTTCTGGAAAAAGGGAAAGTCAAGGGGGATAAAGTCATCAAAGGAAAGTTCAAATTCCAAGGCATTATTCAGAATAGTAGTTCTGAAGCCAAGCTCAGCAATAATTCAAAATTCTTCTGTCATAGTACCTCCAGGCTCTCCACCTCAATCTCATCATATGCTTAGGCAAGACAAAGATGGTGAAAGAATTCTATCTGAATTTTCCCTTAGAGAAGTAAAACGAAGGATCCAGCATATGATTGGCAAGAGTAGAAAAGAACAACATGTTATCTCCATGGATGGTATTCTACACAGAACTCCGGTTTGGTCGAATGACACAGGTGACTCATGTAAATTGATACATAATGAGAGTGTAGTAGCGAGCTCAGCAATCAGTTCTTGTAATGCCAAAAAGGTATCTGAATATTTGCCCCATGATGAGAGAAAAGATAAGAAAATCTATTCAGAAAGTGAAATTAAGATCAGCAGTCATATTTCCTCTTCGAAGCATCAATCTTTGATATGTGAGGAAGCCAAAAAGCATCTTGCTGAGATGCTAGACACTACAGTCGATAGTCTACCAGTGATCCAAGCCTCAGAATCTTTGGGGAGAGTACTCTCTCTTTCAAGATGCAATGACTTACGTCCTAGATCAAGTCCTCAAAGAGATAAGGAGCTTGTCATGTCACCTGAAGAAACCGCAGATACCTCACATGTGTTCAAGCAAGAAGGTGCTGCCAATAACTTAAGCCCCGAGAGACCAAACTTGGAGTTCTCATCTTGCTCCTTGAGCATTCCAGGTGATGAATCAAATTTGCTCATCCTAAAAACAGAAGTGGTTGATACCAATATTTCAGAGCCATCATGCCTTACAGAAGACCTGAACAACAAAGGTAGGTTGTGATATATTTGAATGAGATCCTCTTAGCTTCTTATGCATTTTACAAAGTCATGCCTTAAGTACAAATGAAGTAGTTGCTGCAGATAAAAGTGAAGAAGAAGAAGAAGAAGCAATACAAGGACTGGTGAGTTTATAGCGCAAGATATATAATTAGATTTGGTCTAAGTATATTGATACCTTAAAACTGCACTATCATTTTACCAGGGTTCATCCGAAGGAAATTTACTAGCATTGACAGAGTCCACTCTGCCACCAAGCTCCTTAACCAGAGAAAATTCAGTGGCTCCAGAAAGCACTAGCACCAATGAAAAACTAGAGCAACCAAGTCCAGTATCTGTTCTCGAAACACTCTTTTCAGAAGATTCTACCACTGCTGAGTCTACTACAGTGGAGCACTGTATGATCTGGCAATATTAAGAAGCATTAAGATTTTTGTTAACACGGCTTTGGTCTGCCTTTTGCACAAACTTATCTGAATTTGTTGCCCTTCTGCAGATGACATTGAAGCACAACATCGACAAGTTACTCATGAAGATTATGACAACTATTCAAGAATTATAGCATCACCAGTTGTAAGCTACAGTTTAAGAGATCATCTTCATGACAAGCAAGCTAGGTTCGATTATGTTAAAGAAGTCTTGGAAGCCTCAGGCCTTGCTAATGAATTCTCAGAGAGATGGGATACGGCAGATCAGTTACTTGATCCATCTTTGTTTGATGAAATAGGGATCTTCTTTTGCTTCCTACAAGATGATCCTAAGCTTCTCTTTGATTGCATGAATGAAGTCCTTGTAGAGACACAGGAAAGGTTTTCGAAGCATACCCAATGGCTGTCTCTCATCCAACCAAATCTCCTGCCTACCCCTTCAAGGGCAAGCTTAATCCAAGAAGTTAGCAACTGTCTCGAGAGGCATCTTCATATACAGCTGCCAAACACATTAGATCAAGCAATAAGAAAGGAATTGGAAGACAGAGGTTGGATGGACCTTCGATTCGAATCCGAGAATATCGCAGTTCTGATATGTGAATCCTTGTTAGATGATATAATGGAAGAAACTGTTCGCAACTTCGGGTTTTGAACTCCAAATTCTCTGGTATTCATCTTTCCATTGTTTGCATAATATGCAATGTGATCTCTTAGGATTGGAGATTCAATTCATGGTCTCTGCTAACTCTATTTTTTTTCTTCATGTAGTTTCTGAGTTTGGATATGTGTAATATTGTACAGTATCTGTAGCAACTTCTTGTTCATCGAAATTGCCGGAAGATTAAGCTATCATCTATTTTGTAGTCTAACCTCATCTTTTGAACCCACAGCTTCCATGGAGCCGGCTGCGTTTTTGGTGCATTCGGTCTCCAGTCGTCGCACTCATCATGCGATGGATGACCACGAAGAACCAAACACGAATCACTCCTTGAGATCCTCTCCGATCCTGAAGGAAGCAGACAAACCCGAGAAATGTATCCTGCGTTCTAAACTTTGTGATCTCCCCCATTCCATGGCGATGACAGAACCCGACAACTCCTGTCCTCGATCCGTATGCCCGTCGAAGCCAAACGCATAGCTTTCATATGCTCGCCGGCCCTCCGCTGCTATATATATATGCAGTCACCAGTTTCATGCAGACGACAGCAGAACCCCCATTCCCCCTTCTTTCATCAATGGAGGTGCTCAAACTCTTCTCCTTCCTCTGCCTTTTCTATGTCCTTTGCTCCAATCCATATCAGGTGACTTCCAGCATCAATTTGCAACGGAGGACTTACATAGTCCACGTGCAGCCGCCGGAGTCGGCCGCTCCCGGCACCTCGTCGGACAGGGTGGTTTGGTACAGGTCGTTCCTCGCGACAGTCACGTCGGAGCTGCAGATGATCCACGCCTATACCAACGTCGCCAGCGGCTTCGCTGCTCGGCTCACCGAGCAGGAACTGGCGGCCATGTCACTGATCCCCGGCTTCGTCCGTGCCTACCCTGACCGCATGTACCGCCTCCAGACCACCCACACGCCGGACTTCCTGGGGTTGCACATGCACCAGGGTTTGTGGAACCTGTCCAGCTACGGCAAGGGCGTCATCGTCGGCCTGCTCGACACCGGCGTCTTCCCTGACCACCCTTCCTTCAGTGGCTTAGGGATGCCACCGCCGCCCGCTAAATGGACTGGCCGCTGTGACTTCAACGCGTCGAGCTGCAACAACAAGCTCATCGGAGCAAGAACGTTCCTCGCCGGCGCGAAGGCCGCGAGGGGCGAAGCGTTTGCGTCGGATCCCCCAAACGACGACGTGGGTCACGGGACTCACACGTCCAGCACGGCCGCGGGAGCCGCCGTGCCGGGCGCCCAAGTGCTCGGAAACGCCAAGGGCGTCGCGGTTGGCATGGCACCCCTTGCGCACCTCGCCATGTACAAAGTGTGCACCGATTTCGGATGCTTCAGCAGTGATATATTGGCCGGGATGGACGCTGCGGTGTCCGACGGAGTCGACGTCCTCTCGCTCTCCCTCGGCGGAGCCTCGCTACCATTTTATGATGACTCGATCGCGTTGGGCGCCTACGCTGCGATAGAGAATGGGGTGTTCGTAAGCTGCGCGGCCGGCAATGGCGGGCCGGAATCGAGCACGCTGTCAAACGAGGCGCCGTGGATCCTCACAGTGGCCGCGAGCACCATGGACAGGAACATAAGGGTGACGGTGACGCTCGGCAATGGTCTCTCATTCGACGGCGAGTCCCTCTACCAGCCAAGCTCGTTCCCTCCCACTCTCTACCCTTTAGTGTACGCCGGAGCCAGCGGGAACCCGGACACTGTCTTCTGCGGCATTGGTTCGTTCGACGGCTTCGACGTCAAGGGCAAGATAGTGCTGTGCGAGCGCGGCGGAGGCATCGGAAGGATCGATAAGGGCACCGCCGTACAGAGTGCAGGCGGCATCGGCATGATCCTTATGAACCAGGCCGCGGACGGGTACAGTACGCTCGCCGACGCTCATGTCCTCCCTGCCTCGCACGTCAGCTTTGCTGCCGGCGAACAGATCAAAGCCTACATCAACTCCTTGGCCAGCCCAACGGCGGCGCTCCTGTTCAAGGGCACGATACTGGGCACGTCCCCTGCTCCGGCGATAACATCCTTCTCCTCGAGAGGCCCCAGTCAAGCTAGCCCTGGCATTCTGAAGCCAGACATCACCGGGCCCGGAGTTAATGTCTTGGCTGCATGGCCTTTCCCGGTCGGACCCTCCAATTACACCGGCGTCACCTTCGACATCATATCCGGCACTTCCATGGCCACCCCTCACCTAAGTGGGATCGCGGCTCTGATCAAGGGCGTACACCCGGACTGGTCGCCAGCCGCCATCAAATCCGCCATGATGACGACCGCCAGCGTGCAAGACCACAGCGGAAATCCGATCGTGAACGAACAACTCGTCCCTGCCGACCTCTTCGCAACCGGCGCCGGCCATGTCAACCCGGCGAAGGCCAGCAACCCCGGCCTGGTCTACGACTTAACCGCCGACGACTACATCGGTTATCTTTGCGGTCTGGGGTACACGAGCACTGAGGTCTCGGTGATCGCGCGGAAGCCGATCCTTTGCCCAACCGTCAGCAGCATCCCGGAGAAGGACTTGAACTACCCTTCGATCTCGGTTTCACTCGGCGGCAAGGTGACCTACACCGTGGTGAAACGGACGGTGAAGAACGTGGGCGAGGCGGCGGTCACCTACTGGGCCGAGGTTGGCGCGCCAAATGGGACGTACGTTCGCGTCTACCCGCGGGCGCTGAGCTTCACCTACGTGAACGAAGAGAAGCAGTTCTTTGTGGTGTTCAAGATGACGGGCGGTTGCGGTTGCGTAGGTGCGGCTCAGGGCTATCTGAAGTGGGTCTCCGTCAAGCACGAGGTACGGAGCCCGATCTCCATCACGTACACGAGCTAGAAGAAGTGCGTCCTCTGCGCGATTTCTAATAATACAGTCGGGTGTGTTGCACCACTGTGACTGCTACTTTCTTTTTCTTTGATATCCGAAATGGTCACTCTATTGATGCATAATTAATATATCTCACAATTGAATGCAAACGATTTTGTGACTTTAATAAAAGGAAGCTGATTGAAATTGCGAACAGCAATTTAGTTGGACCAATCCACAATTGAAATATTTCTAAAATGAATCATTACTATTGATTTCGAATGTGTACGAGATATTGTTACAGCAAGATTGATTTTTAATCATTTGAGATAGAAGGTACTTCCTTCTAAGATGAAAATACTATACTCCCGAGGTGAAAATATTATACTTATAAAGTGTTATCATCTACTACGCAAGCACCATAAAAGATCCACGAGATGGTTATAAACTACTTTTATAAATATAAATCACTTTTCCTACAAAATATTACGTACAAGTCTATGAATAACTCGCGATGGTTATAAACTACTTTCTATATAAAATATTTATGAAAATATTTTTTTCTCTCTAAGGTCATGTATAAAACACACTAGTAGTTACAAATAAAAAGTGCTGAAATTAAGAACATAAATAAATAATAATAATAATCTCATGATTAATTTAAGTGTTGGAGAGACAAACTTGAGCGAGTTGATTTAGGTTTCTTTGAAAGCTCCGTGGCCTCCTCGTTGACACAATCACAAGCGAGTCGACGATGAAGGATTTCGTGCATGCCTTTTTCAGGAGTAGAGGTTTGATGTTGTAGGGAGAGATAGATAGGACCAAACAAACAGTAGACATAACTCAAGTCAACGAGAGCCTCTTTGATGAGAGAATAGTGTGCAACATCAATCGAATGATACAATCCAATAAAACAGTTTCGTTTATTAGCGGAAAGGTTCACAGGAGAAAAAATAAAATGCAATTAAAGTCCATCAAATCTACCCCCCAAAAAGAAAAAGGAATACGCTTCGTGCATGCATGCATGCATGGATTACTCCAAGACGATGGAGATTGGGCTCCTAACCACATGCTCCCTCGACACCCACCTCAGTCGCCCCTCCACTGCGCCCGACGCACCTCCGTTCCTCCTGAAGCTTATGCTGAAGCTCTGCTTCTGGTTCACCTCCTTGAAGTAGAGCTTCGGTGGCTGCACCCTCGCGGTCACTCCCTTCGCCACGTCCACCCGTACCGAATACTCCGTCATCGGATTCCCGACGTTGGTCACGGTCCGCGTGTAGCTGATCCACTTGGAGCTGTTCGCCGGCAAAGTGACGGTGATGGAAGGATAGTTCAGCTCTCCCTCTGTGATGCTCTTCACAGACGAGCAATTCACCTTCTTGCGGGCTATAGCGCTAACGGACTCGTCCTTGATGCCCATGCCACAGAGATAAGGAATGTAGTCGCCGGGTGCGAGGTCGTAGACGAGACCTGGGTCGATGGCCCTCTGCGGATCGACGTGGCCAGCGCCTACCGCGAACAGGTCGGCCGGGACGTGCTTCTCGTCGAAGATCGGTTGCTGTCTGTTGTCCTTCGGGCGAGCGGTCGTCATGATGGCCGACTTGATCGCGGCCGGCGACCAGTCCGGGTGTGCTTTCTTGATCAGCGCGGAGATGCCGGAGAGGTGCGGGCAGGACATGGAGGTGCCGGAGATCATGTTGAACTTCTGGGTGTTCCACGCGGCGAGGATGTTGACGCCCGGCCCGAGGATGTCTGGCTTCAGAATCCCCGGCGTGATCTGGCTGGGCCCGCGGGAGGAGAACGAGGCCAGGGCGGGCGAGTTGGGTACACGCGTAGTGGTGCCTTTGAAGATGATGGCGGCGGTCGGGGCGGAGGTGGAGTTGATGTACACCTTGATCTTAGCCGCAGCAGAGTAGGGAAGATGCGATGCCGGGAGCACATGGAGGTCGGCGTTGGTGCTATACGAGTTCAGCGCATCGTTCACAAGGATCATGCCGGCGCCGCCGGCTTTCTTGACGACTTGTCCCTTCTCGACTCTCGCATTGGTGCCGCGGTCGCACAGCACTATCTTTCCGCGGACGTCGACGGAATCCAGTGTGCCATTCATGCAGAGAGCGGTGTCACTATTGCCGGTGATCAGACCAGGGTAAACCAGAGGTAGCAATTTGGACTTGTAGTTCGATGGCTGGTACATCGACTCGCCGTCGAACTCTTGTCCGTCGCCGAGCTTTACGGTGGTTCGGAAGGTCCGGTCCAAGGTGCTCGCGCCAACCGTGAGTAACCACGGCGCGTCGTTGGACACGGTGTAATGATCCGGACCGGAGTTGCCGGCCGAGCAGCTGACGAAGACTCCTTTGCTGATGGCGTTGAAGCCACCCAGCGCGATGGCGTCGACGAAGAAAGGAACAGGATCGCCACCGAGGGAGAGGGAGAGCACGTCGACGCCGTCGCCGACCGCGGCATCCATGCCGGCTAATATGTCGTAGTTCGCACACGACTCGAGGCACACCTTGTAAATGGCGAGGTGCGCGCGCGGCGCCATCCCGGACGCCAAGCCCCGGGCCAGCCCGTAGATGTTGGCGCGCTTCACGAACGCCCCGGCGGCGGTGCTCGCTGTGTGCGTGCCGTGCCCGTCAGCGTCGACCACACTCACATTCGACAGCCGCTTGCGACCATCGTAGTTGACGAACGACCTCGCACCGATGAGCTTGTTGTTGCAAAACGACGCATTCAGGTCACAGCGGCCCTTCCACTTGGCCGGCGGCGGCGGCATGCCGTAGTCGTCGAACGAAGGGTGGCCGGGTGTTATGCCAGTGTCGAGGACGCCGATGATGACTCCTTCGCCCATGTTAGACGATCTCCACACGCCATGTTTTCGGCGTCTCAGCCCCAGGAAGGTGGGGCTGCGGGTGGTGTGGAGGCGGTAAACACGGCTCGGATAGGCCTGCAAGAACCAATCCAGCTTCGACATGGCTTCCACCTCCATCTCGGTGAGAAAGGCAGAGAAGCCGGTCATGACGTTGTGGTAGGAGTGGACGAGGCGCGAGGCTGCGACATCTTCTTCGGACTCGACTCCCAACGTCGAAGCCGCGCTCTGCAGAAGGGAGGAGTACCAGTCCGACCACTGTGCAGCGTCGGAGAAGGTCACGCCCTCCGGGTGCTTGACGTGAACAATATAGACTTTGAGCTCGTCGGAGCCATCGGCAAACGGGGGGGAGAGGAGGGAGGCGGCACAGAGGCAGAGGAGGAGGGAGAGGAAAGGCGTAGCGAGAGCCATTGCATGGGACGAGGCCGCCTCATAATGAGTGGGAGGACTTTATAGAGAGCCTTTGGGGGGAGATGGAGGCTCCGAGAAGAAGGTATCTTTTGGCGTGTAATAACTTCCTTGTAAGGATCAATGATATATTTAGGAGCGGTAATTAGGGTTGACGATTCATGATCTTGACAAAAGAGGCTGTGCTTATATGGTAGATCACTGTGTGGTCAACCCACAAGGAAGCCATTAAGATTCTGCAATTTATTCTATGGGGACAATTTATCCCGGAAATTTTAGATACTCCATCTAACAGTCGAGTTTCCATTTCTGGGAGATACTATGAATGCCTCTCACACCAAATGTTTATACTTTTTTTTCCAAAAGAACAAAAAGATATATTACAAAAAGCGACGTATAAGATATAAAATTCAATAGGACTAATATCTCTAATCATATTCAAATAAAAATATGCAAGACTATCTAAGAATCATAATAAGTCATAATATCACAACAATAAATCAATCGAGATTGGCACAGAAGGAATTGCACAAAACAAGGATTTAAGAACCTCAATGATGCATTTCCAGTAAATAGAGAAGAGTAGCTACTGGTTTAAATCACACAACTGCAGCATATATGGTCAGCAGAGATGTAAATTTGCATTAATGGGTGTCAAATCCTCCGTTCTGAGGATTGCATATTCAGAGACTGATGTGAAGATAAACCTATGTGGGCATAAAACAGAATCATGCATGATAAATATCAAAATGCTACCAGAACAAACTTGTGAATGATGAATGATGACCAACAACAGTAAACAATGCTGCTAAAGTTGTAGTTGCATCCCATGCCATGGACAGATTGAATTCCATGACACACCACTGAAGTTGGCAACAAGAAGATATTAGTCGAGGGAGGAAAGGAAAGAAAAGAACTCATCTTTGCCGGGGCATGGCAAACTGGCATTTGGTGAAAAGAGTAGTGAAAGGAGTCAAAAAGGATTTCTAAGATCTTCAGAAACTAAAATCAAGGAAGCAAGGTCCAAGAACATGTTCAATGCCACTTTTATCGAATTCCAGTGCACGTGCGATTAAGACAACCAGATTTCAAAAAATAAGGCTCGGTGGCTTTGTGTTCTAAATAAGCACCACTGTCTTGCCCACTAGTGATCGATCAGGGTTCCCTCTGACTAGTTGCCCACAAAACAAGTCCACCATTAGTTAGTTTCTAATTAGCCAAAGAATTCTGGTTTAAGACTTCAGTCTGTTCACTTCTCAACTTTGAGTAGTCAGCATTTTGTTGGTTATGAATGATCTGAACATGTGATTGCGGAACTTGCAAAGCAAAGACTACTTTAAGAAACTCATATGATGCAAAAAAAAGGGCTCCTTGAGAGATATACATAGCTAACCTTGGAGTCACACCCCTGAAACAAGTGAGAAAAAAAGACTAATCAGATCAATAGAATGCAAAATTGTATGTCGATCAAACAGATCTTGACCATAATGCAGCACATCTTGCGGCAGCCACAAATTCAAAGCCAAAGGGTTTAAATGTGAAGATGACTTCCAATAAATTATCATGAAAAGTTCTTGTGGGGTAAGCAAGTACAAAACCAGGGAAATTAACACATTACAATATACCTGTAAAGCCCTTGAAAACCTTCTTGCCTAGCTATTTCTTGCAATGCATGAAGAACCCCACTGTATTTCCCAATAGTCCCAGGAGCCTGGATGAAAATAAGGCACAAGTGTAATAATCGGTCTTGCAACTTTATCCAAATTCAGTATACAGAAGAAAAATGGCAACACCAATATAATAAATGACTCACTTGTGTCTGCAACTTTGTCTTTACCACGTCAAAGGGTGTTGTGAAAAGAGCAGCAGTCGATCCAGCAATACCCCCACACAATAGCTGTAAAGATGATCATTTTGCCAAACTAGTCAGACTTCTCAAAACTTTTATCAAGAAGATATTTGAATACATGTTATAAACTCATCATGAAAATGTGTTACTTAAATTGATAAAGTTGTGGAGTCGACACACAGTGTGTAAAAGGAATAGATGGACAATAGGACCTCTGTCTTTGTTTGTTTAGATCTCATATATAGTCCTTGTAGTGCAGATGATTTAAGAACGGATCGTATTCATGGCACCCTTTCCTAACTAGGACCTGAGCTGTTAAAGAAAAAAAATTTGTATATAATGGCAAGTAAAGAATATGAGGATCAACCTTATTGGAAAAGACCTAAAATAATTATAAAATGCCACAACAACCAGAGCCAATGCAACCTCACACTCACATATCAGCTATAGAAGGTACATCTGTTAGAGAAATCTTGACCCGCTGGTAAGTGGGGCCACCCTGAACAACATCACCAACTCACTGCAACCTGGCCAAATCTTTATCCATTGATAGCCCTATAGTCCCATGAGCTGAGCTAGCAAGTGAATTCTTAGCGTCTCTAGAGCTTGATCCAATCTCGAGCACACAAAAACCAATTGAAAAGCTGGCCAATAGAGTACTTATGGCATCATCTTGACATGATTTGGTTTGAGCAATGGATCCTGATGTGATTAAACTTTGTAATGAAAATTGAGTGTGAACATCATAATGAGTTGCTTTTTCATTTGTTTTCTCTGATGAGAATTGTAAACTATATCAATTTCAAAAAAAGGATAGTAGATCAAATCAAAACCAAGTCACAAAGCGGCAAAAATGTCAGCCCTTGAACATTTTCATCTCCTTGTTTTCATTCCATTGTGAAATAACTCATTTTGAAGGAAATCAAACTGACAAAAAAATATATTATGGTCCAAAGAATCCTGATTATAGAAATCAATGTTACAAAA
The DNA here is from genome assembly GCF_036884655.1 of Musa acuminata AAA Group. Taxonomy (NCBI): domain Eukaryota; kingdom Viridiplantae; phylum Streptophyta; class Magnoliopsida; order Zingiberales; family Musaceae; genus Musa; species Musa acuminata. Next base: position 8,563,702 of record NC_088334.1, on the reverse strand, counting down.
TGTCATTTCAAAGGCCCTAATTTCCATCCTATCTCCAGAAAGATAAAGAACAATCATATAATGAAATTCTACCAAAACCTAATTTAGAAGTTTCTTGGTTTTAGTGATGTGATTCACATATTGGAAGCACATGATGCAGATAACATCCATTTGAAACACGGTTAGATCAATTTCAAATGAGTTTAATTTTATTTCAAGACTTACCTGATGGTTCAATTTGCTTTATGCATTTTGAAACAGAGTGCAGCAAGCAATAACTTCTGTCTCCTTCCTATGCATTTCTTAGTAGGACATTTCAACAAGATGTTGGTTTTTTAATAGAAAAGCAAACATATTCTTTTCATAGATATTTCATCATATCATCCATCGTTCTCTTTAATTAATGCAATCTTGTTATTAATACAAAAGTATTGTGTGCAGAACTTGTGCATTTCTGGAAGAATTTCCAATTTTTATGCCACTAATATTTTATTAATAACTTCTCTTTGAAAAAGAAACGACTAGCAAATGCTCTGATTTTTAATTCCACAAAGTAATTTCATAAAAGAATGTATAATGCTAAAAGAAGGAAAGAGACCCGACTAACCGTTTGCAATGTGCTAAGACCTGAATTAGGCTTTGCCGACACCAAACAGAGAAGCTTCAAATTTTCATAGGTGTAAAACTGCACGTTCAAAGCCCGAACTTGTTACAAAAGTGAAGAATAAATGTAAAAGAATTTAAAATTGCTAGGTGAATAGGAAGGGTAATTGAATGAGGAACTTACCTTGATAATGGAGTGTGGAATGTTCCTACAAAGAACTGCCTTCCACCCAGTATATAGTGAAGGCAATCCACCCTTTTCAAAGCATCCAATGAAGGCATTCCTACAAAAACATTATCTAGTTAAAGTCTGATAAAGAGGAAACATAAGAATTATGAAAGCCTGAGATACATAAGACTCTTTTGCTGAGGAATAGAACTTCTGAAACTAACATTTTAATTACATAATGAATGAGAAATAACTGCAACAACCAATAATCAGAAACATTATGATGATTATTTGCTGTAGAGAAATCAAGTTTTCTCTTCTGTCACGATACCCATGGAATAATTATTTACCTTTGTTATCCCCTATCAACCCAAAAAGTTTGACAACAAATTAAGTTTCAGGTGCTTTCATATGTGTTCTTTGAGTTCCAACCATAAAAGAATGTGAAGTAACAAAGTAAGAAGAATCCAAGAATCAAAAGTGATGGGTCATGATTAAATAGTTAACAAGGGAAACAATGACCTTTTTGCAGCTTTGCACAACTACAGTATGTCATGTATTTCACATCGTATAAGAAATATAAACTTACGATATGATAGCATAGGCTTGGCTACAACAGATCTAAATTCTGTCAGATCAGCACAATCAATCCAACATCTAGCATCCAATATTGTTTGAAATTCAAATTTTTAGCTTGAACCAATAACAACTGACTTTTAACTGAAAAAAGGGCTAGGAAACGTATGTGTGTCTCTAGTGGGACATTCTTCACGAACATCAAATCAACTGACATCACTCTACCAGTTTCTTAGAAGAATTTATCAAGATCATTTTACGTATCTAGACTCATATGCATAAGAATTGAAAAAAATGTAGTTATCTCTTTATTTTGCCGATTTTGGCTAATTGGACCTGGTTTCAAAACACCAAATATATTGAGAAACTCCATACTAAAGAATATGATTAAACAGGTTACCAGCAGTCCTGATACTGTGAACCCACTTGCATCTGTTGCTTTATACGTTCACTGGGAGTAAAGATGAGAGAAGTAGCTATGCTTGAGCAACCACCTGCAAAGCAGTGAACAACAGAATGGTACTCCTGTACATGGATAAAGAGTATTAATAACAAAAAGCCATTATAGACAAAAATATTTTAGTATGAAACAGTCACAACGACAGAAAAATCACCTTTGGCAGAACTGGTAGTAGGGCCCCCTTAACTGATTCATATGTGAAGGTATAGATGGCAGAAATAAGCGCTGAGGAAGCAATATTGGTAGTTATCCCACAGTAGAGCCCTGCTATGCCTGCAAAGTGGATTTACATGCAATTTCAGGAAGATTCTTTTGATATTCTTCAAAACTCATAAAACATAAAAAATGCAGAGAGGATACATCAGATGTTGATATCAGATATTCGAAGCCCAATTGGCAGTGACTAAACTAGTAAAATCTATCTATAAACATTACCTTTTTCTGATATGAGCGTTCTGAGAGTGCAATAAACTGACTTTTGACCTATGCCATCAGCCTGAATTATAGTCTTAATTGTATCAATAGGATGCAGACAAAGGCTAACAATTGTTCCAGCCAATGCTCCTGCTATTGCATGTCTATTCTTGGTTAGTTCTTTTTCGAGTTTATCATGTATCGTGAATATTGGTAAACGTTTATGTTCAAGAATGGGCTCCTGAGCTAAGCTTTTACGACACTCATGAATATCACAATCCTTGAAGGCAGAAAGTTCCCGTGAAACCTCAGAAACTGAAGAGGACATGACCTCAATAGCTTTCTGATGGCGTCCATAAGTGTAACCAGTCAAAGTTAAGAAATCAAAGTTGTTGCCGAAATGAAGACTAGATCTGTGATTTCTACAAAATCCAACAACTATTCCTTTCCAGATCATCATTGGTCGGAGTGAATATGTTGAATAAAATGAACCTGAAATTTGCAGATCGTTTCCTACTAAGTTCGTTGATTTATCACAAGAAGCATCATAGAGTTCAGCAGCAGCAGAATTCCCTTTGGCCTGAGTAGCAGATATTTCAAATGGACTTTGCTTGTCTGTTCCAATAGATCTGTCATCCTTCAGGTCTTCCAAACTAGTTTTATCAATGCTGTCACATTGGCTGGCTTGAACAGTACGAGTTGTACTCCATGTGACCTTATCGTTTCCTATATGTGAATGGGAACCAATTAACCAGACACGTTTCCAGCTGAAAGAATTGGCTACATATCTGTTGCAAGCGGCAAGCAATAACTGTTTCTTAATGCATTTTACTTCCTCAAAGTATGATTTTACTGCAGATGTCAAAGAGCTTTTAGGCTCTAGTCCATTGCAAGCACTTCCATTTCTGGTGGATGTTGGTTTTTGTTTTCTTTGCCTGCCAGAATAGCATATGGTGTTACACTCTTTCTGCAAATGGTCATGATATTTCAAGCTTTCATCACTGTGGAAAACTGCTGGATCTCCAGCATAATCCCAGATCCTAGCAACTGCAGATACAAACTTTGCTGTACTTGCTCCTTGGATGGGAGATTTGGTTTCAGATAGTGTACTGCCCTTTGCATGAGTTCTGAGGGCATATTTCTGGGAAACAATTGTATTTGGTTCATAACATTGCACATCCAGAGGAATCCATAAATATTTGATAGAAAACTTATCATGTTTTGAAGATCCATGACAAGAAGCCATTCCTAAGATTTTAAGTAGAATCCATTCTGATAGCTAGCTGGTGGCAGAATCATACTAAATTTGACTACATATAGTTCCAACAAAGCGGAGAAACACTGGTTCTATAACTGTCAGCGAAATGCATTATATTAACGTAAACAATAGAGCCTGCACCAGTTGTTCTGCATATGCCAACACTATAAAGATGTATAAGATATTTAAACATTTCCAAAAAAATGTAGTTTTTTAGCACATACCAAACTCCCAGGAGCTACCTAAACTACCGTAAAGGTGAGCAAGGTAAGTTAGAAGGATGAAACAAGATGGAAATTTTCTTAAAAACTATTCAAACACATAAGAGTTGACCTCTTATCTAGAGTTTAGAATCTTCCAAAAGCCTCAATAAAAGGTTAATCGGCAAGGAAAGTTAAGCATGCATAATTTCTATTAGACAACAATAAGAACTCCGGAATGTTGAAAATCATCATGGATGATACAACTGTCAGCAAAAAGCATTATATTAATGTAAACAATAGAGCCTGCACCAGTTGTTCTGCATATGCCAACACTACAACGATGTATAAGATATTCAAACATTTCCAAAAAAATGTAGCTTTTTAGCACATACCAAACTCCCAGGAGCTACCTAAACTACTGTAAAGGTGAGCAAGGTACGTTAGAAGGATGAAACAAGATGGAAATTTTCTTAAAAACTATTCAAACACATAAGAGTTAATCTCTTATCTAGAGTTTAGAATCTTCCAAAAGCCTCAATAAAAGGTTAATCGGCAAGGAAAGTTAAGCATGCATAATTTCTATTAGGCAACAAATAAGAACTCCAGAATTTTGAAAATCATCATGGATGATATTTCCATCCAAATCATATTCGATAGAAATGGTATTGTCGTTGCATCCACATACAACAATGTTAGAAGTAGCAAACATTGCTTGGAAGGCATTTAGCAGGGGCCAATAACCTCATAGAAGAATGAGTATCTTATTGGTAACTATATTAAAAAAAAACAGATGCCATCACTAGAAATCCATTTGATTCTGTTTCATAAAACAATTAAAGAATGAAGAAGCTTAGAATCTTTGTTCTGCTTTGAATGGTATGATGCCACGAGTCAAGGTCAAGAAAATGGGTTATCCATACATATCTGACCTGTACTTCAGCTCGCCATGCTTGTCTACTAGCAAAAAGCAGAGTGAAATAATACCATAAGTATCCTAGTGAGGAGCCTTAACTAGATGATCATAGAATCACTTGTTATGATCCAAGTACATTCAATATTTCTCACATTTCCAAGGTAGAACTAAAACCAAAGTGTTGCAATCTCCCTCACTTAAGGGCTTAAAGTCATTGGCCCAAAATCAAGCCCTGGCATGATACATATGAGGCTTATCCCAATGGTGGAGCCATGTCACCAAGATGTGTCATTTGGCTCATCCGTGTATTGTTATTTTCTACTCGAGTCCCTTAACAGACACAATAGTTGGTCGGCTTTGGTACTATTTTATAGTATGATCCAACCGGATGGGACAAGTAATCCACTAACTTGTGAGTCTAAACAAATAAACCCAAAATACTTAAGCCCAACTTTTTGGTAGTGTCCTGATCTACTCTCATTCCCGATGTGGGACTAGACCAGGTGTTATATCATTGACCGATCATAGAATCGCTAGTGTCAGATAGAAACCAAAGTTATCTTCTTCCTTTTTAACCTTTCCCTTCTAGTTAATCAGCTTCAAAAACTGCCACAAGGACAAACAAATTAAACTGCAACATGAAGCCAAATAGCAAGCATGAATTTCAGAACATTCAGAAGCTAACCTAAAGCCTGCATCTTTCTGAAAATCAGAAAATCGTCCAGGAACTCAGGCCGGAGACACTGTTCAACTTCGAAATAAAAAATCCAAAATAATGAACTTGATTCTGCTGCACATTAATAGCCCACTTGCAAGCTTGAAAAAGCTTCAACAAATGCGCAACAAGAAAAGGCTCCATATGTTAACCAAAACTGTTGACACTATACCAAGCAATGCAGGTTTCTCTCTCAGTCCTTTCATCAGACAGATGTAGAGCACAATAACTTACAACATCCCCAGGAAATAACTCAAACAAACGGAATCAAGAGTCAAGCAATACAAATTAGACAAGTTCTTGCCTAATCAACACCTTTTCCAGGAGAACAAAAACCCAAGACTTGCATTAAGACGGGGACTAGAAGAGCATATCGGAGGCCCTCTTTGGAGGAGGCTCTCTGAAGTCATCGACTAGTAACATGTAGTCGCATTTAGAAGAGATTCTAGCAAGCTAACTAGCAAGCATCACAAAAAAAAACAAACGAGGATGGATTCAATCGCAGTTCCTCGGCAAAAGAAAAAGACGAGATCTTGACAGCATTGTTACGTGGGAATCTTAACAAAAAATAAAGCTCTTCGAAAGACTTCAAAAAATTTGTCTTTTGGGTCAAAGCGTTTCTCGAGCTCGGGAAAACGAACTCACCAGCAGATGGGGCATTCCGACGTCATGTTCACCGTACTACCAGGTGAATCATGAATACATTGTCCGCCTGGCACCGCCGGACACCAAATATTTCGCCTCTTTACTAATAGATGGGAAGCGTGGGAGATTAATCCCGCCAATCGAATTGGAACCAGGTGAAGCATGAATACATTGTTCGCCTGGCACCGCCGGACACCAAATATTTCGCCTCTTTACTAATAGATGGGAAGTGGAAGAGCAGAAACCTTTTGACTCCAATTGTCAGTGATCCAACATCTCATCTGAGACAAATATAATAATTTAATCGTTCGGACTTTGCACAAGAATAAATATTTTCTCAAAAAAAAAAACGATCATTATTTTTTATAATATAAATTATAAATATATAATAATAATAATAATAAAATTATAAATTTTAATTATTTAAAATCGATCACATAAATCTTTTATACTTTATAAAAGATCATATATTTAATTAAATTTAAAATATTTAAATCTTTATTTATAATTTTTATTATTATTTTAATCTTTTACCAACTTTTCATACCATCAACAGTAACCACTTTTTTAAACACATACTCATATCATCCTAAATAATTTTCTTTCATCTTATTTTCTATTGAGATAATCTCTAATTATTCACAAATAAATTAAAATTATAAAATTTACAAATAAATTAATGTATAAATTCACAAATAAATTACAGATATACAAATAAAATATATGATTTATTCTCTGTTTAATGCATGATTTAAAGTAGCATATGGACACAAATACATCCATCTTGCGGGTATAAATGTGGAAGCCATGATATAATAATTATGGTTGGCCTCAGCAAACTACACCACAAATGAGGTTAAATAATTGATTCATTTAAATATATTACACCACAAATTATAGAGCTTATTTCCAGTCCTGAGTACAGAAAAATAGACAGCCAAACGGGTGTTTATCTGCTCGACTGAACTTATTTTCATAGAATAATCATCGTTGTGACGGAGAGCAGCGAGCTGATAATGTACAGGAAACAAACAACAATAATCACCTTCCTCAATCAATAATTAACTCTGAGATGGCATTTAGAGCTTTGCTTTCGGATTTTGGTTTTGCGGAATATGCTTTCGAATTAGACACTCTTGGGTCAATGACACAATAAGCTGCATAGAAACACGAAACAGTTTCCAAAGATCAGTGGGTTGAGATCCTAACATGAGAAAATCAAATAACTACCTCTCCCTTCCTGTTAAACATCTGACCAGTAACAAACCCACGGCCTCCACTGGCGTACGGGCTCTCAATCTGTGTCAACGGAAGTTAACAGGATGAGAAAATGCATTTGTAAGACATTTTAGCAACATGTTCGATCAAATACTAACAACATATAGCAACCAATCATCAGCTCTTACAGGCCTGTGGAACCAAACTCTGCAAACGGGAAAAGAGGAATCAGCATTAGGAAAACTTGATCAAGTTCAAATACATGATCCTCTATAAAGATAAGATCATTTGAAGAAGAAAAATATTACAAATCACAGAACTCAGATCATTCATTTAAGACTCGAGAAAATCAGAACATGAATTTTTCCTACAAAAACCAAAACCACATGAAAATATCTGACATTAATGTTTTACCAAATATAAAGTCAGGCTTGCAGAGGTTAGTACATTGCAAATAACCAATCTGTTTGCGAGGGACAAAGCTGTGCACATCAATCCTTCCTGGTCTCGGTACTGACAGAAGCCTCATGTTGGGATCGTCCTCATGTTTTTTACATTGGTGAACCTACCAAATAAGAAACTAGCGAATATCTAATATATTTTAACCTAAGAAGCTTGTCATTGTTCCCTTTTACCTCAAAATATCTGGTCTAAGTAGGAATCTATCCACGACTACTGGAATTGATTTCATGTGCTATGTCTTTTCTTTAGAGCTCAACAATCTATGCTCCCAGTCAGCTACCAACAGAGTAAAACTTAATCAGCTCAGAACGTCTGGTCCAATCGGAATTGCCATAGGTCCAACAAGAAGTCTAAGTGAAATGATTAAGGACGAGAATCAACTCCATAGTCATATATAAAAGGAACCTTGGAACCTGACCACCTTAATCAGAGAGATTGTCCACATAACATTATGACAATAATATGTAGACCTTAACATTAAGTTTGTATTTTTATTCAATTACTGATCCAATTTGAGCACTTAGTTGCAGAGGGTCCTCCATCAACTTAAATGTCGAAGCTGTGTTCTAAAAGTGGATGGTTGGACCGTTGGAGTACTCAAAAACACTAGTAGCATGTTCAATTCCCTTTTTAAGCCATACCTATGGCACATTCCAGATTGATTGCATTGTGGAACTGGAGCAACCTTCTACAAGACCATCAAACACTTTATTACTATACTTGTTCAACTCTCTTAAACTGGAAAGAGCAAGGCAAAATTTTGATGGCAAAAAATTTACAAATAAGTTAACAGGTTTCAAAAGCCAGATGGTATCAGTGAAGTTTGATGTTTTGGTGCCAGAAAGGCATGCAAACAACACAGAATTTGCAGAGTTTGGAGCTACAGTTGGACTGAAGGAATTAAAATGATTTTATATGGCAGATCTAAATAGATCTACATTCTATAAGAAAAAGGAAAAGAAAACCCAGATTTTATTTTTTTTATGGTGGCATCCATCTAATAGGAATATAGAATAGGGGAAGTGAGACAGTGGAAAAAAATAAAGGATAATCTGGGACTTGGGTATCAATCTTGAAGTTGTGGACTTAGGATGTTGCAGGCTGCAGCCTTTGTGAAGAAGAAAGAGAGGAGTGAAGAGAGGAGCAAAGAAAGTAAGGAAGAAATCTGTTATTGAATTGTACATTCAGTGAGCATTCTCAATATTGTGCCTCGAAGAGAATTTGAACCTCCACACTCTTTAGCACAAGATCTCGAGTCCATGTCTTTACAATATCTTGAAAGTGAATCGTATTCAATGCATATGATATCTATCTAACATGACACATGAAATATATAACAAAGGTGGAGTCTTGGAGTATTTATACCGATCGATCATCTTATAGGCCCACATCATATGTGAAATTGCTTTGATTTTAATTAGTTGGAGGATACCTTATATATACCAACAAGATGTACAATCAAACATATTTTTTGATTCAATAGAAGCCCACAAACAGAAGTGAATATACCCAAATAGATAAGCCAAAGTTAAGTCTGATTACACCTATTCCTAATCCAAAATAGAATGTGACCACATAGCAATCCATCAGTAGACAAAGTATCTATGACCCATCATAAGAATGTACACGAGCCTATTCCAAGGTGGTCTGAATGAAATGAATTTATAATCTGATGATCGGATTGATTCTATGACTTATAAGGTCATAAACCTAGCCCATCCTTGTTTTGGGTGGAATAAATCTATTAGTTCTTTCATTCTAGCTCATCTTTGTGTGTCTCACATAGGGTTATGCTACAAGGAAAAATAAAAGAAAGCAAATGAAATGCATCACTTCATACAAAGTAAGAGCACCAATTCCTAAAAATAAATGAGTCATTTATAGGTCTAACACAAGTGTCTAATGCTATGGTATATCCCCATAATCCATGGTTATAGGTATGATTTCCAAGACCAGCTTTTTTGGACAACAATATACTTAACCAATCATATGTCACTCTACTATGACCAAATAAATATCCTGGCCTTATCTCATGTGATGCCTTCAAGAGCTTGGTTATTATGATAGATGAATAAACTGAATTCATCTCCATTCCATGTCTTATAAATCTAGGAAAAAAATGATAAAAGAAATTATCAGTGCAAGAAATAAGGAAGCCTAATGATGATTAGTATTTAGTATAGCTCCAATTTAGAATGAATATTTAACAAAAATAGGTTGACAAGAAATTTTAAGAGCATAAAGCTGTAACCATTAGAAGGGAACCTTAATCTAATCTAAGGGGAAAAAAGATTTACAATCTTTTTAAGCACTAGAAGTTCTAAGCTAAAGCAGACAAACTCAAGCAGGAAAAGGTTCTTAAGACATACGAATGGTCCAGACTTAGTGATGCTGTCCTCAGTCCCTTTCTCCGGTGAGGATTTAGACTGACACCAGAAAACACAATATCTGATGCATATGCTACAACACATCTGCAATGTAATCAATGTCAAGCAGTCGTGAAGACAGAAAAAGCATGATCAACAAAGGCATCACCAGAATCCAGAACCAACCAAAGACTAAAATTATCGACAGCCGTCCTGTTCAACAATAAACAGCAGAGCAGTAAAAAATGAAGCAGAAGTTGACAAATTAAATATTCAAATTCATATAGATAGCTGGTTGAAAAAGGTTCTTTTCTCCCTTTGTAACATGGCACTGTACTGACTTACCATAATAGACATGCAGTCCAATCTGCAAATCAAAGTCATTAATATGTGGGCTAATCCACAGGTAACGCTTTGCCGCTTCACAATTCATATCAATCAAGGACTGTGATAAGATGTTGGCTTAACCTGATTGTCTTGACCTAATATGTTTGACCTGCATGTTGGGTGCATGCATGTGTGCTGTTGGATTAGTTCATGTTTGGATCAAGCAACTTTCATGTCCTTTGAGAATCCTGCCAATCAGAAATAAGTGTTTTTCCCTTCAAATTAAGGTAAACCACCTCTAAGCTGCAAAGAAAACTCAAGCAGACCCATACCGGCTGGTTGCTAATCAGGAACCCTGAAAAGTTTCTTTGCCGGATTAAATTTGGTTAGCCTTATGTATCTTTTACCCACATCAACTAACCTAACCCAACATGTTTCTGGCCCTGAGCAAGATTTAAAGTATTAGGGGTGTGGACTCTGCTTTGTCTTTTCCCTGATCTCTTCCTCCATACTCTGCCTTGTCTACCACTTGAGAAATTGGTTTTGGCTTCAACGATTCCCAATTTTGTCTTCAACAGTCTACAATCTACTGGACCTTAACAAAATTGAAGGCTTGACCAACTTTCGTTTTGAGGTTATCGTACTACTAATATTAAAAGCCCCAAAGTTTCTGCCTTCTATGATTTATTTTCCAAAATCATTACTACCATTTTAAATAATTTGTTTCTTGACAATATTAGACTTTGGATTTGATGGAAGAGATCATAATATCTAGAAATTAGGATTAGATTTCAGATATTGAGGACTTTAAGGTGACTCATCCGATTTGGTAAGTGAAGACTTTGTGACTTACTAACTTGAGAACCCCTTCAATTTATAGAAGAATGAAGGCTTCCGACTTCTGTTTGTCTTCTCACAGAGTTGAGTCATGATTTAGGGAAAGAATAGAAAAGAAAATAGAAGAGATGAAGATGGTGGGCAAGTTTCAGATCAGCAACAGAGTCATCTGATCCTGGATCATCTGTGCAAATTTGTACTATTAGGGCCCTCTATGGAGGCTTTGTTGCAGAGCACCATTTGGGTGATTATGCAAGGCAAAGAAGTTATCCTTTGTCTTTTATTGAACAGTTCTGACAGGTTATGGTTGCTCTTTGGTAAAATGGTAAGGTTGCTCCTGTCCGACCTAGGAGATCAGGGTTAAAGTCACGGAAACCACTTCTTTAAATATTTAAAGATAAGGCTGCAAACATTAACCTTCCCAGACCCCGCATTGGCAGGAGCCTCATGCACTATTAATCATGTGGTTTTCTTAATCATGTGGACAAATTAGGAATTCTATTAATCAATTAAATTATTAATTGATTTATTTCCTAACAAGTGATTTGATTTTTAGGAAGTAAATAGTTTATATTTCATTTTCATGTTTGAACCATAAAAAATAAATATTATATTTCTCTTTTTGTAAGTGAAAGCAAAATAAAAATAAATTAAAATTAAATTATTATTTACTTTTCGGGGAGATCTCATCTTTTCCTATATAAAGGGGGCTACTCCTCCCTCATTCATCATCGAGCCTGACAATGGGAGGATTGAGGAGAGGACTTCCCATGGAGATGATCTCGAGGAAAGGATAGTCGATGAGAAGTAGGATCCATTCTTTTTTAATTAGCTTTGATTTATATTTTGAAATCTTGATGCTGGAATTGTTATAATTTTATGATACATAATGATGTTTTAATTTCAAATTTTCATGATTAATAAATAATGATAATTGATTTGTGGTGTTAGAATAATTATTTGATTTATATTGATCTCTTAAGCTTAAATGAATTTTAATATTAATTTAATTATTAAAATTCTTACTTTTGGATTAACATATTAGTTTTAATTTATTTAATTCGACATATCTATGTTTCAAGAATTATGTGTGAATTTTTAAGATTTAATTAGTTTTAAATTTAAGATCATGAATTTAAATTCTTTAATTCATGGATTTGAGTTATTCTTTAATAGTTTAAAATATTAAAATCTAATTTAAAAAAGAGGAGTCTAATTGGGGTCTGTCTTGAGTCAGGTTGATCTGTCAGACCGGGTCAATCTAACTCATATGATTATGTACGACCCAGCCCATGTGGCTAAGTACAGTCCAGCTCATGTGACTAAGCATGACTTAACTTATGTGACTAGACATGACTAAGCCATGTGATATGGCCAGGCATGACCCAGCCTGTGTGGCTAAGTAGGAACCAACCCATGTAGCAAGGTACGACCAACCCATATGGTCAAGCATGACCCAGCCCATGTGGCAAGGTACGACCCAACCCATGTGGCCAAGCATGGTCCAGCTCATGTGGCTAGATACGACCTAGTCCATGTGGTCAAACACGTTCCCAACTCATGTGTCTAGGCACGACCCAAGTCGCGAGCCTAGTATAGCCTAGTTTAGGCTCAACCCAATTTGTAAGTGAAGCTTTGCATAGTTCGTGAAGTAAGCTTACTCAGCTATGCAATTGGCGCTAGCAGTGATTTAAAAAGCGCTAGACGCCAAAAAGCGCCAAGGTCCAAAAATACCCGAGGCACTCGCCCGAGCAAAGCGAGGCACTAAAATATAAAAATATATAATATAATTAATAAATATAATTATTTAAATAAAAATATGATATTAAATTAAAAAAACTTACAGAATTATATCCCATTAACAAAAAATCTCAAAATTCAAAACAATAACAATAATTTCAAATAAATAAAAATTAGTAGTATTAAAATCAAAATAAATATATTATTAATCTAATAAATAAAAAAATAGTATTACTAGTATACAATTAATAGTATACTGTTAATATAATATTAATAGTATACTATCGAGTTAATGTGAGTAGAGGGATTAAGAGTAATAATGAGTAGCGACAACAGCAACGAGAGCGACAATAGTGGCAAGCAGCGACAGCAACGACGAGCAGCGGTAGTGGCAGCGGCAACGATAGTGGTAGAAGCAAGCAACGGTAGTAGTAGCGGAGAGCAATGTAAGAGTAACACTGAGGCTGCTGACTAAGAGAAGCAGCAACGAGTAGTGGCAGTAGGAGCGGGAGCGGCGATAGTGGCAACGGTAGCAGCGACGACAAGCAGCGATAGCAATGGCAAGCAGTGACAGTAGCAATGGCAGCGGAGAGCAGCGACAATGAAGAGAGGCAACGACAGCGGAGAGAGACAGTGGCAGTAGAGAGGAAATGTCAGCTATAGTATCGCGAGCAGGGTTAGGGTTGGGGAAGTCACGAGAGGGATGTTGGGAGGCTAATATTGGTGCTTTAATTGGTTCCATTGAACCAACTAAAGCATCAAAGACCGAACCAAATGTAAAACACTGGTTTGGTCGCTTGGTTGAACTCGAGCACTCGCCCGAAGCGCCCGGCACCTGGGCTCGGGCGAGCGCCTAGGCGGTGCCTCTTTGAAGCGAGGCGCCTAGACATGAAACGAGGCGCTCGGGCCTCACCTCACCTTGCCCGAGCGCCTATTGAAATCGCTGGGCATTAGACACATCGTCACTCCTCTATCCAACCTATTATACCTCTGTCCAACCTATTACTTAGGACAGGCACGTGCAACACCTGTGACCTGTCTAAGACTCAAGTGAGTCGATTTAGTTTAGGCTAACGCTATATGACATAGTATGATTTCCTCTCTCTTTATTGGTTTGAGCTCGTTAATTGATTGGATTAGACAGGTTTGATCAATTAGAGTCAGTTTAGGGTGATTCCAAACCAACTTGACTAGTTCAAACATACTTGACCTAATCGAGATCAATCGAATCTAAATTAGACCAGTCTAGGGTGATTCAAGACCGGTTCTATAAGGATTTTAGGTCAGTTCCATTAGGTCATAATCGAATTGAGTTTAGTTTAAGTCAATTGAGGTATTCCAATTAGGTTTTCGGTTGATTAAGGACTATTAAGAGATTGGAGATTGATGTTTCATACCTTTATGATCTGATGAACTTCAAGATTTTATCTGAAGATGTCATTTAAAAATGATTATTAGTTTTCTACTTTTCTTAAGTTTATAATGTTGATATTATTGTTACCATATAGTAGATGTAACTAGGCTAGTGATTTACATTAGAAGTGCAACCTATGAAAGGAGCTACGGGCCCATCACAATACGAAACCACCAATGAACATAGTCTAGTAGATCATACATTAAGCATGGTCTCTCATAATATTTGATCATATTGATTTCTTAATGCATGTGTGAGTGAATAGATGAATGCAAATGAATGATCATGGATGTTTATGTATCTTTGTCGAGAGAAGGTATAGTGATTCCCTTCGGGGATTAACAGGCCGTCAGACATAACGGTTAAACAGTTCCTCCATCTATTGTTGGGAGTGCGATATGAGTTATCTCCATCCGTTGTTGGAAGGAATTCATCCCATGTAGTATGATTCTCCATCTGCTATTGGGAGAGTGCATCATCGGTTGTGATATACGCTTTTGTTATATGATTATTATGTATGTGTTGCATGTGGCTGATGCATGATTTTATTTATTACGTAAGAAATTATCATTGTTTTCTTTATGCATAAGTTTTATAATGAATCAATATATTATCATTTCGTATTAAACTATTAACATTTGTATATGTTTTACGGTTATTGAAGATTAATTTTATGATTTTCCAAAGGTTCCTATCAACATGTATGGTTGTTGATATATTTTTATCTTATATTTATTTTCAGAATAATCTATTACTTTGTCATAGATCCAAAGCTTGGGTGGAAGAGACTTATAACCCTACCAAAAAGATATGATCCTTTTTTAAATTAATAAAATATTTATTATTGTAAAGACAAGGATGTGAATTCAAGGATGAAGTAAAAAAAAAGAAATGTATTCTATAAATTATGAATAATAAAATGATGATTTATTATATTTTATAAATCTGGGATGTGACATATGAGTTGAAAAATCACTCGTGACATCTTTATTCTGTTACAAGCATCCTACATGGGACATTATCTCTCCATGAAATAGTACATTCTACTAAATCCAGGAATCATGCATTTAGGCATCCAAGAACACACTTAAGGATGTTTATTGGTTTTGTTTCCAGGAGCTCTTAAGGATTGTAAAGAAACTGTAAGAAGCAACAGCATTAAAGCATCTGTGTTGAATCTCCAAAATGAGAAATAATCAATTGAAAATATTATTCTCTATTTACATAAGCTTCTGGGTTTTTCAATTGCTCTTATCTGGATTTTCAGATGACTCTTAAAGAACTGGTTTATAAAAAAGTGACTAAAGTTTGTTTACTTGCATGGTGAGAAACTTTGTCAACAACGATTAAGAATACAACTGACATAGCACCTGAGTTGGACATTTCTATCCTTCATAAACAAACTGTTCTACAAAATCATGTTTAGTGTGCAACGTCTAGCTTTTAAAATTATAATTGCAAATTTCTACATATATTTATTTTAAACAACCTCCTAATTGCCATTGAAGATGTTCATTATATGTATTAATTTTTGTAAGATATAAGTGCCAAGCACATGCAATACTAAAACCTTACATATTAAAGAAGCAAAATTGTACACCGTGTTAACTTGAAAGTGAAGAACTTGATATAGAATCATGAGATATTTTAGTGTATATTACACATTAAGGAGTATTTATTCCAGGAAGATGCAAATTTGCAACAACATACCTATGCAAAGCTGGGTCATCCGAAAGATTTCCTCTTGCTTTAAACCAATACTTCATTCTGTGATGTGAGAAGGGGGGGGAAGAGGGAGGGAGAGAGAGGAAAAAATTGTGGTATGTGAATTGAAATTCATGGCATCTAAAAGCATCACATCATAAAATAGTATCAAATAGCATGAGAAATATAATTGAACAATTACCTTGGTTGAGATTGGTTAGCAGAGTCACCCACTTCACAAAACTTTATCTCTATGGGCCATGGAACAAATTTTCTTCTAGCAACAGTGTTTCGGTAGTGTCTGTTGGTAGCTATTTGTTAGGCTTCAATAACAACTACCAGGACACCACAATAGGCATCATAAGCACAAAGAGTATGCAGAAGATGATGGAGGAAATTGGTTGTCAGAATAATCAAACCAGGGACAATAATGATATGATAGTTCCTACAAGTAACAAGATAGGATCTTGGATGTACCAATGCCATATAGTCATACTTCATTTATATGTTGAATATGATTTTAATGAAGACTTCCATAAATAATAAGCTAATAGGCCAAAGATCTCATTGTGCTTGTTTTTACTTGACATTACAACAAGCTTATATTACAATCCTTTTATTACCTTATATTACAATAAGCTAATAGGCCAAAGAATAAGCAAATAAGCTTATATTACAATCTTATATTTGTTGCATTGTGGCTATCATCAAATGATTCTGGCCCATGATAATGCAATCATGAAAGAATATATATGTTAACAAGATGGTGAACTAGTGATCACTGATATTATCATATGCATACAGTAGTAGACTGGTAGTTACTCTACCATTTTCTTGAGGCAACAATTTGTATGAGTTTTGTAGCTGTGGTGGTTCTGGCAAGAACATTGTTGCTTGCAGGCTCATGATAATCTCATGCAATTAGGAACTAGGGATACGGGAGCCTTTTAAGTTCTACCTCATAAGTTTTTATTACTATTTAAAACCATACAATTTAGATATTTTGACAAACTATTCTTTATTTTCATTTGTTAAAAATCTATTTAGTTAACTGGGAAGTTCTTTTAGTTTCTACTATTTTTTCACTATGTCCAAAAAAATAACTTCCAAGAAACTTTGAGATACAGAATTATGATACATTCATATGAATAAATTGGTTTCCTCAACAAAAGTCTATTTACATTGTATTCTCTTCACTTAAGGTTTGTCATTCATCTGTGTACTGGTGCAATTAAGGAAGCTGCAAGGCCAAATGGATTGACTGGGCTTCTCATTGATGCAAATTAATTTGCCTGCAGATGGGAGGTTCTGAATTGTTGTGTGTTCTAGTCGGAGAAGAAAAATGATTCAATGTGCAAATGCAAGTACATTTTACTTTTTCTTCATCCAATATGCTATCATATATGTGCCATATTAACTACTTCACAAGGTCTTTCTAGAGATGTGACTTGTAAAAACATTCATGTATATTGCCATAAGAGTGAGGGAAATACAAGTCAATTGAAAGGAATAATCTCATGACCCAGTTCGATAGGTAATCTGACCTAATAACTTGGATATAACTGATCTAAAATCAAGCTAAGAATGCTTAAGTTATTAATAGGAGATCCATCTAGCACTATTATCCATCATAATTCCCTCGCATTCAATGCAGGACTAATTGAAATGTCAGAATCTACCGCTCAAAGGCTTGACATGCATGTCAAAACCTGAGACCCAATGCCTTACCATATGGTCATAACCATTCTCTAGTTAATGGCACATGAGCTCCACAATGCAGTTGTGGATCCACAGTGGGATGTCTCTTGTTTTATCCATAGTTAGCCTTTACTAGATCCACTATGATACCAATTGTCATGGCATGCTCCATAATATTACTGTAGCAATTACTTGAATATAATGAGCTTGAAACCATATGGATTAAAAATGTGAAAACCCAAGTTATTATTGGTAGCAGATCTGTTTAGAGCCCCATAAAATATCATAATGAGTCCCACTTTTGATGTGGGACTAATTGAGATGCGACAGATCAAAAGGACAATGAAGGTATTCACCCGACTAACAGCTGACTACAGTCAGCTTCTTGACTAGTATGATGAATTACTATTCTGAATTGACAATAGCTTTGATTTGTGCATGTGTCTTTTAAGAAAATTGGACTTGTATTATATCTCAATCAATGGCCATGGCTATATTCAGCTTTTATTACTATGAACTATCAGCAATCAGCATCAGGTGATGCCTTTCTGTTCTGACTATTTGACAATCCAAGAACAGATGTATTTACATCTGTTATTTGAAAGTAAGGCATGCATATTTCATTAAAAATGTTTCAAATAACAAAAACATATCATAAGAAATTATCTGGCATGCTCATCAATTTTACATGGGAAGACGAGGATCTGTAATTCGCCTTTCTCGTAACTCTTCCATTGAGAGAAGCTGCAATTGAAAGCCAAATTAAAATTTTAAATTAGGACACATCAGAAACATAAAAATGATACTGACCATCTCTGGACCAGGCACATTTGGCATCAGAACTTCCTGATGTTCAAAGCCTGCTTCTTCCTTCTGCACCGAAGCAAAACAGAAAAATCAAATGCATATCTTAATTAACAAATTGTCCTCATCATATTTAAAGCAATGTGGAGCTTATAATTTGGTGACAACCTTAACAATGTAGACTGATACTATGCACATAGAGTGTATGATTCACAAATTTAATGACAAAGGAGCGGACCAGTTGTACAATATTGCAAAGTCGATCGATCACAATACTCAATGATACAGAACATGCATGCACATGCATGCATTAAACAGTCATAAAAATGCTAAAACTAAAACCCATATGGATCAGAATTAGATATGACATAGTTATAATGAGAAGCAGATTTCAACCATGCCATTCCAGTAGGCAGTCGAAAAACGAAGACAAAGGTTGTGTCCTCACAAATATCAAATTTTGTGTGGTCTTGTAAGCCTGTTATATGACTTTGCAGTATGGTTGAACCTGAACAAAAAATTACAGTATATACATAATAATCTAACTAGTGGAAAACTAAAAAACTAAAACCTTCATGACAATGAAATCCATTTGCTTGTCGTACTTATTCAACCAAAAGTTTACATAAAGGTCAGCATGGACAAGTACCATGTAACAAAATTAGGAGAGCATTTAATAACTGATACCTACATCATGGTTCATATACTATGATATGAAAGGATACAGAGAATGACTATTACTCCCATCTGAAAATATAACTCTTTTGAGCTACTAATGTCAAAGCTCATGACATCACAAAAGGCTCATGCGTCAAGTTATCATGACGAGGGAAAGTATGGGGCATCAACACGAGGATCCACATGCTTTTTTATGGCTGTAAAGGAAAGGGATATGACATTGTTGATTTATATGAGGATATGGGATGGAGTCTACAGCATACTGAGTCAGACAACAGTTCCTCATACTCTCAGCCTTCATATTATCCTAGATCTTATAGCCAACTGATGCATGATAACAGTTTGTCACTATTTTCATAGTGGGATACATCTTATGGCACACAACAACAGTATCGTGATGAACAACAGCTCAGGGGCACTACATCATACACAGTTATATTTACCAAGATCCTACTTTCTCGAGGAGCCTCTTACCACACAGGTGATTCGTAATAATAAAATGATAACTGCTACAACATTGATTCAGTAGTGACATGGTATATATCAGTATCAGATGTCATGGGTGTCGTTTTATACTTGAACTATACAGAGATACCGCATCGATCTATCATCAAATGGAGTATCCTAACTCACTCATCGTGAAATTAGATATTCGTTTTGATAGTAGAAACAAGTATATAATCTTATTATACAATCATTCATTATGCACTATTTATTAGATGACTCATAAATTATCCGTATATTAAAAGGTACTCTTTAGATTCCATCATTGTATCTTTTATGTTACATGCTTCAGTGCAATCTATGTAGTTTTGTAAACTTGAACCAATTAAATTATATGAATATTGCCTTTATTAAGAAGGAAATACCCATGAAATAGGGTTTAAAAGGTTTTGAATGGTCGAAACTCTTTAAAAAAGTAGCAGACCTGCACCAACATCCCATGTGTCAGTCTGCACATATTGATCCGACCAAGGACCAGTATGGGTCCGGTACCCAAAACCTAAAACCATGGTTTTAACTGCAAATATATGACTAAGTACAATCAAGGCTTTTAATTTCAGGTACCGGACTTGTGCTAGTCAATGACTGGACCAATACGGGTCCGTTCTATTCAACGTACCTACACATGGAATTCAGAAACACACCATGATACTGTTGAAGGAGGAAGAGGAGGAAGGAAGAAAAAAGAAAGAAGAGGAAGCAGTGAAAGTGGTGAAGGAAGTAGAGGAGGAAGAAAAAAAAACGGTGCAGGAAGAAGAAAAGGAAAAGTCCCGAAGAACGTGTGTGGCAATTGCATGTGGGCGGTTTCATGCGACAGGCTGCAGGCAACAGTGGGCACAACCAGTAGCATAGAGGGGAGATGTGTGCGATCATGACTCACAAGATTCGCAAACCCTAAAAGGCTAAAATATTCCAGCATTTTAGGGCAAAAGGTTAAAAAATGAATCAAACCAAATCATTCAAAATGGGGTAATCTGCATCTTGGTTCACGCCCAGATTGGTAAATACTAGTTACCAAACCAAGCAAAATTGAAGACCTTGTTTATGATAGTATTATTTATCAAAAATTATGAAACATTTTCATTGGTTACAATACATAATTCTCAAAAGGTGAAAACATTTCAACGGGTGGCGTTAAAAGAATCTTTTAAGGGGAACAGTCAGTAGTTAACTGAAAAAAAGAGGCAACAAAATAGAGGAAAAACAAATTATTACAGTCCAATAAATGACAATGATCATATATCTGAAGAGTTCTAATAAAGTTCAGTACATTAATAAAAGTTTCCAATAGAATATAATAGCTCTAGACCTCATATGTGCTTAACCACCAAGGAAACCAAAAAAAGCTGTTGTTTATTACAATTCTCTTGCAGGACCCCCCCAAGACAAACATTATAAAAGATTATACTTAGCAATTTCAACACATTATAAATATATCTCCAGTATCACAATAAATAGACAACTACCAGTGATTACTTGATGCAAAAATGTGTTGCATAGTAACATCATTACTGTGCATAGCAATTAGCATATTTTGATTTTGCATTACCTGAAATGAACAAAGCAAAGTAAACATGACAATCCCATGTTGTCTTGCATCAACTCGTCTAGTAGCAAAGCTTTTCCCATCACGTGCACGATGAACTTGATATATTATTGGCGCTACAAAAGACAAATGAAAATTTTGAAAAAATATTCAGCAAAATTTTACAGTAATTTTTTGACAGTATAAATGCAGTTTTAAAAGCCAACTTGCTCCTTCTTATGTGATTCCTCTTGTTACTAAGACAATAAACTATACACAAGAATCCGACAGTTAAATTCTTGAACTAGTGAGATTTATATGACACATACAATTCAGCTTATTTATTCACAAAGCAGACTTAAATGAACAATTTCAACAGTGGAAATTACAATTTGATCAAATATATTGCATTTAACCACTTCATGGCTTTTGTGTTCTAGCGTCTTGAAATTGACATATTCAATTTGTGAACGATGCAGTTCAAGATGCAAGGTTATTGACCAGCTATAATTAAACAGCCCATATTAGCCCAGTAAATCATGAAATTGGTCTGCCATAGATAGATCAGACAAAAAGGCATTGGTCTGCCATCCACTGATAATGATGAAGACAAACTTCAATTATATGCAGATTATGCACAACAAACAAAAGACATACAGTGCACATCACCAGCCACAATAAAGTTTACATGCAAACTATGTGCAAGTTTAAGACAATCCACTGTCTTAGAAGCTGCCGCTAGTGCCTGCACAAACAAGAAACAAAAAGGTATGTTATAAATGAAAGAAAATCATGCCAGCACTAAGCAATTGCTTCATGCTACAAACATTGAAGTATTTGCAGAAGTTAAATTGCAAACAGAAGATAATGGCATTAAATTACCATAGTTAAACCATTTGCACTTAAATTTTCTAAACATCTTAGTTATAACTGTCTCAAAAAGAGAAGAAAAGAAAAAACCTCTAATTTACACTCTCCAACCATTTAATGAACTTCAAAGACTTCTATGTTTTTTTTCCAAGGAATGAATATGTTGTTTCATTTTTAATAAAGGCTGCTGACACCTTGATGAATATAGCAAGGTTCATAATTTCATATCGTATCAGTGTTTCGAGCTTTGCTCGATATGGTACGGGCATACCGAGCGATACGCCGGGGCATATCGATCGGTGTATATATATATATATATATATATATATATATATAAAGGAGGCGTACTGTCACGGACAAACTTCTAAACAGGATGTTTGATGTAATGCTTATGTATGTCCGTGTCTTTTGGTATGTTCATGCTTTGGACAGCATGTAAAGGGACGGCCGAAGGCTTAATAGTCCCATTTTAGTTGGGTTTGGTGATTGTTTTAGGCTTGTAAATAAAGATTATGTCATGTGGACACTTGTAAGAGATTTTCGGTCTGTAGTGGACCATTTTGACCCTTTGTTGTGCAACTGTTCAGAGCTTGTAAAGTCTGTTTGTAATTTGCATTGTCTATGAAGTGTTTTCGGAAATGTTTGCTTGTGGATCCCGAGTGAGGCGTTTTCTCTAACCCGTTTTCTCTTTTGTGGGTCCTAAGGAACCATGGGAGGCTTCGGAGAGGCTAACCTTTGCGGACGGACACGGAAGGCTGCCGCACGACTTAGGCACCAGCTAAGTCCGTGACAGATGGTATCAGAGCGGGACAAGCACTCATAGAAACACTTGGCATATAAACGTGGGGGACCTAGCGGGGCGCGACCGTTTAGGGGAAAACGGACATGGAGATGTAGGGAAAAAGAGTCGCTCGGAGGAGCGGGCATTTGAGATTGGCATTCAGAGGAATGGTCAACCCTTCACGCAAGAGGCATCACGAGAACAAGCAAGCTTGGTAGAATACGGAGCGCACAAAGGTTGGGATGGTTGAGTTTGAGCTACGGCTCAACGTTGACAACTATACTTGATGGTACTCAAGGCAAGCGAGGTGCTTGGTAAAGGATGAGACCGTGCTAGGTGGAATGAGTTGCTCAGCGACCGAAAGAGTTGTGCAAAGCTCACAGAGGTGAGAGGAATTGCTAACTCGAAGAATTCGGTACTCATGCATGGGCTTGTATGCGGACGATGGAATGTTCGCGGTCATCCCAAAGCGACCGAAACTCGGTGCCATAGAGCATTAAAACTTTCTCTTCGGCATATGAAGGATACATCCGTAGGAGGCTGAAGTGTGCAGCGAGTACAGCATGTTGCTAGGCCTTGAGTGATGCAGCGGGGGCTATATTGACGTGGAATCGCAATCTAGCAAGTGCGTTTGCAGGAGGCAGAACAATGCATAGTTTGTTCAGCAAATCGGAGTAGTCCAAGGGGATGGTGGTCTCCGAAACGAAGAGAGATGTTGCTCCAACGGGACAGTTATCCAGGAGGGATAGATCCCGATTTCTCCAGAGGGAGAATCATGTGCAACAAACCACACATGTTGAGGAGTACCTCAACAAACAATAACTCCACAAAGCTCAATGGACCGAGCAAGCGGCGAGGAGTCGTCGCATGATCTCGCTTAAGAGAATGCATTGGTGGATGCATTGCGAGATCAAGTGGGGAAGCAACCCAAAGCAACACAAATGAAGGCACACTTGGAGTCGATATGGAGATCAGACTCAAGAGAGGGCTGACCCGTGGAATGATGGGTGCGAGGGCCACCATCAACTCAATGCAAAAACGAGGAGCGGAACAACTTGGGTGTAACTTGGCGAAGTACCCAAGCCGCATGAAGGGAGCCGACATAGAAGATGGAACATGGAGTGGAGGCACAGAGCTTTCCTTGGACAGAGGTCAAAGACATGAACTCTTGCAGAGGCAAGAGCAGGATCATGTTGTTCCATGGATCCTTCATTCTGATGGAGCGAACTCATCTTGCATGGTGCCAAAGACAAAGGGAGCTTATGGGCACATGCACCTTATCTCAAATATGCATTTGATGGAGGAACTAAGACGACTTAACTTGTGGAGGCGAAGTTGGGTTCAGAAGACCTTGGCACGGGGCAAGAGGACGCAGAGGCGGGTACTCTTGAAGAATATGCCACAGTGTTGGCATTCAAGTTGCCATGAAGGAAGCGGTGCGCAGCGGAGATTGTGCTGGTAGGGGCAAAGGCCTAGGTTCCAGACAATGGTGCACCACTTTCAGCGAAGTCGATGGACTTCGGGAGCTACTAGGCGACGGACTGTCCTAGAGCGGTGCTTCATCTAGGTGTGACCCAAGAGCGGGTGGATGAAGGTCGATTGCCAAAGGAGCGAACAAAATCGAAGGTGAAAGAGACCCTGCGATGTATTGGCAGAGGCCACACATGGAGGGATCACAATTCAAGTTTATCCCACAAGGATCAGAATGCAATAGAGATATCACCAATAGGCGACATAGTGCAGCGGATCGTGGTGGAACAGTTCGCGATAAACACGACATAGTCCCGTGAGAGACTAGATCATACGGAGGTATGATCGGGAGCTACTAGAAGCTCCACTTCGGTGAACAATACGACGGCAAGAAGGGCTATAGATTCAAGAAGTGAAGGTCAAGATACCGCAGAGGCGGGTCTTCTGTGCGTGCATCGAATTTTGCATCGGATGAAAGCCTTGGTCATTAGCATATGGGGGCTGTGTTCCACCAAGGGAAAAGTTCGAATGCAAGTACCAATGAGTCCCATAGGAGGGACTTGATCATGCAGAGGTATGATCGAAGCAACTCGAGAGTTGGACTGCTCCAGAGCCCATATTCGCTTAAGGGAGCCCGGCAAGTCAGAGGACAAGGTTGAGTAAGCGAATGTTGCTACTAAGGAAGCTAAGGAGAATAGAATCGGCGCAAACCCTACAACGTGATGGCAGAGGCTATGCATGGGAGTTGCAGCCTGTCTTTCCATCGACCAAATGGAGCTACTTGGAGAACACAGAGGTATTGAAGCAGGGGGTCGAAAGGGGCGAGGAAGCGACAATGAGTCCAGAGGGACTTAGCTACCCAGAAGCAAGTATCAGTTAGAATGGAGGTGGACTCGGAGGAGTGCCACAGAGACATATCTACTGATCGTAAAGAAAAGGGATGCAGATGCGAGGCGACAGATAGTAGGGTCATGGGCATGGCAGCGCCATGGTACCGCAGAGGCGGGACTTCCGTGAAAATCATTGATCCCTTGCTCTCATGGAGGAGAGCGCTTGGTCGTGAAAGGGGCCGAGGATGTGAAGCATGTAGAAACAAACTCTAAGTACCGAGACAAGGCTCAAGGGCAGAGGCCAAGGAACTTCGTAAGACCGATGTCAACGAGCTTCTCATCAAGATAGCCGAAAGTGAAGGACTTCGGGTCATGCAAGAGTGCACGACTTAGGAACGAAGCAGGCAGTACGCGGTGCTGTACCTTTTCTACTCAGTGGTGTAGGCGGCTGGGTTGATGGCGAAGACGGTACAACCCCAGAGGCGACCAAAACTACTAGAGACTTACTCTAAGTTGGGGTGAAAGCTTCCTGCATTCCAAAAGTTTGATGCCATTGAGAAAGTGAATCACAGTAACTAACTCAACGCGAGAAGTGTAAACACTTCAACTACTTCAGAAGCGGCGAAGGCCAGTAACCAGCTCGATGCATGGAGTACAACTTCGAGGAGGCGGGTGAAGTCAAGTAACCTCTGTCTTCTCAACTCTCAAGAGAATCGGCGAAACCAAGTACACCAATTCTCTTATCTATCCAGCAGAGGAGCTCTGCACAGGTTCAAAGACCCTTCGAAGATAATGAAAAACAATAGTTGTCAAATCCTCACCAACGGTGATCAGTGCTACTGGGAGTAGATTGTCCGCTTCATTTCCCAACGAAATACCAATCGAAAGCGGAAGTAATGCGAACCTACTTGGAAGTGACAACTAAGTGAAAGAAGAGTCAATGGGCAAATTTTATAGAGGAATGACCCAAAACTTCAGAAGTTTGTGAGACGATGCTCGTTAAAGCTCTAACAAGCATCCACCCAGTTTAAGTAGCATGAGACATTTGAGAGACTAGCGCATAGTAAGGATGGTCTTTTCCTTCATCTGGAGGATCCGCAGGAACCAACAGGGATCAATACAACTCAGCCAACCCTACACTAGAGTCAGAGTCATTGGCAAGTTGAAGCAGCATGACGGATCAAAGGTTTGACTACTCAAAAATAACAGCGGAGAGCAACTGGGAGCTAAGAGGCGCATTGCAGCTAGAGCAGAAGATTGAAGACTCGGCAAAGGCGAGGAGTTGCAGTGTCGGCAAAGGCTTCGACGAGGACGTCGAAGGAATAAGTGGGGAGAATATCATGGACAAACTTCTAAACAGAATGTTTGATATAATACTTATGTATGTCCGTGTCTTTTGGTATGTTTATACTTTGCACAGCATGTAGAGGGACGGCCGAAGGCTTAATAGTCTCATTTTAGTTGGATTTGGTGGCCGCTTTAGGCTTGTAAATAAAGGTTGTGTCATGTGGACACTTGTGAGAAATTTTTGGTTTATAGTGGACTATTTTGACCCTTTGTTGTGCAACTGTTCAAAGCTTTTAAAGTATGTTTGTAATTTGCATTGTCTATGAAGTGTTTTCGGAAATGTTTGCTTGTGGATCTCGAGTGAGGCGTTTTCTCTAAACCATTTTCTCTTTTATGGGTCCTAAGGGACCATGGGAGGCTAACCTTTACGGACGGACACGTAAAGGTGACGCACGACTTAGGCACAACCAGCTAAGTCCGTGACAGTACGCTACCTCAGCGACGTCACCTCCTTTTCTTCTCCTCGTCTAACACGATGAGAAGAAAAGGAGGCAACGTTGCTGAGGCAGCGTACGTGTTCTTCTCCTCATTTGTGGCATTCAACGAAGACATCGAAGGCAGCAGACGTCTCTGGCCTTCGACGAAGAACGCGACGAAGAAGAAGCCAAACCGTCGCTTCTCCATTACCTCCTAGATCAAGATCATCGAGGGAGGGTGATGTCGGATTAGGAAGCGTCGAGGTTCTCCTAATTCTCCCTCTTCTTCGAGCGCCTTCTCCCTCTTCTCCCTCGACGCTTCTTCTTCTGTCACCGCAGCCAGGCCAATACCATCCGATAGTGGGCGGCACCGTCGAAACCGACTGTTATCAACCTATTTTAGGTAGTAATGGTCGAAATATCGACCGTTACCATCGGATACCATCTCATATCATCTGATACGGGGCTAAATCAATGGTACTGCCCGGTAGCGGGCTGGTCCGTATACTGGTCTGCTGACGAACCAGTATGTACCGCCCGGTACAAGCGGTATCATTCAGTATTGTAATCCTTGGGTAGTGGATGAGGAAAAGTAGTCAGTCTCTGACTTTCAAAACATCTCAAAGCAATAGTCAAACTTATTATGGTAATGCACGAGGGAGTCGCAAATGTTCTGCATGTTTTCATTTTGACAAAACTATAGCATAAAAGTCTCAAAAATGTGCTGTGGTTACAAGGAAGATTAGGCCAAGCTAAAGGTACAAAAAATATAGAGAACAAGTGAAGGCACTGATTCATACAATTTAAGGATGAAAAGGGAGTAAGAGCATTCAAAAAACAGCTAATAGAAAAGACAACAAAAGAACTGTGATGTTAGAAGCAATTAATTGACTAGAAAAACGTTCCATTATAACAAACTATCAAAATTAAAACAAAGGGTTTTTTATGTAAGAGCTTGAATTTGATCAGGTTACTGTGCCAATCAGTTCAGCGAGAGTCAAAACATACCACGCTAGGAAGTTGTCAGCAAGCTCTCAAGACCCTACGTCAAGGTGCCAACATATGACTAAACTGAACTTTTATCTGTGTCAGTTCAAGTAAGTGCATGCTAACCAAACCAGTACAGCAGTGTCATACCATGCTGGAAAGGTATTGACCTATCTGATGCCATGAAAAAGCAATCCTCTGTTGTAAAGAATTTTCCTGTATTGCAGACACCACGTGGTAGTTTGCTTCTACTGTACAGGAAGGTGCCCATACATAACAAAGGGGTTAAGAAGGATCTATCATACCCTAAGTGCATTGGAAAGGAGACAATCTCGTGATAACTTAAGGTGATGTAAGTATGCAACTTTAATGCTGATAGATCTAGAAAAAAATAAAAAATAAAAAACTGTAGCAATCATCTGAATGCATGCACTATTTCATGTACATATTAATAATCTAGCAGTTGCAGCAGGAAAACATACAAGTCAATAGCATTTAAAACTATCTGACACTGAATATCATAGGTGACAACAAGCAACCAACAGCAGATTGAGTAAGATGCTCAGAGGTCAAATCAGAATTCCCTGCCTATATTTTCATCATTGACCATGTTAATAGACCATGAGTAGGTTTTAACATCCTAATTTACAAAAATGAAAACTTGAGTCTACAGGCTCATTAGCTACAAGGACACATGTATTTGGAGGATATTTAAATGACACCAAGTAGATTATGTCACATTGTGGTTGTATAAGTTGCATATATATCAGAGAATTTGTATTTCTACAATTTGATACACAAAAAGTATCATATTAAAAGAAAAGACAGCCAAATCAAACATATTATTCCACATCAATGAATTTGAAAAAAAATTGAAGAAAAATCCTAATGCATGCCTGTCCAATTAACTGTCCTCCAAAAACTTGTCCAAAAGATGGAGCATCTGGCAAGGTAAAACCTCTAAATATGTCAACCTGCCAAAACACATGAAACAACAAAGATGAGAAACTTAAAACAAAAAACCCACAGAAAACAATCTATACAACTTAAGAAACTAGAATTATAGGACAACATGGCTCATTATCAGCCAACATTCATTTCTTTGTTACTAGCTTCAATTGTATCGGATGCTACAGGTCAATATACTGCCCGGAAAACTGTCCAACAATGTTCTGAAACCAGCATTTAGAACCGTTTCATCATACTATAATCTAAGCATGGTTCATCCTTGGATAGAGGGAGAGGAACTCATGGACATTATATCTAAAAATAATATATCTCAATCAATGTACCACAAGATTTCCTCCGAAAGTAAAATAAGACAAAAAGTAATTGAACACATTCTGTTGGTCCAATAAGAATGAACTGAGCTTATTTTTCATGAAATGCAATGTAAATAAGCTCTACAGCATACTTGCATGTGTAATATAGCCTGCCATGTACACACACTGCAGTAACCTAACAAGTCAGCATGTGGTTGTGTCAATTGTTAAATAAGATATATGTACAATCTAACATATATTGGTTCATTTTTCATGATCTTTTATCTCTACAATTTCGTTCGTCATTCTTCTCTTATACTATTTACTGAGTACCGACTAAACTGTTCTCAAACAGATACCATCAGCAGTAGTCTAATAAAAATCCAAACTCCTTAAAGCTTACTTTGGAGCACCAGATTACTAAGAAACAAACTTCAAACTCAAAAGAAAGCAATAAGAGAGAAGATAGGAGAGGAGGGAGGGTGGAGAGAGAGAGAGAGAGAGAGAGAAGAGGCCATTGGTACAATTTATCAGTGGCAAAAACTGTCAAATTTAATGAACTTACATCTAATGGCTCTAGATGCAATATGTGCTCTACAAGTGAGAAATCCTCAGGAATACCCTCCGCATTCCAAATTGACTTTGGCTGCAACAGATTATTATATCCATCTGGCAGCACCAAGCAGATCAGCTGCAATTGTCTTGTGATCAGTTAAGGGAAAAAAACTTTTCTGTGAAAATAGCTTGAATTAATGGATCAGAGTCATAAAAGAATAAATTTGAAAATTATAACTAGTTAACTACCTTGGACAATGCAACCACATTTGCTTGATGAGTGGAACCACCAGTACCTAAAAAAGAGAAAAAGTTGGAATTTAAGATAGAAGATCTGGTAAAAAGCATCATAGGCATGAAGAGTATGCTACCAAAATAATTCCTTGTCATTGAAAAGGCAATTTACAAAAATAGTTTTGCAAATAACATGTAGCTCCTAGCTGCATAATACGATTTTCCTTATGCAGTAAGTACATGTCCTAGTTATACTACGGGATGTTGGTGAATAAATGAAATTATTTTTTGCTTACAAGTTAACAACATTTCAGTGGTCAGCTAATTATCACAGTTGCATGTCATAGAAGTTGCTTAAAGACATGTTCCACACAAGTAGCCTGACAAGTGACGACATATTCAAAAATATAAAACATAACTAATGCTCTTTTCTCAGACTGCAATACATCAGTTTGATTCCTCAAACTCGGGTCCCTTCGAGGCATATATCAGATACTGCCACTGCATTAGGCTTTCACGCTCATATAACTCCTCCAGTAGGTTGGCTGAACTAATAGCAGATGTTTTGTCCTTTTTTGCTCCATGAGCTTCTTGAGCTTTATTGCGACTGAATTTATAATTTTTCATGTTGTATATGCCGAACTTGTGCACTGAATATACACAAGGTGCAGATTTCTTTTAGCTCGAAAAATGTGTGCTTTACATGAAAATACTATTGTGACTAGTGAACACCATTAAAAAAAAAAAACAAGCAATTCATACCAAATTATTATAGTGATAGAAAAAAAAAAAGACAACTTTTGGCAAAAATATGTGACAACTTCCTACAAGTGTTTCATAACCTACTCTACTATTAATAAAGTTTCTAATACACAAACTTTCACAATATGAATAGAAAATAAACTATAAAGAATCCTAGCATGTGCTAAATTTCAAGAAAAACAGGCATTCAATAGTAGAAGAGTTGCAACACCAGTAGGTGCATCATAATTATGAAGCAACCGCATGGTATGGAAAATTCATCATAGTATTGAAGCACCTTATGTAGTGAAACATGCATCAGTAGTAAGCATCATACCATAGCCAAAATAATCATACTGTTTCAATTGAAGCTCAGAACGATTTTCTTTCTCAGAAGTATCAGATCCAGAAACCTCAGCCTGTCAAAGAATGTGAATCAGAAATTATTATAATGCAGATTTCAGATTTCCAGAGAATTTTTTTACAAAATAATAGAAGGCATAAAGTAGAAAGAGAAAATTTCCTAAAGTTCCAGCATGGAAGGACAATCATAAACCAAAACTGAAAAGGAAGATACCCAGTCTGGGAATTTGTGAATGGCCAGCCAAAGACTCAAACCATTGTCAAAACCATTGAAAGCTCGTGTCGTACCTGACCCTCCCAAATGAAGTAAAGGCCCAATCCAGGTTCTCCTTCACGGACAACATACTCACCAGGTTCTGCAAGAAGACCGTGGACATATACATAAAGAACGTTAATCTTTGAGTACGACCACATGCATCAAATCCAGCAAAACCGCTAGATATTTACAACTTCGAAGAATTCAGAATAATTGTTTAACATTTATTTACGATCTAATTCCAAAAGAAGAAGGAGAAAGAGTGTCCAAACGAGCGCTCAAACAGAACCCTAGAATCATCGAAATTGCAGTAATACAAAAAAACCACAAGATTTATACTTAGACTCCAAAAATAAAAACAAAAGGGTTCCAACCTTTCATGGGATGATCGAAGATCTAATATAACATTATTCCCAATAATGACACTGCATCTACTGGTACGATTACTTAAAAAACATCAAAAATAAAGAATGGAACTCTCGGGTAAAAAGCATAAAGAAGACGAGATACCCCACCATAATGCTTGACTTGGACGACCTCTGCGATTCTGCGGAGGGAAGAACTAGGGAGGCGCTGCAATAGAGGGACTTGCCCCAGAAACTCGATCACTGAACCAAAGATCAAACACCAAGAAAGTTCTCATCAAAAATCGACGAGTCCAACATAAAAACAAAGTAGATGAACGATTGGATCTAGGATTTTCGCCAATTCACCTGTTCCTCGATCCATATGAAAGGAATCGAATATCACAGAAGACAGAAGACCTTAGACGGGATGCGACGGAGCAATCGCTGTCCCAGAGTACGGGTTCTATAGTGGAACGGTTGTGTCGGTATACCGCGGATTGAGATAAGCGTTTGGGGGATCGCTCCACGTGATGCACGATGTCTGTGAACCGGACCGGACGGTTCACATGGACCGGATTTGATTGACTGAAACTTATAACTTTTAAATGTATTTAATGAAGAAAACTTCAAAGTCATTAAAGAAAATAAATCAATCAATCAAGACTAGCTATTTTATTTTGTTTTGGAAGCCTACATTTTGAGAGCATTTTTATGTTCCCAAAAAAAAGGAAGGGATCCTAATATTATGACATAACAATTGATTGAGTTGGATCAAGTGTATTAATTTTAAATCGATCATCACGTCATTTAAAGAGTGATGACGTGTCTAATGGAAGATATTGGTAGTCTTCTACCGTGTCATCATACCCATCTCTCAAATGCATAGTACAAATGCAATAAATATAATAAGGATGTGTCATTAAAATCACAAAATATCTTCTCTTATTAGGCAAACACGATTATTAAAGCTTTATCATTAGAAAACATAAACTCTTTGAGGTTGAACCACGTCATCTTATTTCCAATTTTAATCTTAATCATATACATGTTGAATAAAAAAAGTATTTTTATTTAATGGTAAGCTGACCGTTTGAACATCTCACAAATATCGAACTATGAGGACGTCAGCTATCATATTATGATACCTACATTTAGAAGACCTTTTATATAATCTATAACTACATCGTTATCGAACTGATATAAATATGTAAGAACGATTAGATTCATCTTATTCTCTTTTCCTACAAAGACTACTATGATCAATGGATTTAGAGACCATGAAAATATATATGAAGATTTATAATATTATGTTGATTGGTTCATATGACTAAAAGAAAATGAAAGATACATAATCTCTTAATCATATTATATATTAACATATTTATGTACTTATGTATTCATGTATTCAATTATTATATATTTATATTGAGTCCATATAAAATATTATCTATTTGTAAGACAGAGCATATGACCTATAATAAATAATTAGAATAGTTTAGCTCACGAAGATATCTCATAAAAAATACTATAAGGATTTTCTTTTATTGACTGATAATCATAAGCATGATTATACCTATAATAAGTAATTAGAAGATTTCATCCGATCAAGAAATACTATGAGGATTTTTTTATTGATTAATAATTATAATTAGAATTTAATTATATTTATAATATATCTTATCAAATTCGATAGGATCATATAATTTAATAATATAAATATATTATTAAAGAAGTATCTGTATCAAGAAAAGAAGAAAACTAATATTCATATTAAGGGAAAAAATTAAAAATAATTACAAAAAAAAATAAAATTTTCATTATTTATACGTATTGCCCCTTTTTATTTTATTCCTACAGAGTATTTTTTCTAAACAAAAAAGAGATTACCCGTAAGTGGTCTCGTGTCCGCCAATGGAACGTTTTAAGCCTTAACGAACGCTAGAAACGACCACGGTCAGCGAATTGTTCTCGCCCTGTCTCTTCTCAGAGTTTCTTGTCTGCGCCGTCGCCGTCGCCGTCGCTGTCGTCCTCCTCCTCTGCTTCCCGAGGCAGAAGCCCTCGCCCGTGATCTCTCGCGTCCGAGCTCGGCCCTTTGAGTCGCCCGATGACTCCCACCTCTCTCCAGCTATTGTTCGGCCTCAGCTGCGGGGAATCGCCGCCCGTCTTCCCCCGTGTCTTGTCTGCCGCGTCGCCGTCCTCCTCCTCCTCCTCTGCTCCCTGAGGTGGAAACCCTAGAAGCCATCGACCTTGATCTCTCGCG
This sequence comes from Musa acuminata AAA Group, assembly GCF_036884655.1. NCBI lineage: Eukaryota > Viridiplantae > Streptophyta > Magnoliopsida > Zingiberales > Musaceae > Musa > Musa acuminata. Next base: position 8,529,771 of record NC_088334.1, on the reverse strand, counting down.
TCCGATCTCGGCCCGTTGAGTCGACCGACGACTCCTACCTCGCTCCAGCTACGCTTCGGCCTCAGCTGCGGGGAATCCCCGCGCATTTTCCCCTGGGTGCGACTCCGCCGCCGGTCTTCCCCCCTGGCTTGTACGCCGTGTCGCGTTCGTCCTGATTCTCTGCACCCCGAGGCAGAAACCCTAAAGCCCTCGCCCTTGATTTCTTGCGTCCGAGCTCGGCCCGTTCAGTCGCCCGACGACTCCCACCTCGCTCCGGCTATGGTTCGGCCTCAGCTGCGGGTGATCTTCACCCGTCTTCCCCCGGCTGCGATTCCGCTGCTTTGATCGCCGCTTTGGCTTGGTGGTCTCTGCCGGAGACGCCCTGGGTAGCGAACGGAAGGGAGAGGCCTGGAATAATGGATCAAATGGGTCATTGTATTCCTTTGCAGGTAAGGAGAACACCTTATTGATTACTATTAAAGTTTCTTCTTTAATCTTTTGCTGTGCAAATTAGATGGCTATTGTTTCTCTGGTATCGGGCATGTGTTCGATCTAACACATACAGTAGTAGACAGACCATTTAACCATTTGGACAAACCAGTTAGGCTAAAGTTGGCAGAAACATGAAATTACAATAGTCAGCAGCAAACTTTTAACTAGCTTTTCAATTTTTACGCCAAATCTGGTTTTATTACCTTCTTTGAAAAATATTAATAACCTTCACTGTGAATGAGGATTAACTCAATAAGTATATGTCATGCTGTGGTGCTGACTTGGAATGCTTGATATATTGTCCATGAAAGTATGTACAAGATGTAGAGCACATTGTTACGATAACTGTTTACTTAGACTTGGTAGCATCTTCCTCTGCATTAACTTGCACCGAGTGTACCATGTTTACTCTGATTGAAGAAGGGCTTATAACAAAAATGTTAAAGAAGATACTCGTTTACTAGATTTTTGGTTAATTGTTTTCTTTAGACTTCAGGCAACTAGATTGTTACGGCAAGTGGATTATCACCACATGCACAAGTACAGAAAAGCTCAAGTCTAGGGTACAATGAAAATACAGACAACATAGGTTTGTGGTTCGACGTTTTACCCTGCATACAGTTGAAGACAAGAACAAACCATAATTATCAATGGATAAAAAATACAACCGTAGCAGAGAACTTAGTGACCCTTGGCAACCATCAGTGAGGGCTTTTTACAGAGAAGGGAAATCAAGAAAGAACTCACAACAATGATAAGCTTTTTTGTCTTGGGCACTCCCTACAAACAACATAGGCTTCCTAAAGAAAAATCTGCACCAGCAATCAAAAGTTCACACAAATTGGAGGCTTAATCTAGTGTGAAATGTGGGCTGATGTAACTTCATGCTGTCAACAGTTTGTAATCTTCAGCCCCTTTGAGGGGTGTAGGCATCATGCTTCCCCATTCTCTTCACAAGCACTAAGTTCTGTAACCGAAGTTATTTAGATTTCCATATCTTACTTAACTAAACTGACTCCATTTTCTAGTTCATTAAATTTGCCCCATCTTTGGGTTTGATGCCATTGTACTGTAACACTTCATTGGCATAACATTAAACTTGAGAATATTGGAGCATCCTATCAAAATCATTGAATTGATACTATGAGCAATACCATTCAACCTTCCTCTTCACGAGCAGTATAGTTGAACTTATACACCGATCTTTAAGAATTAAAGCCTTTTCTGTTCCTCCATCTGAGTTGTAGATTTTCCAAGTTCAGATCTTTTTGGGAGGTTGCTTTTTGGTTTGTCATGTTAAATTGCATATTGTTTTAGGCATTCTTGTCACTATAAGTTGCTTTATTGCTTAAACAAATATCAGGTGCAAGTATAACATCATTTATGGATGGTTGATGATAGCAAGTCAAGAGCTACTAGTACAATTTGTTGGAAACCAATGGACCATAACGTGATTCCTTAGGTAACAATCTTCAGATAGAAAATCATTTTTTAAGTTGGCTGTCTTTTGTTATGGTAGCCTATATTCATGGAATTCCTACTTGGATACACAAAGATTTACATTCAATTCCCTACATAGGAACACAGTTTCAAAAATAAAACAAGCAATGTATATAGGGAATGTGATTAAACTTGCTCTTGATGATGTTACACCTGAAGAGACTGAATTTCCATACACCACTCTGAATTTCTATACATCCATGGTATGCAATTGTGTACCCAAATATTTAACTATAACACAATTTGACATAGTTTACCATTGAAAGGTTCTCCAATTTTGTGTTCTGTTTTTTGGTACATCATGTTTCTGGGACGGGCTTGGCAGAAGCTGCATTAATCTCTACGGAGCTTTCAACAACTGATTTGGGTCACACTGTCAGTGATCAGCAGGATCATGTTCTTTTCTCACCTTCAAGGTGATGGTGATAGGATCTTGTTGCTGATGCTTCTTGTGTTTATTTGTGCAGAAAGAAAAATTTCACATGTTATGACGAAACATTTTGAATGTCAGCAATGTGTCATGTCAACATCTCATAAGCTGGAAGATGGCTTTTAGAAAGAAGGCAACTTCCACAAGTTGATAGAAATGTAACATGAAAGGCTTTATGTAAATTGTTTCAATTTCCCTTACTTAATATAAGATAAACGTTCCATTCTTACTACTAACATGATGCCTATCTATGATTACGACCTATGCCAGTTCTCTAGTTACGTAGACCATCCATAATCCTATTGCTTGGGTAGGTTTGGTAGTTGATCTTTCTACTAAAGAACAAGGCATTACAACTCTTGATTTTGGTAATTAATTTTTGTTAGATTGTTTGCTTTATTGTTTCAGTTTATATGCCAAAAAATCATTTTCTTATTTCTTTAATGAATAGGTTGCACAAGACCATGGTTTGTTATACTGAAGCATACTACCCGGGTGAAGATGCATTTGGCCAATGGGTATCCCGATGTTGCAAAATGCAAGTAGGTTTCAACGGAGGTCCCTAAATCCTTTCAAGACAATTTACAACAAACAAGCAAAGATATAATGAAAAAGAAGGCAAGAGCTGAGGAAGAATACCATAGGGCTACACCGGAGCCAGTTTATGACGAATATGTGGGTTGCGACGATGAAATCGAACCGGATCTCATCACTGGTATTCGTGCATCACTAGAGCATCAGTACATATACAAGGAAACAATAAGACATCGACAACCTGACTCACAATGGGAGCGTGGCGGTGGCAGCGGGCCTATGCCACAAGGAATCCAAAGGTCGGCCAGCATGAGACAACCAACTGCCCCTCCTCAATTAAGCCGAATTGGTAGCATGAGGCAAAGTGGAATCCGTGGTTTTATGAGAGGACTTGGCAGGAGGTCAGCACTAGATATTATTAATATTGATCCACAAGCCTCTCCTTCACAAATAACGAAACAGACACGGATTGACGATGCATATACAAAAGAAAAGAAACGAGATATTGGGAAGGCAATTGCAAAATGGTTCAACTTTCACAAGATTCCAGCAAACACAGCCCAAGGTCCATATTATCAGAGCATGATCTCCTCTATTCAAAAGTCTGGCACTGGGATTCAACCTCCAACACCGAAGGAGATCCACGGCATGTATTTAGATGAGGAGGTAGCAGAACTGAAGGATTGGATCAAATCCTTCAAGAGTCAGTGGGACGAATATGGGGTGACACTAATGTGTGACAGTTGGATAGGGTCAACAAGAATGAGTATCATTAATTTTTTTATTTATTGTAACAGACGGGTGGTTTTTCACAAGTCAGTTAATGTTTCTGACAAGATTCAAGATGCAAATTATATTGAAAACATAATTGACACCGTAGTAGAGGAGATCGGATCACAATACATTGTTCAGATAGTCACCAACAATGAAGCCAATTTCAAAAAGGCCGGTTTACAATTAATGAAAAAAAGAAAAACATTGTTTTGGACTCCATGTGCAACTCATTGCATGGATCTAATGCTGAAAGATATTAGTGAGTTACCCTCAGTCAACAAGTGTATAACTCGAGCACAGTCTATTACAAAGTTTATATATAATAATCATTGGATCCACTCTTTAATGCAAAAGTATATAAATGGTGAGATACTCAGACCTGGAGTTACTCGATTTGCTACAAATTTCATTATCTTAAAGTCAATACAACAAAAGAAACAAGGCCTCATGGCAATGGTCATCTCACAAGAATGGTCAGATTCTAGGTATTCAAGATCGAGCGATGGAAAAAAGATGGAAAAGATTATTCTTTCTTCTAGATTTTGGGATGCCGTGAAAGAAATCATAACAGGAGTAGAACCACTTTATGTTGTCCTTCGTAAAGTCGATATAGATAAGCGTCCCCAAATGCCTTATCTTAGGCATATGTTAATTACAGCAAGAGAGGAGGTCAAGAAAGCATTCAAAGATGATTTTAAGGCCAATCAATACTTACAAATTATCGATCGTAGGATTGAAGTTTATATGGATCAAGATATTTATAATGCAGGTAAATTCATATTCAGTATAATTTAATTCATAATTTTTCAATATTTAAAACATTCTTACTAACAAAATTATTTGTCTTGCAGCCTATTATCTAAATCCGGCCATTCAATTTCGGTACAGTCTTGGCATGCGATCAGATTTATTGTCAGCGCTAAGAAATGTTATATATCGACTCTTGTCAAACACTACGAATGCAGCCGATGCTATTATGGAGAGTCGATTATTCCTGGAAACAATTGGTTCATTCTCCGACATTGTAGCTATATCGTGTCGTTACAATATGGATCCTGGTGAGAAAAAATTACACACATGTTGATTATAAACTATATTTGATATTAATTATTTGTTATGCTAATAAAGTCCGATTTATATTTTTTTGTAGCCGAGTGGTGGTTACAATTTGGAGGGGATGCACCAAATTTACGAAAGGTTGCCATTCGTGTACTTTCGCAAACGACGACATCTAGTGGTTGTGAACGTAATTGGTCAACGTTCGCATTGATTCACACGAAGGTCCGCAACAGACTATCATATAGACGGTTTGAGAAACTGGTATATGTCTACTATAACATGCAGCTAAGGCTGCAGTGTGCCGAGTTGGACAAGGAGCCAAAGGAAACAGAGATTGATCCCATCGACTTCCAATTTTACAACGAAGATTCAGAGCCAATGTTAGAGTGGGTTGAAGCAATGGAGAATCTAGAGGATCCTCTACTTGATGAGGCAGGAGATCCTCAACGTCCTTCGCGTTTTATTATCGAGGCAATAAAAGAAGAAGCACATCCCCAGCAGGAGGAAGATTCCCCTCAGTTAGAACGTGACGGAAGGAGCCAGACAACATCGAGTAAGACTACCCGAGTAACTAAAGACACCCAACCGTCACAATCGTCTGCGCAACGTGCAAATGCAACAGCAAAGGGGAAGGCAGTAACATCAGCCGCACTGTTGGGAAGAATCGAGTCGAGCGACGAAACACCTTCTCGATCGTATTCAACAACCTGCTCAGTCCAGAGACATGGTAGCGACGTGGACAGCAGTGCCTCGACCGATGATGGCGGTGACATCGGGAAGTCGATGGTCCCATCTACACAATTTGAGGGTGATGCATGGACTGAGGAGCAGTATTTTACACCTATCACCCAAGATTCGGATCGTGGAACTCAACAAGGTACTAGTCAAGTTTATGCGCGAAAGGGGAAGGCAGTGGATGATTTTAAGCAGATGCGACAGAGCCTACAAAATGTAGACACAGAGCGAAGCTCATCGTATTCACAGTCATCGTATTATAAAGAATCTTACGACCAACAACAATACGGTGATAGTTGGTCAGACTTCTCTGAGCAGCAGTCCGGTGATCAATTTTATGATACGGAGCAGCAGATCAGTGGCAAAAGTAGAAATTCCGACATTGTTCTCCATGCTTCGTACCAATATATGCCTCAATCGTACTTGCCTCAGGAGTCGCCTCAGACACGTGTGATCCACGACGATCAGACTACGACCATCACCACATTGATGCACCAATGGCATACAATGTATCAGTATACTATGTCATGGGATCAATTTCAGGATTGGGTCCAACAAACATATCAAATTGATATACAAATACATAGGATTGAAGATCCTGATCCATTGCCTGTTGAGTCCCGTCGTTCTTTTTGGTGGTAGAACTAGGTATATTTATTGATTGATTAATTGATTCATTTGAATCTTAAAGTTTAAGTTGTTTAAAAAAAATCTAATAATTCAAATCATTTCTTTGTAGATAATTCAATATTAACGGAAGGACGGTTCAGAACGTACCATAAAGCTACTCAAAGTCCAAAAAAGGTATGTTACTATTCTTTCCTAATTTAGATTATTTTTGCTAAAATTATACTAAATTTATATTTATTTTGAACTTAAAATCCTAATTTAATTTTTTTTTGTTTTTCAGATATATTTGGAGCCATTTTCGATGATTTTTGGCATACCGTCCGTACACTTTGGTACGTACCATACCGATATATGGTTGGTACACTAATACGGACCGATAAGATGAACCTTGAATAATATTATTTCAACCTGACCAACATGTCACAAAGGCACGAGCTGCTATTGCACTTTTAACTGGTGCTGCAGCAGAGTTTATCAGCGAGGAATTTGCTTGTATTGTGGTTCAGTCATTGGCTGAAACTGATGTGAGTGCACACACTGCTTTAGTTGCCCAAGTAGAGAAAGATCTTACAGCAAACTTTGAGAAAGAGCTTTCCAAGGAAAGGGAGAAGATAAAGGCTCTAGATAATTTGGCTGAAGAGGTGAAGCTAGAATTAGACAGAGTACAGACAAAGATAGGAGGAACATAACACCCTAATTCAGGGGACGTGCTACTGGTGATCCAACATGGAAGTTCTTTTAAGGATAAGACATGAAGCACAAGAGCAGTTTAATGAGTAACAAGCTGGAAATATCTTTTGAGAGGGAAAGGATTGATCACACAAGAAGGCAGAAAGCCAGAATCAGATTGATATAAAGTTACAGTACAAACTGGACGCTGAGGAGAAGGTTTTGTCCATTGCTTAGGTAAGCTAGTTATTTGTAAGTATTTGCATAGTGCTAAATTGTTTATGCTATAGTTGCATTTCCATGGTCTCTCTATATATTATTAAGGGGATCATTTCACTGAAAGGGTACTAAAGGTTTCAGGAACCGACCATACCGTCAGGAACCATATGATTTTTACCGGTCCTACAGTAGACGACATGCGGATCTCAGGATTTCGCCTGGTTCGATTTGGGATAAGCAATATCACTCAGGAAGCTCTACAGCCTGGTACCAGTTTTTTCATGACAGTAATCACCATTATCAATCCCCCTTACTTTCTTCTCTCTCCTTCCATCTCTCTGTCTCTTTGATTCTCTCACTTTCCCTCCACCTCATCTCTGCCAACATCACTGCTTCTGCCTCATCATCGTCATGTTGCCATGGTCTCCTCCCCAAAAACATACTGGTACCATGGTCTCCTCCCCAAAAACATACTGGTACTCTACCAGTCCATCGAAGGACCGGTATGGGTTTCAGACTGAAACTTAACACCTTAAGGGTACTTAATGAGACAACATTAGAGCATTTTTTAATCTTTGGTAACAGAAACTGATCTATGATGCATTGTAATTGGTCACAGCACTAAACTAGCTATGCATCACAATATGAAGCCTCGCCTTTGCCCATCATTTGCAATTAGAAAAATCACCTTTTTTTATTTTCTGTTTGTTTTCCTCTCTATTGTACTGACACTTTCAGCTTTTAAATTTCTAAATATATACACATGAATGTTGAAATTAAGAATCTTAGAGCTTATGTTGCAGCACTTGATGTAAATCTGTAGTCCTTTGAGTAAGTGTCCAATGGAAACAGCTATCACAAGGCTAATTTAAATTCTACGCCTTCACCAGGTCTTGGGCAGAGGAGGAGGCTAAAAGAACTCGAGAGGAAGTGCTGGGGAACATTCTCCAGTTGATGAGACAACTCAAAGATGAGAAAACTTAGTTAAGAAGCCTAGTGGCGGCTGAACTAAGAGTCAGGCCTTCAGCTGTTCTTGAGAAAATAATCGAGAAGATCATCTCTTTAGTTGCAGCTTTGAAACAGTGTGCTTTAGAAGCTTCCAGATATTCCATCAAGCTTCAGAATGCTGTAATCTCTGAAGCGTATGAGTACAAGTCCCTCTGGGTTCAGCTCAGTCATTGCCGACAGGATGAGGCTGGATGGTTAAAGATTGCAAGGAAGGTTATCAAGGGGACCATGCAGGAATTCAATACAGTATAAGCATTCTTTTTTGCCTTGTGTAATTTAGTTATAACAAGTGATGATGATTCAAGCCTTTCTTCTTTCCCACCAAAGGTGCCACTTTGTTGAATGTGGAAAACAGTAATCAATTGAGTTATTGTTATGGTGTCATATTGCTATAGTCAGTTTGGTGTTATCAGCAATTTCTGGTGATTCCAAGAGTCGAGGATATGACACAAAACTAACTAATTCCAAAAGCCCAAGGAAAAGTTTTGATCAACACTTAAATATCTATAGTACAAAGGATTGACTTATCCTTTCCTCAGAAAGGAACTTTCAGATTGAATCAGAAGCTATGAATTAAGGAAAAAGAAATCAATCTTTTTCGGTATCCAATAATTTATCTTGAGAGAAATGGCAGCCTGGTGATGCTGTTGAGCAGGACTCACAGGTTCGGTACATCAAGCTGATCATTATTGCAGGCTCAACTGCAAGTCAACAGAGCAATTCAATGCCAAAACAATATAATTAATTGTCCTTTATAACCATGCTTGATATATGTTCATAGTTAGTTTAACAAATAATAAATAACATATCCCTCATTTTCAAGCCTAAATATTATTAGCACTTCCGACCACAACTCCCAAGCTCAGCAAAAGCTTCCACACCGGTCATGGATTCATTCCACTTTCCTCAGCAATTCTCTTTCTTCAGCATTATTTCCTTTTTTTTTTCTTTTCTGATAATATTTTGCCCTGTATTCTAAATGATGCTCGATGCTTCCAGAATCTAAGATGGCAGCGGCATAGATTCCGGGCATATCTAATCATCCTCATGGTAGCCTGTTTTTGACTAGTAGTTGGATCCGCTTGCCCTGTGTTTGTCCTGTAACTCTCTTGACTTCCGCCTCATCCCCCTTCCTTTCTCACAGCGACCAGCTTTCCGTGGTTACTATTCCTCCCCCTTGCTTCAGCCGTAGTCATTCCAAAGCCGGGCATCTCTGCCACCTTCACCCGCAATCCTTCACCACTTGCTTTGGCAATACAACAAGCAGATTCAAGTCTTCTTTCTTGTTCAGTGGTAAGTGGATTCTTCTCTGCCTTGTTAATGAACTCCTGATCCATCCCTTCCCTTCCTTTCCCTTCTGCAAGTGGCCTTTTCTGCAGCTCCAATTCGACTTCCTTGGTGGAGTTCTGCTGCAGATCCTACAAGTTGCCAGCTCTCGATTACTTGCTGATACGAGGAGCTGGTGCGGGAATTCCTAGCTTTCGTATGGAGGGACACATGACAACCAGAATCCCCATCATTCTCCTCTTATCTGTCCTTCCCATGGCCTCAGAAAGATCGAGCACGGCCATGTAGTTCCAATCGGAATTCCCGGCCGTCTACAGCGCTTGACTGTCGATGTCACTCGCTTGCTGCCTGCCTATCGTCGAGTGCGTGTACTGCCTTGCGTGCGCCCGCTGGGCCTGGAAGCGCCTCCTCCACAGCGCAGGCCATGACAGCGAGACCTGGGGCCTGGCATCGACCGTCGAGTTCGAGCCCGTGCCTCGACTCTGCCGGTACATCCTCGCGGTCTATGAGGATGACCTTGATCACCCCCAATGGGCACCACCGGGAGGCTATGGCATCGATACCCGGTCCGTCGTCCTTCGCAAGACCTATGAGGACACCCATGGCCATGCTCCACCGTATTTGATCTACGTCGATCACAAAAATTCCGACATCGTGCTCGCGATAAGAGGCTTTAATTTTGCTCAAGAGGGTGACTATGCCTTGTTGCTGGATAATGGGCTCGGAAAGAGGAAATTTTCTGGTGGCTACGTTCACAATGGGCTATTGACAGCAGCTGTTTGGGTATTTGATGCTGAATGCAAAATTTTGAGGGAATTGTTGGAGAAGTATCCAGAGTACACTCTTACATTCGCGGGGCATTCTCTGGGTTCTGGTGTTGCAGCACTGCTGGCAATGGTGGCCGTTCATAATCTGGATAAATTGGCGGATGCAGAGAGGAAGAGAATGAGGTGCTTTGCGATTGCGCCTGCAAGATGCGTCTCACTCAACTTGGCTGTCAGATATGCGGATGTTATCAACTCAGTTGTTCTTCAGGCAAGAATTTATTGCTCTACATCTCTCCTTCTTGATTACTGTTCTTTTGTCATATGAATTTAGTGGAAATTCTCGAGATGAACATATGATTTTAAAGGAAGTGAAAGGCCTAAGTGCATTCTGATTTATTCTTGGATGATTTTCTGAAAACTTATTCCTCGTGCATGAACTGAGGTCTTAGAGATCGTTGATGAGGATATGCCAAGAGAAATTAATACTATGGTCTAATGTGCAAAATGTCAATTTATTCAGAAAATGAATTAGTAATTACTCTCAAAATCCTGACAATATATTGGAATAAAACTGCTGTTTTATTGCGTTTTTTATATCAACTATACCCCATAATCTCACATAGCAACTATATTTTATACATACACTATGCCAACCAGATGTAGTATATCTAACACACACACAAATTTATAACAGTAACACATATTCATAAGAATATGCATTCTCTAATAAAATTAAGAAAACCAGAGAAATTGAGAACAGATTGTAAAAACAAAGAGGGAAGAAAAGAGTGGTTACACAGTAATAACAAGATCATTCTTGTTCTTTGGTATCGAGTTTAGTTTTTACACAGAAGTGCCTGCATTGCCTGGCCGTTTCAACCCTAATTATATTCAGGTCATATATTTTTTATAATGAATTAAAATTGGACACAATTGTGAATATTAGAGTTCCATATCAGAGATATATTTTTTGCCCCCACTTGTGAACTTCTGAAACTGAGTAATTCAGGTTTCCTGGTTTTGACCAACATGATTGTCACCTTCAGTCTTGGTAAGTACAAAGTGAACCAAAAAAGTGAATCTTCTCTATTGACAAGACAAATTTTGCACTCATTTGGAAGTTTTGAGAGTATTAACTATCTAATAAAATTGAGATACCACATGACACAACAGGTGACCTCGAACTCTGATCCTAATTGGGTCTTAAAGTTTATTAACAGTTCAAACTGACATGATTTTTTCTGTGTTATCCTCATGAAAAGTTTGAAAGCAAGAATAAATCAACACTCCATGAGTGATCACTCTCTATAGTCAGCAGGTGTAATCAGTCATTGGTTTAAAAGAGAGATGATTGGTAAATGAGCTTCAGTTTGTTTGAGCCTGGAATCTCTGATCAAACTGTAGATTCAAAGAGTTTTTACTCCTGAATTTACTCATTTTCTAAGCTCACTGGATGTTGAGATCCATGCTCCACTTTGTCCTTATTAAAGGATTTGGCCTAGCTAATGCTTGAGAACACCTGTAGTCATAATGTCCTAGTTTTGTATAATTCTTTTCTAATTCTACCAAGTTTTGTATAGCAAGGGGGATAAACCAGTTTAAATTGTATATTTATGAAGATTTTGCTCACTAGACATTTTAGACTGTTCAATAATTCTAGAATCTTCTATGAAATTGTAATTTGTACCATGAAGTTGTAGTAGTCATGCACAACACAATAATATTTTGACTTCCTATCTTCTATTAGTGCTGATCTCAGGATTGTTTCTTATGATGGCTCAGGATGATTTTCTGCCTCGAACAGCTACACCTCTTGAGGATATATTCAAGTCACTTTTCTGGTAAATTGAGGCCTCATCTTTTGGAGTAAGGTCTTGTTTCATTTGATATTTTCACTTGGACGAATTATTTATATTGAAGTGCAGAATGAAATAGTATTCCATGGATAAAAGTTAAACTCAATCTGTTCCTGTCAGACATTTTCTGTCCCTTCACAATATTTTCATTAGTTCCTCCAGCAAAATGTAATATACAACTTTTTAAAGAGGTATAAAACATGCATACTGTTGTTGTGCTTGTAGGTTCTCTTTGTTTTGGCATCATAAGGTTTTCAAAGAAATTAAAAAATGGATAGTAAACAATTCAAAAAACTTAACAATTTTCAATCTACTAGGATTTCATGTTGTAATTCTATAATTAGAAGCATCGGTACACAAAACATTGGTTGGTTGGTAATGTTCTAGATTCAATTACCAAATATTGATGGTTCGAAATTTCATCCGACATTTTTTTTATGGTGCTGACTAGCTTAATTGATAAAAACTGATACTTTATCGCAAGATTCTGTGCTCAAATCCCGTCTTCGCTACTTACCCTTTGCAAAAAAACAAAAAACATTAGTGACTGCTATTTCCCATCTTATTGAAACTTTTTCCCCCTTTGTATTCCTTGTGCATCTTGATCAATAGACTTTTTTTTTGTTTATGTACCTTATCTCTAAAACTTGAGCGATTTCTAATGGTATATGTTACAACGCAAAAAGTTGGAGGGGACAATGTTAAAGGGCAGATGTGCAGAGATATGTGGCAAATACTTGTGTCATTAGGGATGTTGTAGAACTGCCTGGTAGTCACTTTTTAATTGAAGCTTTGAAGAAGCTTAATCTGTAGGTCTGTAGGTTGATGAATTTTCATTGTATCCTATGTGGATTACTAACAGATAAACCTAGATTCATATACTATTTGTCCTTAAATTTCTCCCACAATCCTATTTGTTTGCTAAATGAGTGAACAGAACCCAGCACCTTTTCAACCAGTTGAGGACTGACAGCAGTTACAAGGTACCATTTGTGATCAAGTTCAACAAAATTATTCGATATGATGGTCAGGAAAATTGCTTAAGTTTGAGCCAATTAATTTAGATCATAGGAACTGAAGCGTCAATACAACATGCTTGAAAGCTGTCACAATACATCTTACACATTTTGAGTAACAACAAAACTGTAAGATAAACTGATAAGGAGAAGCAGTTAAGTTTGAGCCAACTAATCTAAGTCCTAAGAAGTGAAGCATTGATACTTCATGTTTGAAACCTATCACAAGGCATCTAACAAATTTTGATTAAATTATAGAGACTCTTGAAATCACTGATTTGTGAGACCATCAAAGATCCAAATTTTCCCTACAACTTGTTGGGAGAAAACGTAAAGGTTGTAAATTACATATTTTGAACAACTTATGGGATTTGAGAAAATCAAAACTTCTCTTCCGTTAGTGAAAACAGAGTATCGATGGTCTAGGATGTCAATATTATTATGCATGATCTGCTCAAGATGGATACATGAATAATATGGAACAATGACATGCACCCTTGTTTATGATGACATGAAATGCATATTTTTCAAGGGCACAGTATGCATCATTGTAGATGCTTATGAATATATATCAGAATGGCATGGCATGATTGATATGCTCGTTTCCAAAGGGCAGGCACAGTATGCAGTGGTATGGTACGCATGATATGTTCGTTTCCAAAGCCTCACATGTATTCTTTTATATTGATTACAGTTAATTGGCCTACCTGTACGTATTTTCCTTCTTTGCACCTTTGGTATCTAATATCTTTGCAAAAGAAAAGCCACGATGGAGATGCTAGCACAGTTTGAAATTTGTTTTTGTACTCCTATCTTGCGAACTCATGAATTCATATTTGTCTTATTTGGAATGGTTGATACAATTTTCTTTCAACAGTTTACCATGCCTGTTATGTCTAAGATGCATGGCAGACACTTGCATACCAGAAGATGCAATGTTAAGAGATCCCCGGAGGCTCTATGCACCAGGAAGGCTGTACCACATTGTTGAAAGGAAGCCGTTCAGGTATAACATCCTCATGCACTTGAACCAAAAAGATGGCATTCACAATTCCTTTTTATCTTGAGATGCTGTATAAAAGAATTGGTTAGAACACAGCGATATAGAAATACAAGTTTTCATTTGTATTAGCATCCTTCACAAGAATAATAAAAAAGGAAAAGATGGTCCCTTCACCATCAGAAGAGAAAAAAACGAAAATGTGAGAGAAACACTCCGATAGTAGGGTAGCTTGGGAACTTGATCCAGTGGTTGCATTGATAGACAAGCCTGAAGGAACCTAGGTTGCAATTGCCTGAACCCTCCCTAGACCCTGCAATGGTGGGAACATCCTCCATTAAATTCACAATTTTTATTTCAGCAATATTTAATGTATAAGCCTGACCATTGGTGTATCTCTGCTCTTTCCTGCGATGATTGGCATTGCTTCTGCAAATATATCTATTATTGAACTGTATCTTATTCCAACATAAGATAAAAGAGATTCTGTATTCTTTTTTATAGGAGCTATTTGACCATTTTGCCTCAAAAAACAATACCTTTTTCTTTTCTTTCAAAGATTACTTACCTGAAATTTTCACTGGTCACAGATGTGGAAGATTTCCACCAGTTGTTAGAACTGCTGTGCCTGTGGATGGAAGATTTGAGCACATTGTTCTTTCCTGCAATGCCACGTCCGACCATGCCATTATTTGGATAGAGAGAGAAGCTCAAAAGGCCTTAGATGTGAGTCCTGTATTTAATGCCTTCTCTTCTGATCTATCTTAATGTTCTACAGTTTCTCGGTGATGGTAGGATACCCTCTATCGTTAGGTAAAGATGTTCTTATCTTTACACACAGAAAATAAAAGCTTTCAAACTGAGTATCCATATTATGATTTAATCAGTATAATATTTCTCCTATTGGATAAAGTACTAGAGATTAATATTTTTCCATCACGACTATATACCTGTTGCTCCCATATGTTCTAGAACAATTAGCCCACAACAATCTCAGAAGTCCTCCTGTAGTGAGATTCTGTTATCATAGCTGTCTCTCATTGTGCATGCAGTAGGGAACTCTCTTATTTCGAGAATGTTGTTCCATCTTTATAACTACAACCACTTTGCTTCCTCTTGCCTTCCCTTATTCGCATGCTTTGTATTGCACCTGTCAAATGGTGTTATGGTAAGCAAAGGAACAAAAATAATTCTTAGAGATGCAAAAATTATAGGCTTTGGATCACAACTCAAAAGTTTCTCCTTTTATTCAAATATTCTTGAACAATCCCTTCCAGCATATCAGTCCACGAGCTACTGACCGGGACATAAGATTACGACATCCAGTTACTTGAAGGTGCAAGCTTATCAAACAGCAAATTTAGAATATGTTGAAGACAGTCAGCGGAATCAAATGCTTAGATAGTTGCTGTCAAAGAAACTTTACATGTGAGCATGTGTCTCTGCATGAGCATACATTTGCATGGATATCATCTGTAATGTTCATTCGAGTTATCATCACCTATACTCTGCTTGTTGTGCTGTTGACAAAGACGAAGAAAAATCATACGGCTAATAGTCGTTAAGTGTTAGATCCAGTTGAACCTACCAAGTTATTCGATCTCCATATCAGATTCTGTGAACCAACCTGAATATTTTGAAATTTGCAGTTGATGCTGGAGAAGGAAAGGCTCATGGTGATCCCTCCGAAGCCACGGATGGAGCGCCAGAAGACGATCGACAGGGAGCACAGCGAGGAGCATGAGGCTGCACTTCGGCGTGCTGTCATAATGGCCGTGCCAGATGCGTACTTGCCATCAACATACGGCACATTCAATGACCAATCCACCGGAGGTGCCGGCGAGCTTCATTCAGCACCATCTAGCAGCGAGACGCATAGTTCGAAGTTGGCCGAGTGGATTAAACAGGTCTTCGAGAAGGATGAGGCCGGCGAAATGGTGCTCCGTAAATAAATAATGTACATACAATGTATGTTCATTGGACAAGTCATAATTACGGGGTATTCATCTCTCACCACCATTTTGGAGCTTCTAAATGGTCATCGGATGCCTAATTAAGAAACAGAGTAATTGAATAAAAGCAAGAATGTTTTGATATCACTTGACATGAGATTGGTTATACTTGAAGAAACTCAATTTTGGCATCGATCTGGTTGACATCAGTCTACCGACACATGGTGTATCGGCACAAATTGTGGTACCATCTTTGGAGAGAGAAGCACAAAGGAAGACAGGCACAAACCTATCACTTTGAGAGAGAGAGGCACAAATTGTCCTACAATTTTAAGAGAGAGAGAGAGAAGTAGAAGATACGAAATATCGGTATAATAACCACTTTGGAGCAATCTTTGGACAAAAGCAAGAAAAATCACTCGCTGACTTTCTTTTTTTTTTCGATTATTCATCTGACCCACCTAAATTGTAGATTTGAGATCGGAGAAAAAGTAGATATTATGCCTACTTTGGAAGTCAAAGTAAGAATTATACTAATACGACGATAGTTCGTTGATCCACAAAGAGATATCCTAATGCCTAAGACTACATGTGACTACAAAACCAAGAATTATACTAATCAAAATCGAAACCGAAATCGATCAACGATTTCACGATTCCGAATCGAACCAAAACATGTCGATAAAAATAAAAATTAATAATTAAATATTAACAAAAATAAAATAGAATATTTTTTGAATGTTTTGGTTCGGAAACCAACCGTTAAAGACAAAGTCAAAAGATTAGGTCGGAGTTGGAGTGCAGTGAGCGAGCGAGCAATTAGGACGCAATAAACTTGCCTTTACTGTTCATAATGCATATTAGAGCCACATTCTTGTGTTAGCTCGAACTCAGTACCGAGCGGACAGAGAGGTACAGACTTCATTCTCTCCTCCGTGCCGAAACGGCACTCAAGAGATGACCTGTTTCGATCGACTCGCACGAACCATGGCGTTGCCATGCGAGAAAAGATGACGAGACTCGTCATGCAACCAAAGGACCCCCGCCTCGTCCGACATGGATTAAGGAATCTTTGGCTTGCCAAGAGATGCCATGACGGTGCAACAAAACAGTGGCCAAAAGCTCCCCTCTCTGAGTGATGTCGCTTTGGCACCGCCCGTATGGCAATGATGCTCCCCATGTTTGTGGGGCTCCATAAGTTCACGGGCGATGCAAAACGTATGATGATTCTGACGATAATGTACTAAACCGATTTAAATCTTATCTAACGTGAGTTTGATAATTGTTTATCGGTCTGAAATCTCACTGTTCGTAAATTGATTTCACGTTTGAAACAGTAGCAGTGGGGATGGCGGCGAAGAACATGAGGTGCGTACTACGTGTCCCGGGCATCGAAGAGACGACGCCACGCCAAAGCTGACGAGCGTCTCATGGTAAAGCGACCGGGGGCAGACGCCATGGGACCGGCAGCTGCATACTCCTCGTCTTGACCTCGGGCTTCTCGATCGACGTGGAGGGGGCCACCACGGAGGCCGGGCGTTCGTCTCGCCTCACCGATGCCTGAGACCTTTTTGTTCTCGGGCCGGCTGCCGCCCGGCCGCCTGCGTCTCGGGGCAGGGCCTCCCAAAAGCAGGGCTCTGAGTGGCGTCGAGGGGTCCTGTGGCCGGTAGCCTTCTGCTCCGCCCACAGTTGTGCTCGCCTCAGAGTTGTGGACTTTGTCTCCTCCCTCTCACGCTCGCCGTCTTGCTCTCCGCCAACACACCATTCATAGTCTCGAGTGGTAGTAAACACCGGATTCCATCTCATGCCACGTCTAAGTTCTCAACTCTTATAAGTGAGTTCAATAAATTATATATCAAATATTGATTTAATAATGATGCATCGAATCTATTTATGAAAAACTAAATGTTCGAAATGTCTTCTAATGTATTTTTGAAAGTGATTGATAAAAAATCTCAATAGATTATCATCAAATTATTAGTTTGAATTTTGTTTTCAGTATTTATTGTTTAAAAAAAATGAGTTAGATATATCATTAGAATAATATTTTAAGGGTAAAAAATTATAATATAAGATTTTAAATCCTTAACATTTGATAAGTAAGTTTGGTATACTATTATATAACACAAGTATAAAAATTTTAAGTGGGTTGCAATGATATTTTGATCTTAGATACATATAATCATAAAAAAATAATTTAATATATTAATTTATAGTTATAATGCTCTTACACCATTGTTAACTATTTGATACCCCATTTTTTTTTGTTGAAATTTAGATGAATAAATATAAAATTTATAAATTTAAGAGAGATATATGAAAATATTTTTGAGTATTAATGTCATTATACTTGATGGCCAAATAAAGAAGATTAACTATAAGAATATTTTGAGAAATTTCTAGAAAGCACTTTCATTTTTAAATTATTTTTCCTTTCCTAAAAGATAATTTTGCCTACGCGTATAATGGTCTCCACCACTGTCGCTAGTTATCTTTGTCTTTATCTTTAGTCATGTATTCATCCACTCTATTGTCCTCATACTCTATCGACCACCACCTTTACTCTCGTACTATTGCTCTTACCTTCTTCTTCTCTTTCTCTATTGTTATTACTATTCATGCTCGAAATGACGATCGAACACTAAGGTAACTAAGGATAGACGATAGCCGATGAGGTGGAGGTTGGAAATAAAATTATTTTTTATGACAAAATAAATGTTCTATAAATTTTTTAAAAACTAAACCATAGATTTTTTTTTGAAAATTTGCCCATGTATATCAAGAGACAAATCCTTATATTTTTGGAAAAAGAAAAAACTATAAGAGCTTCATATCCGACCTTTAGTGCTTGACACCAGCACATGAACAACGTGGATGCAGCAGGAAGGATAAACATGGAAGATGAGACATCCATGGTGAAAGGCTGCAGATTCCGGACCACATTACATCACTTATTCCTCCTCTTTCACAGATAAATGCTACGAATGGAATCCAAAACCTGTTCTCGAGGCTAATCCATACATGGAAAGAAAGAAGACATACATCACCATCAAGCATCACACCGCGGATGTTCTTGGAGTCGATCATGAACTGTCCAAATGTGATGAGACGATGCCAAGATAAACCTAGGAATACGGCGTAATCGTATGCTACAATATGTGCATCACACTACGTCCCAAAACTTGGATGGTCGATTGAGACGTACAGGGAATGCAGGTGGTTGATACCAGCTCGACATGGAGTGCCGGCCACGGGAGAACGAAGTGACACTGTTCTGAGGCCGTGACTCTCGACCAGTCAGTCTATGTAGCTTACGGCAGCATCTGGACAAGCCCACATCTGCTCATGGCAGACTTCCTGTGGAGGAAGGGAACGGATCGGACTGGTGCGGGGGCGCCGTCTCTGACGCTTGTTTTGCAGGGGACGTAATAATGGCCTGAAGGAAATGTGAAGCAGCTCAGTCACATCCACATTACTTGTGGAGTTGTCGTTGCTGCTCTCCTTCTCCCTCAAGAAGTTGTCGTTTCTGCTTCTGCTGGGTGGTGGTGGTGATAATTTAAAGCATCAAGCAAGAGCTGTTGTTGATCGATGGTCGATGAAGATAGTACTCACCGGGCTGTGCCACCATTTGCAAAAGCAAAGAGCATGAGAGAGAGAGAGAGAGAGAGAATGATCTACAGTGATAAAGGGGAATAGCATTTCATACTGCTCAAAGGTAAAAAGGGTGCAACTGCAGCATCTCAGACGTATTAAAAGTCTCAACATACAATTACAAGCCGCTGCAGTAGCAGACAGGCAAATTTCTGATAGTGTAGGGTACAGTTTGAATGGTGAATGAATGCAGGTGCCACTTCAACAGCGCCACTTCAACAGCTCCTCCAGGCAGCACTAGTGCAGGCGTACGGCTCCTCCTTTTCTTCCCCCACCCCCAAACTCTTTTTAATGATAGGTGCGTGGTGGGCCGGTTTCTACACCACCTTTGAAGGGGGAGAGAATCCAAGCCAAGCATTCATTTCCATAGTAACTTTGAATCTATCAACCACAGCGCATCGAGGCAACTCATCAGATCGATATCTTATATAAACTTAACTATATTTGCATGTCGGATGTGACAACAAAAGGTTGTATGTCTTTGATCTAAATGACAGATGAAGAGGAAGTCCGAGCTATGGCAATCAACATGTGATTCTGGTCATCGCAGTCACATGTGTGACAGGAAGACAGATTTCAGTGCGTAGCAGAATGATTAGTTCCACTCTAATCATCCACGGCACAATTCTACTTAGTTTCCTTGGACGGATACATCGTATCTGCTATAATCTTGGCGCCGAATTCGCCTCTGTTGTTCTGCAGTGTTCTCTCCGGCAAATCTCAGCTCCCTCTCCCTCTCTCTCTCTCTCTCTCTCTCTTGCTCTCGCTCTGAGCCCAGAGAGAGATGGGATGGTGATGGATTGCTGTCAATGGTGTTATTCTTTGTTGTGCTTTCTGTCCTGTCTCGTCACCATTCAATCCCAAAAGGTTAGAGGAATCAGGAAAACAAAAGGTGAATAGCCGGTGGCAGAAGCTTTTACCGAGCTCCACTCACTGCCCATGGCTTTTGCTTGGTTGGTCCCAGAAACGTAGGTAAACCCATTAATGCCCTGCTGCTGAGCTCGATCAAACTATTTATGCTCTGAAAGGATCCAGAGCAAACGAAGTGTCCTGAAATGGATTCAGATGATAAGAGAGAAGACATGCACTGTGCACATGTTATTACTGCCCGTGTCCAACGCAAACTGATTTCAAACATCAATACCCTGACCTTAACACTCTCTTCTCATACGTAATGGAAGATCACCTTCTCCTCTGCGGTGCTGGTGTCTGAGCTCCTTGTTTCCTTCCTGAAGACTCCAGACTCCAGACTCCAATGGACCTTTTGGGATGCAGGAGACTGTCGTAAACTAGCTTGTGTGGACTCCACTAGTTTTCATTGAGCATTTATACCAACAAAGATGGCGGGGCTTTCTCATCTTCCCAAGGAGAAAAAAGCAGCAGATTTCTTTTCCTTGGGAGGGCCAAGGGTCGGAATTTTGCCGGAGAAAGAAGAGAACAGAGTCCTCAAGGATTTCTTTTCAGATTAAGCATCATTGACCTATTTGTAAAGCTGGGAGCCTCCCAACTCTTGTTACCTTGACTGAGCTGACTCCTTCTCTGTACAACTTCAGCGACCAGCTGGTCCGGTGAAGGTTGAATCTGCAAGATGGAAAAGCATCGGTTTGCATGCGAAAACAAGAGCTTCTTTTGAGTCTTAAGTTGGTGGCATTTCTTTGCATGCTTTTGGTACAGGTCAGGGTTGTGTCGAGCAATGGAAGCAGATCTCGAAATCCATGAAGAATTACCCGAGAAGCACCACCTCAGGAAGCAGATTGCTGCTACAGTTAGGAAGATCCAGTGGAGCTATGCAATCTTTTGGTCCATCTCCACCAGGCAACCAGGGTAAAGAAGCTGCTCCGACCAACGCAATCTTGTGTGGTTTCTTTGACATTAAATAGCTTGTTTCAGACACTCTTTTCTCTTTTAAATTATTATCTAGAGTGTTAAGATTTGCCAGAAAAATGGAAATTAGCATGCATATAGATTATAATCTTGTCAAGCTTGATAGTGTAACACTTTGCAGCACAGCTTCATACTCTTACTAACTGGATTCACATTTTAGTTGTATATTCTAGTGATGTCAAGGAGATTCTATGGATCTTTATTTATTCTGGAAGGTAAGCCTTTTGCAGATTCACTCATGTCAAGCTAGAAGAGATCCACATTCTGTGAAATGATATGACTTGTTTGGATTCATCTTCTGCTTTTGGTCCCAAGAGTTACTGATAGTTTGACTTGATGCCAATTTTGAAAACTATTACAATGTGTACGCAGATTTTTATGAGTGATTATCCATTTCTAAGTTGTTTATGCTAATTTTATCTGTTTTAGAAGGCTCCTTAATGATCAAAGCCTCATGATTTTAGTGAATGCCGATGATGCCATGCTCCTTAATGTTCATTGTGATGATCTCTTTTACTGTTCAAGTTCTGTTCATTTTTCTCATGTAGATCTGAATGATTTCTGTACTGAAAACAGAAGTTGATTCATGCCATGTCTTGTCACAATACTGCTTAATTTTGAGGGATTTCCAACTATATGGCTCCTAATGTGAGCTTGGCTTTATCTTCTTACACAAGACAACACTCTCTCAATCTTATGCTATTTTATCTAGTCATGTGTTCATTCATGTCATGAACACAAGCAGAGCTGGACAACATGTTGCCATGCAAAGAGTCTTGAGGCAGAGAGCATGCTGCAAACATATCACATCAAACTCCTCATCTTGTTTAGTTTCTTCTAGGTTGCTGCCGCTTAAAGAGCAATGCCACTTGACAGAATCATGTCACTCAGTTTAGGAAACTTTTGCCATCAAAAAGTATCTTTGATTAGAATCATTTTATTTGTTTTGTTGCTCATTTGCTAATTAGTCTTGCATTATGGTTGAGTGCATTCTTTATGGTTAATGCTTAAGATTTCCTTGTTCACTTTGTTCAGAGTGTTGGCATGGAGTGATGGGTACTACAATGGTGATATAAAGACGAGGAAGATGACTCAGCCGATAGAACTCAAAGCTGATCAAATGGGCCTTCAGAGGAGTGAGCAACTGAGAGAACTGTATGAATCACTTTCGGCAGGCGACAGCATTCAGCAGACCAGAAGGCCTTCTGCTTCTCTGTCTCCCGAAGACCTAACCGATGCAGAGTGGTATTACTTGGTTTGCATGACCTTCAAGTTCACTCTAGGACAAGGGTAAATTCTCATCTTGAAAGCTTAGAGTTCCCTCCCTCCATGTCCTCTGTTTCCTGTTTGCATTGATTAATGAAGAAATGATGGATTTCTACATCCTATCATGGAGAGTTTATAGCATATATATAAGACAATATCAAATGTAGCATCCTGAGTGACCAAGGCATCTCAAGTCACTTGTTTTGCATGGTCTAAATTCCATGTTTATGTAGCTTCCTGCTGCTGTTTCAGATTGCCAGGCAAAGCCTTAGCCAACAATCAGCACATCTGGTTGAACAATGCTCAATTTGCGGATAGCAAGATTTTTTCGCGCTCTCTTCTAGCAAAGGTAGATTACATAATTCGTGTTCAATTTGCTCTGTATTAGTTCTTGTAGAAGCTGATGTTTCTCTACTCTGTCATTTTCGATATGCAATTCGCGGATTGCTCGATTGATCCCTGTCATGCATCATCCAGAGTGCATCTATTCAGGTATGAAACCAGCAGCTGCTACATACTCTTTCTTGTGGTTTAGTTTCCCAATTCTAATAACAATTGGCATTTTCTTCAGTCTCTCAAATAGTTCCAAAATCATTTGTCTGGAATTATGTTAGCACCAATCTCCAATCTCTACTTTTGCATCTGTTTATGTCTCCCTCTTTTTGCAGACTGTAGTATGCATCCCTTTCATGGGTGGAGTACTGGAGTTGGGCACAACTGAATTGGTGAGCTCCAATCTACTGAACATGGT
The DNA here is from genome assembly GCF_036884655.1 of Musa acuminata AAA Group. Lineage (NCBI taxonomy): Eukaryota > Viridiplantae > Streptophyta > Magnoliopsida > Zingiberales > Musaceae > Musa > Musa acuminata. Next base: position 8,506,312 of record NC_088334.1, on the reverse strand, counting down.
GGAAAACTCTGAACTAGACTTCTCATTCAGCTAAATTTCGACTGATTTGTTGTGTCCTGTTTTAAGATTTTGGAGGATGTTGATCTCGTAAAGCAAATCACAAGTTTCTTCTGGGAGCTGCCAAATCCTATATGTTATGAACAATCCATATCCAGTCCACAATTAGCTGAGCGTGGTGAAGGCATAATATGCCCAGATATCGATAATGGTATCGACAATTCGATCCCCTTGGGCGACCACAACTTGATCACCGACCGCCAAACTCCATTGGAGAGTGATCCAACACATTTCCCATTTCCTATCCATTCATATGTGCCCATTGAACATACTGAATCGGTCAAGGTTGAGGAGCTCCATCAGAACATCCGTGAGGAACCGGACACATGTTCTCCTGATGACAGTTCAAACGAGTGCTGCCTCACTCATCAGCTTGAAGACCTATTGGGAGCTGATGGGCTCAATGGCGCGTCCCGGACTCACAGCATGCAACTGGTAGATGATGAGTTCAGCAATGGCCTGCTACATGGATCTCTGAGCTCCAATGAGTATGCGACGCTGTCCTTCGTCAATGCCCAGAGGGCTGTGTCTTCTGCAATGAGGGAACCGACCGGAAACCAGATGCTTGGTGGTCTTCAAGAGGGAAACCATAGCAAGCACACCTCTCTGGATCTCGATGGTGACGATTCACACTACGCAGAGACAGTGGCCACCATTTTGCGGACCTCGAAGCAGGTCAACCCAGTTCTGTGCTTCCTCAAGGTGTCCTTCAGGTCCAGTTTTGTGGTCTGGCGAAGAGGCTTCAACACTCCCAAATCATTCATGAGCACGCCTCAGAAACTGCTGAAGAAGATTCTGATGGATAGAGCGTGGTGGCGTGGAAATCATGTCTTGTCCGAGAGGAGGAGAAGAGAGAAGCTGAACGAGAAATTTCTTGCTCTGAGATCATTAGTTCCTACCGGTGGCAAGGTAATCGGATTAGCCTTCTTAGACCATTTTGATCGTAGACGAGCATACGTACCTCATTCGTTGTTGTTTCTCTCGTCAGATCGACAAGGCTTCGATCCTCGATGACACGACACAGTATCTGAAGCATCTCGAGAGAAGAGTGCAGGAGCTGGAATCCGGCACAGCTGTGCTCGGCACCACCGATCGACGGAAGAATCCTGACGTAGCAGAGAGAACATCCGACAACTACTTAGGCAATGAGATCACCAACGAATGGAAGCCGCTGGGCAACAAGAGGAAGGCCTGCGACATCGACGAGGGAGAGGCGGAACACCACTTCGTCCTGTCCAAGCACGGCCCCGTCAACGTCACCGTCACAGTGAAGGAGAAGGAGGCGCTGGTGGAGCTGCGATGCCCGTGGCGGGAGTGCTTGCTGCTCGAGGTCGTCGAGTCGATGAGCAACCTCCATCTGGATCCCATCTCGGTGCAATCCTCCTCCGTCGACGGCATGCTTGCACTGACCGTGAAATCCAAGGTTCGGGCGACTCCAAAACCCCGATCACTTCCTCCTGCATTCCGTTCCTCGTTCACTGACATGGTTTACTCTGGCGTTCACTGCAGCTAAGAAGCAGCAACGTCGCGTCGCCGGGGATGATAAAGCGATCGCTTCAGAGAGTGATAAGTAAGTGCCTGTGATGGATTGCTCATCTCTGCAATTTCCAATGTGTAGCAGAATCGAGTGAAGCGACTCCGTGTAGCCTCTCCGAGATTTTTGACTGGTGACAACTCTGCCGTGGCTGCCGATTGTGTAATTAGATCTCCTATGTTGCTTCCTACCCAGCAATGTGGTCTTCGGAGATCTGATGTAGGTTGGAAGATCGGATGCTAATGGATTCTCTAAGTGTCTCTCTATCATAAGCCGTATCATTTATTAGTTACAAATCCAGCACTATTATCTTTTTTTTTGCTTTTTAAAATAATTATGTTGGTATTATGACATTCAATATTCGCCCAGTAATTTTAATTGCATGGTCGTAAACTATGTATATATAATCCAATTTATATCTATATTTATCATTTGTTTATGGAATATCTCTAAAAAAACTCAGGTTTTTATTTTTTTTGACAAAATATTCTTTTTTTTATTTTTTTACTTAAAAAGATAAGATTATGTGTTGATGTGGTCGATCCCTCGTTATTGCTCTTCGTCTTTGCACCATGAGACCCCACCTTGGGCTCTCGTCGTCATCCCGTCATAAGGCCTCGTCGTTTTCCTGTGATCGTCACCTCCCTTTGCGAGCCCTTTCGTGCATGGCCCTAGCCCTCCCCTGAAGCTTTCATCTCTCAGTTATGTGAAGACCAGGATAGGGTTGTCATTGGTGGCACTAGAAGGCACAAGGCAGGGGTGTCCGAAGGGAGCAAGGAGAGTCACTTACAGTTATGTGAAGACTAGGATAGGGTTGTCATTGGTGGCACTAGAAGGCACAAGGCAGGGGTGTCCGAAGGGAGCAAGGAGAGTCACTTATGATATGACGAGACGTAATTGGAGAATTGATTCATAGTGATTATCTAAGTAGTTACTATGTTTTAAGTAGTTATAGGTATGTTTTAAGAAATGACCTATAATCTAAAAATTATAGAATAGTTTCTATATCTAACTCAATCATTAGTGATATAGTGGAGTGAGATAGTTACCACTAGGTCATATAAATAAGACAATAGTTCATGAAGTAAAATAAGGAGTTTACACTTGAAAATATCTTATAAGTATTCTGATGAGGGTGATAATGGCGATAAGACTCGGGTTGACGTCAGCTGCCCCAGATGACGCCTCGGTTGACCTGACACCACCTGGTCAAACATATCGGAATGCCGATCGAGGCACATTAAACATCTTGCTCAAGCTCGATCCTTCATGCCATGCCAACGCTAGTATCAGACACTATCAGGAGTACGAGCCTGCCCCCTGCAAGTGGGCACATCAGAAAACAGTAAGCTTCCCTATAAATACCCTCGCGTTCTAAACAAGAAGGGAGAGAGGAGACCAACATAGATAAGAAACCCCCTGTGACTATTCACTAACTTGATTGTCGGGAGGGGTCGGGCCGAGCTCCCCCGACCCGACCTTTGTGCAGGTGCGAAGGCGGAGGTGTCCCACTAAACGCCCAGGTGAGGAGTCCCTTCTCGGAGGAAACGACAACCCCGTTCCGATCGGACCACCATAATCGGCCACCTCACTAGTCTCGAGAAACGTTCCAGGGAGATCCCTTATCATTCGAACTCGAACCAAGCCGCGTCGGCCCCGAGGCCACGGCTTAAAGTTGTTTACACTAATATATTGGTGCTAGAAGGAGTGCCTGAATGTCGAGGGATCCTCAGACTGACCCTGATGAACCCCCAACCGAGGGATCGTTCTTAACAGGGGCGTCGGCCGAGCGCCCCTTGCGTGACGGGCCACAAGCAGACGACCTCGTCACGACCTCGGAACGCTATTGGCGTTTGTTCAATGACCCAGGTCTGCTTCCGCCCGAGGGCGCTCCTAGTGTCCCTTCGCCCGTGTCGACTGAGGCCTTTTAGGACCTTGCCCTTCAGGTCCGAACTTTGGCGGGAATGGTGCAGACTGTCATCCTGCTCATTTCCCAATCAACAAACCCGTCGACGGCCCAGCCTACGCATCGATTGGAGCCATCTGCGCCTGCTTACGTAACCACCTCGATGCTCCCTAGCTCACCCCGGACCCGGGTGTTTCCCCTTGGAGATCAAGCTGTGGGAAACCCTACCGGTCGACCCGAGCATGAGATGATATCTTCAGGCTCAACGGACTCCTTCCGGGCCCAACTGCACCTTTTCAGTTAACGACTCGAAGAAGTATAAAAGGAGGTCCGTACCTCAAAGCGAGAGCTAGGGGATGATGCGCACCGGGGGTCGCCGTTTACGGCTGAAATACGAGACCAGTCGGTGCGCGCGAACTTTTGACTTCCCTCCCTATATGCTTACGACGTCGCCACAGACCCGGCGGACCATGTGGTCACCTTTCAGGCTTAGATGGTGCTATACGGAACTTCAAATGCTCTGATGTGCAGGGAGTTTCCTACGACCCTGAGGGGGCTGGCCTGCACATGGTACCATGGTCTAAAGATTGGGACGATCGCCTCCTTTGACCAACTCGTGAAGGACTTCGAACTCAACTTCTTGGCCTACACCCGGCCAAAGCCGACCGTTGCACTGCTCCTCGGACTCAACCTAAGGGAGGACGAGCCCCTCTCCCATTTTGTGAATCGCTTTACAACACAAATCCGGGGGTTGCCGGACGCTCATCCCTCTTTGTTAGTGCAGGCGTTTATGACAGGCCTGCGACCTTCCAGATTCTGCTGGTCCCTCGTGGAGCGACCCCTCACCATAGTACCAGATATGCTCCAGCGGGCTAACCAGTACATCGCGGTGGAGGCCTGGGTGGTTGTGAGGAGGAGGAGCGACTTTTGGCAGCGGGCTCCATAAAAGAAGTTAAGCACCCGCGATGGCTATCCGATGTAGTCCTCGTAAAAGGAATCTAGGCCCTACATCAGTCTCTTCCGAGCGAAGGCTCAGTATCTACCTGACTACCTCCTGGCTCGCGGTTAGCTCCGGCCTAAACCCCTTTTGTATCTACATGGCTCGGTTGTAGACTGCCCGAGCCTACCTCAGCGCGGCCTGCCCGCCTGAGCCATACCCCTCGGCTGCATGTTGCCCGAGACCACGCCTGCGTGGCCTGCCCGCCTGCGCTGTGCTCCTCGGCTATGTGTTGCCCGAGACCATACCTGCGTGGCCTGCCCGCCTGCGTTGTGCTCCTCGGCTCCATGCTCCTCGAGACCACACTTGCGCGGCCAGCCCGCCTACGTCATGCTCCTCGGCTCCATGCTCCTTGAGACCACACCTACCCAGCCTGCGTAGTGCTCCTCGGCTCCATGCTCCTCGAGACCACACCTGCACGGCCAGCCCGCCTACGTCGTGCTTCTCGGCTCCATGCTCCCCGAGATCACACCTGCGCGGCCAGCTCGCTTGCGTCATGCTCCTCGACTCTATGCTCCCCGAGACCACACCTGCGTGGCCTGCGTCATGCTCCTCGGCTCCATGCTCCCCGAGACCACACCTGCACAGCCTGCGTCGTGCTCCTCGGTCGCATGTTGCCCGAGACCACACCTGCGCGGCCTGCCCGCCTGCGTCGTGCTCCTTGGCTCCATGCTCCCCGAGACCACACCTGCGCAGCCTGCCCCCCTACGTCGTGCTTCTCGGCTCCGTATTGCCCGAGACCACACCTGCGCGGCCTGCCCGCCTGCATTGTGCTCCTCGGCCGCGTGTCGCCCGAAACCACAGCCTCCGCCCGACATGCTCGACTGAGCTGTGCTCCTTGACCGCACACTACCCGGGGTCACCACTGCACATCCAACCCTTCTTAGTTGCTAAACTCCACGATTCCCACAACCCTGGCAACGGACCGGCAAACGCTCAGCTGGGACAGTTTCTCAAAGCCGAAGCCATGCCTCGGACCCCCCCTTTACAGCAACCGACGCATAGCTTCCTTCGGGGGGGGGGGGGGTGGTGGTGGGGCGAAATATGATGAGGGTGATAATGACGATAAGACTCGGGTTGACATCAACTGCCCTAGATGACGCCTCGGTTGACTTGACACCACCTGGTCAAACGGACCGGAACGCCGACCGAGGCACATTAAACATCCTGATCGGGCTCGATCCTTCATGCCATGCCAACGCCAGTGTCAAACGCTATAAAGAGTACGAGCCTGCCCCTTGCAAACGGGCACATTAGGAAAAAGTAAGCTTCCCTATAAATACCCTTGCGTTCTAAACGGGAAGGGAGGGAGGAGACCAACATAGATAAAAAAATCCCCTGCGACTATTCACTAACTTGATCATCGAAGGGGTCGGGCCGAGCTCCCCCGACCCGACCTTTGTGCAGGTGCGAAGGCTGAGGTCTCCCACTAAACGCCCAAGCGATGAGCCCCTTCTTGGAGGAAACGACGACCCCGTCCCGATCGGACCACCGTAATCGGCCACCTCAGCAGTCTCGAGAAATGTCCCAAAAAGATCCTCCATCATCCGGACTTGAATCAAGCCGCGTCAGTACCGAGGTCACGACTTAAAGTTGTTTAGACTAACATGTTCTATGTCTATCCTTTTGTTTATTATTTCCTTGATCCACCATCCTTTTGTTTATTGTTTCCTTCATCCTCCATCCCCGACCGGGAAAGAGAATGATCTGATGGCCGTAGATGCCGTAGAAGAGACGCCCTCAATGTTGCCACCGTTGTCGCCGCCGCCGCCGCCGCCGCCCTACCAAGTCAGGTCGACGACGAAGGGGAAGCGGTCGAAGCACTCGCGCCTCTCCCCCTCTTCTTTTCCCAAAGTTTCCGATGAGGATGCTGACCGCCTCGGCCACCATTGCTTCTACACCGAGGAGGAGTTCGACGCCCTTTGCCTCGTGATGCTCTCCCGCGGCGTCAGTAGCGGAGCAGCGTTCGAACACGAACATGTGCTGTCGTCACTACCGCCTCCGAAAGCACAGTCCTATGAGTGCTCTGTGTGCGGGAAAGGTCCTTGTCCTACCAGGCACTCGGGGGGCACAAGACCAGCCACCGGCAGCCCGCACCGTCTGGGCGTTGGGCAGGACGGAGGCGGCGAGCCCGACGACGAGGGCCTCGCAATGGCGGAGGCGGCCCGCAGCGCAGCGACGGGGCGGAAGCCAAGGGAGTCAGAAAATAGAGAGTAATGCGAAAATAAAGCAAAAAGGGATGCATCCTCCGTTTGCTATATATTCATATATATGACTTGTCCACGTGTTGTTGCATCCTCCACAGCGGCCGTTATCAAACATCCAAACGCCTCTCCCTCGCCTCGCCCTCGCCAACCCTCGTTCACTCGCGCGCGCCATCTTCTTCCTCCGATCTTCCCCGGCAACGACGGCTTCCTTATCCAAATGGCCAAACTCCTGCTTCCTCCCCATTCTTTCGTATCCACCACCTCCTCCGCTGATTCGAACTCTAACCCCCATCTCTTCTCCTCAAGAATCCCGCTCGTGCCTCGCGCTCCTCACCTCCCCCACCCGATCTTGTGCTCCAATTCCAATCCCACCGGAGCCGGCGACGGCGAGAGAGACGGATCCCCTTCCCTTGCTCGCTTCCTCCGGTCGGTCCCCGACTGGGCCGACGCTGTCAAGGAGCTCGGCGTGCGCAAGCGCCGCCCCCTCTACACGCCCGACGACTGGCGGGAGCACCGCAGCTCCCTCCGCCACCTCCGCCATCTCCTCTCCAGTCTCTCATCCCGCGTCATCCTCTCCCTCATCCCCCCCGTCTCCGCCCTCACCGCCGTCGCCGCCGCCCTCGCCCTCTATAACTCCGCCGTCGCTTTCGCTTGGCTGCCGCCGGGTCTCTTCCCACTTCTCCACGCGTCCTCGCTGCCGTACCAGCTCACCGCGCCCGCCCTGGCGCTGCTGCTCGTCTTCAGGACCGAGGCCTCCTACTCGAGGTTCGAGGAGGGGAGGAAGGCCTGGATGAGGGTCATGGCGGGCGCCAGCGAGCTAGCCGGAATAGTGATGTCGGCCAAAGGGAGGGAGGATGACGCCGGGGTCAAGCGGTCCCTGTTAAATTACATCATATCATTTCCCATGGCTCTCAAGGTCAATCTTTTTTATCTTGATTCGACTTGCTTTTCTTGCTCTCGGGCACTCAAATTGTTTTATTTTCTTTTGATGCCTTAATGCATTTCGTCAGGAAGTATAGATGTGTTATCGATTGAGAAGATTAATTGCCAACTTTTCCATTAGTTAGAGTTTAAGTGGATGTGCATAGTCTATACCTGCAAGTTAGAATTACAGGATTTCATGAAATTTGCTGATTACAATGTTCAGAATAATGTTGATTTGTTCTTACATTTGTTTGCTCAGCAACTCCTGCTGAACTGGTGTATCTCATGAATAAGGTGATCTAGCTGATGGATATGCTTCAAAGTCCCTTCTTACAATATAAGGGACTGAATTTGTGCTTCCAGCTTAGGCATCACCACTTATTATGTATGATGCATCAGCACCTTTTCTAGTTCAAATTACAAGAACACCAAAGAATTAGATGATCTGATATTGGTCAAGCAAGTCAGAAATTTTTCTGTGGAACCGGGCAGACCATGGTTGGATTTCAAATGACAAGGATTGTGATTTAGAAGCCATTAGAATCGATACATGCTTTATCCTTTGTCTTGTGATGGCTATTACATCTGTCAGACCATTTCTTTATTCACTTTGTTCATGCTTCAAATTAGGTTGCCACTTCCTTTAAATGGCCAGATCACTCGCATATTCTTCTTGTTATTATCGAGAGCTTGTTTGTCTCTCAGATAAGAGAGTAGTCAGCAGCTTTTAAGGTGCCAATGAAATTTCTGAACATTCCAAGAAAATGAAAACAAAAATCTTAGAATAGAAGTGAGCTGTCAATCCTCAAGGAGAAATTCACTTCAATGGAGAGAAGGCTGGAGAACTGGATCGGAAATCATTTTTCTGCTGCACCAGATTCTTTGGCATCCAATTACATTGTTCAGAAGGGTATTTAGAAAGAATTTCTATCTTGCACAGAAATATTGCTTCTTTTTTATAGTAGTAGAGTTGGATGATACGGTGATGTCTATTCTTCCAAAATAACAGCTACTATGCTTTTCTGTTCTTTGATTCCTTTCTTTGTTGGTGAACTTCTATAGCTTTTGGCCACAACATTGCTGTTATCTTAGTATCCTGATGAATCTTCTCTGGTTACAGAAAAAAGTAATCATGATCATAAGAGATATTTGGAACATTTGAATTGAGCTGTTATTTCAAGTCATTGAACTGGTGTTTCCAGGATACAATGGGTTTGTAGTTTCTTCTCAAGCTTTGGAAATGAAGATGTCATATGTTTTTTCTGGAATCTTTTATTTTCTTTTAGCAAATGACAGGATTATAGGAACAAAAGGTATCATGATGTGTCTGCAACAGGCATTATCACATGTTTGTGAATTTGGATTTGACATGCTTTTCTTCTAGTTTTAAATTGTAATTCAATATAAAATCTTCTCCTGTTGTAGATATTAATTATGTTTTCATCAACTTAATCTGACATCACCACAACTGAATTTTTCACTGCAGTGTCATGTTATTAGCGGCTCAGATATCAAAGCAGATCTGCAAAATTTGCTTGACGTTGATGATCTAACAGTACTCATAAAATCAAAACATCGTCCACGCTGTGTCATTGAGTTCATTTCACAGAGCATTCAAATCTTACACATTGAAGAGCCAAAGCGTAACCTCTTGGTAATTCCTTGTGCAACATAAAATGACCATCCTCAATTAAAAGCATATTATTCGGCAGATAGCAGAAAAAACTCTTAACAGCTTAAATTATGCAATCAGTTGAATTTATGGCATGTTTATCAATATGCTCCTTTTTGTGGATACATCATTTTGTTCTGTCAACCAGAGTTATTTAGCTTTGACGTGTTACCTATGCTGAAAAATGATACAGTTACTGTGATGAAGAGAAAAATAGCCAAAGGCTGTCATCTATTTAGACATGAATCAGTATGCAATAAAGATGTATAACAATTGTGATACAGCTATGAGCTTGCAGGATGTGAAGGTTCTATGATTATACAAATGAAACAAAAATTCGGTTTTATTTATTATGTTGTAATTTGTGCAAGTCAGAACAAATAATAAGGAACTTAACTTATTCATTGAGAGAGATATTGATTGTCACCATGAACACCCTGACATAGATGATGAAAGAAGAACATGAGACAAAAAAGGAAATAAAATAAATAATTTACAGATAGCATGCATAGTATAACATTTAGTCAGTTTTGGAAGTGGTAGACTTAAAAGGAATAGGCAAGGTTTCAAATATTGCAGCACAGTGCTGTGCTGGCAATGAGCCAACATGATATATGCCAACCAGCATAGACCGACACAAGGGTGTCTCAGTACCATACATTGGATGAATGGACATATTAGTGGCGCTAGAAATAAGAACAGACAACTTAGGACATGTATGACAAACTTAGTGTCCAAAGAAACCGAAACTTTGCTGCATTTGTTTGTCATGTTTACTGGATGACAGTATGGAATAACAGAATAGCTTGTGTAACTAGTTATCCCCATGAATTGATATTTGGTCATTATGGTACTGGAAGTGAGACTTGAAAGTTTTCTTGTCATTATCCTTGGTTTCACTGATGTGGGAATGCCACAATGTCTTTCTCTAGCCAAACGTGAAATTAATTACTTATTCTCTACCTATAGTGCAATAAATTTTCTTGATATAAGATCTAAGGTATCCTTGGGTTGTCTAGAAGAACTTATATCTGCAACTTGCACATTACTTTTGTGTTTCTTGTTTCATTTTTTTATTAATCTTTCTGGCAATGACCAATTATTTAGAAATTAATTGTTCATTGTATGTCTATCAAACAGTTTCACATGCTGCAGGGGCGACTTAGTGTTTAGCAATTTTCCATTCTAAAAATTTATATATATTGCTTATTAATGTAGGAGTCAAAACTCTGCTGTTTCCATGAAGGTATTGGTGTTTGTGAACAACTCATGGGCATCCCTATTCCTTTATCCTATACCCGTTTAACCTCAAGATTTCTAGTCCTGTGGCATCTTACACTCCCTGTGATACTTTGGGATGATTGCAAATGGATTGTTGTTCCTGCCACCTTCATAAGTGCAGCCTCTTTGTTCTGCATTGAAGAAGTAAGCAACATTTTCTCTTGAGTTATGTTCCTTGAAAACAAAAGTACATCTCCTTATATATGTAAAAATTGATGAAAATGGTAATAAATATTAACATGTTTGTCAACACTAATCTTAGGTCCACTATATGCCTAGTTATGACAGCATCTGAGTACCAATCAGAAATCTAGTCATTGTTTGATTTAAGTGTACTATTGTTATTTTTTAGTGAAGAGTGAGGGCAAGCAGTAAGCTCCAGATATATCAGAAAATAATATGTTTCTGGATGCTAGAACTGTCTCAGTCTTTGTTTTCTTTGTCCATTAATCGATTGTTGTTATAGAATTAAAGAAACATAAACAATGAATGGTCTGTTGTTGCTATAGAATCAACTAAATAAGAGCAGAAGAGATATCATCTGATTACGATTACAGAATCTTTCCTGATGAGTTACCTGCCTTTGATCTGATATACGAGAATGATTTAAATTATTTAGATAATTGATGATTCATAAGCGGCCAGTGTTGAACATTTTAATTGCTATGCCTTTTGCATTTTTTTTATAATATGCATCGTATTTGGTGTGCTTTGTGTCAGAACAAGATTTTCCTAACCAAGCACCTAACTCTATTAGAATGGCAAATTGAGGAAACGACATTCTAGTATGTTCTGATATCATGCTTATCATCACATGACACTTGTTCTATCTGCATGATTCTACCCCGTTAACTTTCTCTAGAAACTTTTTCAGGTTGGTGTGCTTATCGAAGAACCATTTCCAATGCTTGCACTTGATGAGTTATGCAAACAGCTTCATAACAGCATCAAAGATGCAATAGCAATAGAAAATTCGGTTCATGAAAGACTTCTTGCTAAGTTGAATATCCATCCTGATGAGCACTCGATCAATGGGTGGCCTAATTCCAAGAAGGAACAGGGCTGAGAGTAGGAACTATGCCGGACCGTCTGAAATTATTTAGTCCAATCACGGCATCATGTGTAAGTGCACATATCGATGACACCGTAAAGCTATTTCTGGGCTCACATTGCAACAATGAATCATTGGTAGTTTCTTGAGTTGGTGCTCGGGCATCTACAGATGAAAATACTGGCCTCAGAGCCAGGCATATTATAAAGCTTTTCCAGTGGAGCCCTAGGAGTGAGAGAATATCTCAACCACAGGAAAGGCCTTCTGAATGGATCAGCAGTGCCATGTTACTGGGCTCCCATCTCATAGAAGCATTTTGAATAATTTATATACAAAATGCAAACTGGCACTTCCAGATTGGGTTCTGTCATGTGTACAATATATGCCTTCCTAAGCTGCCAGATATTGATATCATTGTCAAAATATTGGCTATGAATGTTAGGCATGCAATAGGAATACTTGACATGTAAAGCCTTTTACCGCTGAGTCTGAAACACAACTTCTGTAAACATTGTTATACCATCAATGACAGCTTCATAAAGATTGCCCTGTGTGGATTGGGAAACAAAGGAAATAAGAATCAGCTTGTATATGGGAGGTGAGTTTTGAATGGACCAATATCTAGTGATCATATGCAGCAGAAGTGTACTTCAAAACATGGCTTTTGAACTCCTCTAGTTTCTACAGTGAACAGAAATCTTTAATTGTAGCACTGCATTGCAACCCCAAATGCATGCCAATACTCTGTCGGACATTTCAATTAATGTTGTGCATTCTTAGAGGTTCTGAGCTGCATGTTCATGTTTTACTGTTTTTTTTAATCAAAGATAAATAATGAAGATGAGATCCATTCATTAAAGTTTTGATTATTAAGCTATTTGGCATCTTCAAAAAAATATAATTTTTGTTCTTTTGGCAAATTTGATCAGCTTTCAATCTGGTGTTATGTACTTCTAACACTTTATTTCTTTCAGCCATTGCTTTTCCCTTTCTTCCTCAAATCATGCAAATGTGCTCACTCGCTGTGAAGCCATAATAGCTTTAAGATCAAGACAGACATCATTAAAGAAGTGACGACAAACCACTGCGGCAATCATGTGCACATGCAGACTGCTCTCAGTTGCGTCACTTTCACCCCCAATGCTTTCTCCCTGTGAAGCAATACAAAAAGTCAGTCCTAATATGTTCTTCAAACTCACCAAATTAATCTATCTTTTTTACACTTTTAATTATTTAGAGTCAATTACAATATATATATATATATATATATATATATATGTATATGTATATATATATATATATATTCCCATTGAGCTATGAATAAGACAATTAAATCTTTTCTTCAAGACATCACACTGAATGAAACATGGCTCATTGTCCTTATGTGCTCAGCCAGCTTTTGCCTTCAACATGTAGCCATGATGCCTCATGCGGCCAAAAGCACACTATGGAAGGAAGCTTTCCTCCTCCCTGCCCTGCTACTGGTCCAACTGAGGAGTAGGCCATGGCATGGGGGCTGCCCACCTTCTCACACTCTGTTCCTTTGTGGTCACTCTCACCATGAGTGATGGATGCTCTGGTTCATGCTTATCCAAAAGAGAGTGGGTGGTGGATCCACCAACTCATCTCCTTCCCACACCCTGCCTTCCAATTTGGTCAAAGTGGTGGAAAAGGTGCTCCACCCCCTTGTTTGACTCCTCAGACAGTGCCCACTGTTGCTTGGCTGACTCACCTTCCCCAGCAGCTGTTGAATCTCCCTGGACCAGATAACCAACAGAGAAGCCTTCACTGTGTTCTCTTACAAAGCTCACCACAACCTTATCTTCAATAAGGCCATGAGAAGTTTATCCGCAATCAAGAAAACGGTTCCAAGTTGGAGCTGAGAGCTATTTGGAAAGACTATTTGCACTGTTCTTGAGGCATCTTGCTCTTCTTAGGATCCATCTGCAAAGAGGTTCCTCCTACATTATGGTAAAGTTGCCACATCATGCTGTCCAAAACATTCAACCTGGTTGGTGATGTGTGAAGAGTTGACACTCAACCTGCAAATTTTTAGCATGAGAGTTGCTGTCCAACAACTCGAGAGAGCTTAAATTCTTTTTCTTTTTCCTTCTTTAATTTCATTTCTTCCATTCAAAAACTACGTAACATGGATAGTAAATCATGACACAAAGCTACTGCATTTTAGCTCTTCTTCCAATGACAGCTTCAACTTCAATGTCAGCATTATTTGTTGACCTGCGTTTCAAAAACCAAGCAGCATCCCACTGAAACTTCTGAGTCAACCATCTTGGTAGTCTATTATGTATCCGTATAGAACTTACTATGGCGACAATGATCCAAGAACTCAGAACTCAGATCTCAATTTTTGTTGTGATCTTCCACTCAAAAAAGTTTTGGCAGATGACATGACCTATCGAGCCCATCAGGATGTTGAAGTTTGTGCATGGGACATTCATCTCGATGTCTCTTACACCAAGTGTCAGCTTCCGATGCTCTCAAAGTCATCATACTTTACATGCATATTCGTGTGTCCACCCATTTAGATGAGTCGATGGCCATCAAGTATTCGACACGAGGAAATGGTGGTGGGGTTGAAGCTGGAAGCCATGGCTTTTGGACTTTTGGAGTCGGTGAGACACAGTAGCACGAATTCGACGGAGCTGAGTGTCGTCTCCTGCTGCAATAGCTACGCCCTCCGCGTTGCAGCGCTGCCGCAGGCTTCGGCCGTCGTGGAGCGCGTCGCCCCCTTCCGATCGTGGCGCCGGGTTCGCGTCTCGGGTCGTGGGAGGCCACCTCGCTACCCGCCTCGCGGCAGGGTGTAGTTGCGGGCCTTGCGTCGGGCCCACCAATGGCGAGAAGGGTAGACAACCGAGTAATGTGATAGTGGGTAAGAAGAAGTATGTCCCGAAGAGGGGCCCGCCCGGGAGTCAGCACCGACGGGCGCATAGAAGTCTCTCTGGGAAGCTCGATGTTCGTCCTCCATGAGCCTCGTGATTCGCGATAACCGGTGATTCAAGGAGGCAGACGCGGGTCCCGCGTACGCGGTTCCCAGGCTCGTGCCACCTCGGAAATCTTAAAGGTCATGGGATCCGCTGTGAGCAGAGAACAGCAAAGATGACGAGCGCCAATCATCTCGGATACGTTCCTTCGGATTATATCCACAATTATTATTATTATTATTATTTTTTTTAGGGGGGAAGAAAAAAAGCCGGTTTTGTAATTATCCTATCATCGTATCCACACACACATACAGCCACTCTCTCTTTCTGCCATTGGAAGAGGAACCAAATGCGCGAGAAATAAAACAAGGGCGGTTTCTTCGCTCTTTCCGTCTTCCCGGAGATCGCCTGACTTGTTGATTTCTCTCCCCGTTTATCACCCTGAACTGTGGCTTCTGTGCTTCCTGTTACCACCGCTTGGCTCCTTCGATCCTCTCTCTTTCTCTCTAAAAGACGCTTGCACTGAGAGAACAGTTGGGGGCAGAGACAGAGTGAGAGGATGAAACGAAGGTCAGGAAGGGAGGGGCTTTGAGAAGCGTTGGGGCGCGTTAAATGTGTCATTTCCTCCTCTGGCTCCTTCCACCGATCCCTTCCCGAGCCTAGGTTCTCGCCGTTCCTCCGAAAGGAGCAGGTTCTGGAAGCTGGAGCTCGCCTTATCTGCCCCCCTTCTCTTACTGTGCCTTTCGCTGCACTGAGGAAGGGCGATAGATGGAGGTGCATAGATAAAGGTGAGGTTTTTCTTGTTTTACAGGAAGCGGATGATGCCGAAATGGCGGCCTCTGGTTTTTCTGCATGGCCTCTCAGTTTCATACGCTATGCTTCGATTTCAGGGCTCGGCTTCGGTTCTAGTCTCGCCCAGAACCCTGAAGTCTCGATCTTGCTGGTGTTTTGAGTGGTTCGGCTAGATTTTCTGCGTCTAGATTCTTGAGGGAAGGAGGACCGGCTCCCTCTTTCGGTTCATGAATGGATGGGATGTCTGGCTCAGCCTATTACATAGCGCATAGAGCAATCCCCGGTCCCGGTGCTGGTTCGCAGTCTGGATTTAATGTGGCAGCGCAACCCGGGGTCCGGTCGATGCCGAACCCCGGCGCGATTCTGACGGCCCCGTCTTCCGGCGTTGGTTCGATGCCGTTCCAGGTAGAGTCTCCTCCAGCGGTCTCGTCCCATGGTGGTGGCGGTGGTCTGAGCGAGGGAGTAAGCCAAACTGAGCCGGTGAAGAGGAAGAGAGGAAGGCCGAGAAAGTATGGGCCGGATGGGAACGTAGCTTTGGCGCTCTCGCCCATTTCCTCGTCTGCTCCTCCTTCCGGGACGGGGACCGTGTCAGGGTCAGCTTCGGGGTCCGGCGCTCCGACGCAGAAGCGAGGAAGAGGGCGGCCGCCAGGCACTGGAAGGAAGCAACTGTTAGCATCGCTTGGTGGGTCAAAGATCTCCCCTTTGCCTTTCCTTCGTCAAGAAAAGTTTGCATCTTTGTTGTCCTTTGCCTGCTGCCTCTTTGTTGGCTTATCGGATGCCAATTTGGAGCGTCTTGGCACGATCTATGGAGCGTGAAACTCTTTCAACTTTGAACTACGGTGTTGGAGATATATGCTTGTATGACCAGTATTAGTATTTATGAGAATCTTAATAGCTTTATATCATTAGCTACTTTGAAGATAAATAATATATATCGGCAGAGAGTAGATTCTCTCTATCTGTAAGAGTTGTTCTTTTTGATCTTTCATTAGATAGTATTTATAATGGACAGGGTGAGGGTTGGACCATGTTATATACTATGTTGGAATCCGAGTGAAAGCTTTGCTGTTTAACTACTGTAAGGATTGTCTGAAGAGTTCTTGATGAGTTCTAAGCTCCTGACCTTTTGATTGTGCTCTACTTATTTAGTTACCAAAAGATTTGTTGAGGTCATTTCAAGGACTTCTTGGCATCCATATAAATTTTCAGATCAGTGTCTAAGAGGTTCTTTTGCTTACTGCCTTGCAACAGGTGAATGGGTTGTTGGATCAGCTGGAATGGGTTTTACCCCACACGTCATAACAATTCCAGTAGGAGAGGTACGGATTTTATTGCCTTTTTTTCTTTCAGAAAGAAGTGGATTACATTTCTTTCATGTTATATATATATATATATATATATTGAGTATGCTAAAAGAAAATTGACTCCTTTTTGGATGACATTGTGATCCTTCTATAAATCAAGTGGGCTAATATTGTTCCTTCTTGTACAATGCTATGGAGCTCAAAGCTTGTATGCAATATTTGTGGTTGAAAAAATTCAGTTGTTCATCACATAAACAAATTCTTTAACTTGAGGTTCATTGACTTGCATGGAGTTGCAAGCCTTGTATCTGCCGATTATAATGTTACGGCCTAACTAAATCCTAAGTGCGCAAGATTCCATTATGTATGGTTCAAACTTTCTATCACTTTGTTGAATTAAGTGAAGTGTTGTTAGTGATTTTTTGTTCGTTCTGATTCCTTGAACATAGTTATCATGTTGCTTTTGTTTGCTTGAAATTCTTATGCTCTTATTCTTAGCATGCCATAATAGTGTTGTTGGCATCCTGCTTGTTGACTGGAAATTCCATACTGTAGTTGGCATCAAGTATTGGCACATACCATGATATGTATACTAAGTTTTCTTGCGCAGGACATCGCTGCAAAGATAATGTCATTCTCCCAGCAGGGACCAAGGGCTGTCTGTATCCTCTCAGCAAATGGTGCTGTGTCCACTGTGACTCTTCGGCAGTCTGCAACTTCTGGTAGCACAGTCACTTATGAGGTTCACAACTTCTCTCAAATTTCTTTTGGACATGTTGATTGCATTAACCATATTCAGGCTTTTTTTTTCAAGCACTGATTGCCTGCTTCTTCTGACATAAAACTTGGAAGATGTGTTTTGTTGAGAGTTCATTTGCCTATGAATGATTGATATCGCATATATGTAATAGTTGAAAATAACTACGGTTATATCGGTATTGTGGATGTTCTGGAGTACTTGGAGAATTCAAAGTGATAATATCTTTTATCTACTAAGAAGCCCGAAATATGTGTTCATTTGCTGTTTGAAGGGTTGATGAAGGTGATGTGCCATCAACATACAAAGAGAAATTTGTCTTCTTTTTTTTTTCCGACAAGAATCTGGAGGGAAGACCACCAGTTTCTGATCTAAAGATAGACAAGAAGAGTGTTCACTGTAACTGAACTGTTCTCATGCAGATGTCTCTATATCCCACAAGGAAAATGATTGATTCAATGTAAGGTTTGACACTTTAAATCTCTCCAAGACTGAACTATCCAGCTAAAATTATTGAAGCTAGACAACTTTACTAGCTACCATATAAAAAATCTGGCTGCATAATACTCAGACATATCAAAACTGATACCAACTTTTAAGGATATTAATGGTCTTTCAACCGTAATTATGCTTAATCATCTATTCTTTTTGCCTATGACTTCAAATTTGTGTCTATATTGTTGAAGAATAGTGCAAAATGAACATTAGATGTTACATGTTTTAGCACAAGTTATTATCTATATGAGGTGTTGGATTGATTGCCATTTCGACCTTAAAGAAGCTTTTCTATGCTACTAATTGTGAAGATAATTTTGAGGTTGTATTAGATTCAGCTTAGAACAGGATCACCTCATCCATGTTATTGATTCAACATTTTCACAACATTTAATGTTTTCTAACTTGACACAGTGTTTCAAACTTGATCAGGGCCGTTTCGAGATACTCTGCTTGTCTGGTTCATACACTTTGATGGACAATGGTGGATCGCGTAGCAGAGCTGGAGGGCTGAGCATCTCTCTTTCTAGTCCCGACGGCCGCGTAATTGGCGGTGGTGTAGCTGGATCTCTTATAGCTGCAAACCCGGTACAGGTAAACTACTCAGGCCTACATTTGTCTCTATTTTACATAGATTTTGAGATGACCTCCTATCTCAACCTCTAGATTTGGTTTTTCTGTAACGAGAGACTAATCGAAGAGTTTGTCAACCTTGTGGTCACATGAACACTTTTGCAGCTGAACTCTAGTCTCAATGTCCTGTCCGTCCTTCTGTTCTTATTACAGGTAATTGTAGGAAGCTTCATTTACGCAGGATCAAAGGCGAAGAGCAAGGTGAAAGCCAGCAATGAAACAGGCGCTGAACCCGAGCTGGAGGTTGGGGATGAGCGACACATGCAGTATGCAGAGTTCCCTAGTGAAAACGTTACTCCTCCGGTCATGGCAGGGTGGCCTGCATCGAGGCAGCTCGATATGAGGAATGCTCACATGGATATCGACCTGACACGAGGGTAGTGTTGTTCATATGAGGCATCGAATAGTCACTGGGATCATTAGGTAGCAACATTCCATGGCACTCCTGCAGCAGCTCAAGTTTGAATCTCTTATGCTAACAAGCTTTCAGTTATATCCTTGGTGGAAGATGTGTTGATGCTTCTTCATAGTTGTAGAACTTGTAAGTCAATGTAGGTGTTCAAATGCAGCTGAAGAAGTCTTTGCAGATTAATGTAGCTATTTCTGATGATCAAGTGTCTTGATTGAACAAGCACATGCATCATGCTGAAGTGCAAACATAATTCCCAGATTGATTTCAACTTGTAGCAGATTGGGATGAAGTGCTCGAAGGTTTCTCAACATTGTTTTCCATGTTGACCTTGTCTTAGATGATCCTATGCCTCACATGGACTAACTAATGACAGGAATAATAGTACATGAACCCCACAATTGAGCTCATGGACCAACTGTGCATATCCACATATCATGTAAAACCAGCACCAACATCAGCAAATGCTAGGCATGATAAAGAAGCAGATTTTTAAGCTTGACGAATCAATAGATTGCAGTAAAAAACAACAAATTGCAGTCTCTTATAATTGAATCATCAAGACAGCAAGAATGCTGCTGATAGTAGCATTTCTAAAGAAGCTAACCAGAGAGTGACATGCCCCAAGAACAGGATTTATGCAGTGCCCAAGGGCTTCTTGATGTCCTTCCGCAACTATGTTCTAACCGAAGTAGAATTGATCAAAGGGATGGTATTGTGCTTGGTTTTACCTTAAATGCTGGTTGGAGCATAACTGTCCACTACATTGACACGCACTTAGTTGGTTTTACCTAAGTCGTGCAGTACCCTTACGTGTCCATTCGCAAAGGTCAACCTCCCCGAAACCTCTTATGGTCTCTTAGAACCTACAAAAGAGAAAATAGGTTAGAGAAAACATCTCACTCAGGATCCATAAACAATCATTTCAGTAAACACTTCGTAGCCGATACAAATTACAAACTGTCTTTACAAGTTCTGAACGGTCGCACAACAAAGGGTCAAAAATGGTCCATTACAGATCAAAATCCTCACAAGTGTTCACATGACATAATCTTTATTCGTAAGCTTAGAACGATCACCAAAACCAAAGAAAATGGGCCAGCTAAGCCTATTGCCAACCCTTTATATGCTGTGCAAAGCATAAACAAAACCGAAAGACATGGACATACATAAGTATTACATCGAACATCCCGTCTACAATTTTATCCGTGACATCACCACATGGCCATCTTTGTCGATCAAGAACTTAGCGAAGTTCCACTTGATGCTATCCCCGAGGATGCCACCTTTGTTGGACATCAAGAACTTGTAAATAAGTGCAGCATTGTCACCATTTACATCAACCTGAATCAGAAACAAGACTTCAGTTTCATGTCACACGGATCAACATTTGTCGGAACATTAACCAAAGCATTTAGCCTGACTGAAACAGATGAGATAAGTGGTGTCTTCCACTAATGATATTGTTCTGTAATAATTCATGCACTATATCCAATGTAACAAGAAAACTATACTTATGGGAGAAGCTTGGATGTAACAAATTACATCCAGAATGAATAGAACAATACAAACACATGAACAAACATTACCTCGAAGATTGGGTACTCGGCTTTAAAATGAGTGCAGGCGAATTCAACGATCTCCCCATTGCTTCCTGGTTCCTGGCCCTCCAAACTGAATACATGGGAAGGCCAGAATTTCGAGATCTGAAACATAACAAAAAATTCTGATGATCATATTACAAACTGATTATACTTTCAGACGATCATGTTTCTTCATTCCACAAATGAAGATAAGGATCTGTCTTTGACATACAAATCCTTTTACACTAGTGTCATCTTAAACAACATGCAAATTTTGGATATTGGAAGAAAACATCAAGCAACTTAGAAACATGAACAATAGTTATCCGTTCATTTATTTATGTAGAGCTATTTGATTGGAGTTTAAGCTATCAAGCTCATATCCAAGAAGGTCCAATAAGTGTCCTTATTAGGTGTATGTAATATCGATTGAGTGTGTTGCTCAGCAGCCATCCCCTGTCAAGCCAATCAACCAACCAGTTTGCAGCTCTATCATTGAATGATGGGGTGATTTCTTGAGCTAATTTATCTAATTCCGTGGAGGCTGCAGGAGTTTGCCATTGAGCATCGAGTAAATTAGACCCAAAGATGGTTTTGAATCGGTTTCTTATACATGTTCAGTTTTCTACTTAGTTATATGCTTCCTTAACATTTGTTGCAAGGTTTCTGGGAGATGACAATAACTTTTCACTTTGTTTCCTCGAAGCCGACCTCACAAGTTTGATATACATGTCTTTGTCCTACTTCATGCCATAGACGGATTGACATTCTATAACCAAGAACAGCTAAACTCTTTGATCCAACATGTGTATGTATATATACATACATATGTATGCACACACACACACACACAAGAAGAGGCTCAATGTGGTGCAGAACATCAAAAGTGACGGCATCGTAATCTAATACAGCAAGAAATGATCCATATCAAATAATATTCAGGTAAAATCAAGTGACGAACACATACCGTTGCGCTTGTACTTCTCATACAGCTGACTCAGCTCCATGTAATTTGAGTTGGTCAATTCACTGGCACAAAAAAAATAGAGATTTAGATAATGGCTAAACTAAGAGCAGTAGAACTACAACAATACAAATCAGACGACACAAAAGTTGGCATGAACAATAGCACAAGTGAATCACTGACATGGTACAAAAGAGACAAACCCTTGAACAACATGAGGAGTTGAGGACTATGATGGATATGTATAATTACCATCGGGATGCTACATTGACGATCTGCAAAACCTTCCCCTTGTAAGTGCTGAGATCAACGCCATTTCCCTTGGCATCCTGAAATGGAAATCAGATTTCAGCAAACAATTGAAATCAAACATGTATTCTTTTCCTCCTTTTAGGGAGGAAAAAAAAGTGACTTCAACAGATCTGACATCACTTGTATCCCATAATTTCTCATATGAAATAATGCTTCAGCGACCATAATTTCTCATAAAAGAATAATGTAAATATAATGTAAATATCATTGATGTCCTAATCATATGAGAGCAGCTTCTCTAATAACCACCTTTTGTCGGCGATAAGGGTGGAGACAACATATAGGTTTGGACCCGATGAGGGATAGCATTTGTATTTTTCTTCCGGTCTTCGCCACTTGAAGGACATAGGTCGGATGGTGAATGATTGACTGTATCCTCCCTATCACACAAGCACCAACAAAATTGTGTGAAACGAATCAACAAAGACCATCATTGGATGCACCTTTATTTGCAAAAAATGACGAATCTTGAATCATATAAACAAAGATCATCGGATTTAGTACCAAAATCTCTTCTTTAGAAGAACCAACCAATGTAAACAACCAATCGCGCACCAAAATTCGATCTTTGGGGGACCCAACATCGAAAGGGCCCTCGAGACCAAGCAACAAATCGGTGAGACCAACCTTGATGGTGAATTCACGGATGGACGCGGCGCACTCGGTGGAGGCCATCTCAGAGGCGTGCCTACGGTGCAGAGGCAACGCCCGCGAGGGCTGTGCGACGTAGCAGGGGAAGCGGGCCTACCGGAGATCCCGAGGACCGAAAGACGGAATTGCTGCAGGGGCTAGCAATGGCTTCGTGGAGAAGGAGGAGAGAGGTTTGGCGAGGCGGAGGGAGACGGAAATGCCGGTGCTTCTGCGGGTGACGAGGCGAAAGAAGACGCTTAGAGAGGAACAGAGCGTGGCCACGTTCGGTGTCTTCTTCCGCTGCTAATTAAAAATAAATATTTAGGTTCATTTATATGACATCGTTGATTTTATCAATAAAAATATATAAATAATAAATAATAAATAAATTTAATATTTCAATTGATGATAATTGATAGTATAAGTGGTTACTATGGCTGAGGAGAATAACGACGAGAGATGAAGGACTTTCTACATCGGTGGTCTTTTTATCGTTTGATAATTACGTTGATGTCGTTGCAAATGCAAAACGATGAAATGATTGCTTAGTCTAACGGTCCTTTTTGATCACTCTGTATTTACGTCGGCATTAATACAATTACTGATCGACGAAAGGGGTCACTCAGCGTATGCTTTGATAACTTTTTGTTGCTTGATAACTATATCGATGTTGACACATATGCAAAGTAATAAAAAGGAGCGCTGATTGCGTTGACATCGATATAGTTGTTGAGTGGCGTTACTTTGCATCTACATCGACGCTAATATAATGTTGAGCGATCATTTTATTGCTCAACAACTGTGTTGATATCGACACAGATATAAAGCGAAGAAAAGACCATTAGACACCTACATCAGCATCAACACAAATGCATAGTGACTTTCATATCTTGTAGTCGCTATCCTTATCCATGATAGTTACTTGCAGCCTTAGTGGCATCACCATCCGCACATTGTTTGTCAATGTCAACTGAAACGTTGAAATTATTTTTTTACTTATTATTTTCGTCTTTGTCGATAAAACTGATTGCGTTGAGGTAAATAGACTTAAATATTTCACTTTTATAACTATAAAAATTTTAATATAAATTTTTTAAATTTATAATAAGGATATTAAGGATGTTAAGGAGGTACTATAAGGAAATAATTTGTAATTAACGTGTGTTTTCGATGCTTACAAAGAAAACCCCACTTTGTTACCGAAGAAGCTGTGAAGGGGAGAAATAGAATATACCATTTTATATTGTAATATAATATACATGTATCCCACCAAAGGTATACATATCTCTTTAAATATTTAGATCTTAAAACATCGATATCCAAAATCATTACTAATCGTAGTTAAATATATAAAATTCTCCACATCAACTCATTATTAAATTGATTTAAAGAAACAAACATAAAAATATTAATTCAATTTAGTTTCTCAAAATTTAAGTTTTAAATTATATATATATATATTCTAATTATTGGAGATGTCAAGAATTTAGAGACAATCTTGATTATTCAAAATTATATCAAGATATTATTGGATAAGGACTCATCCAATACCCAAATTAGTGAAGTTAGATAGCTCGGAGTTGAATAAAATATTTTTCTAATGGGTAAGTTTGATAATTAGAAATAAGTAAGGATTAATTTATGAGAATAATTATACAAAATTATCAGATATTTTTTCGAACATAAAAAATCAGTCCAATTATTCCCGGATATTATATAAAAAAATAAATTTAAATTCTGAGGAATAAATACAAAATTCACTAACTTTAATACGGTTATATATATATATATATATATATATATATATATATATATATATATTACAAATTTGTCCATTCGTTCACTCTCCGCAAGTGGCCACCACCGGTGACTCGTGTGCGGGACCCACACCAGGTCCTGCGCGGGGGCGACGTCTTGGGGACGACAATATAAATCAAGTCTGCGAGGGCGCGGCGTCGGCCAAAAGTTTTCCTGCAATCTTTTCCCTCGAATCAAATCCGAAAGAAAGAAGAAGAAAGGACAAAGAGATATCGCCCTACCGACCTCTTGAGGCGATCAGCGCAGAGAAGCACTCCAAGCGCAGTACCGTTTCTTCGCCACAAGGTACGTCATCTCTTCTCCCGTTCTTCTCCTCCTCGCAGTGTTTGCGTGCTCGTCAGAGGGCGTGCTTGATCTACATCAGGGTTTTTAGTCGGCAACGGGACTTCGTCGTTGGGTACACGTCCACAACAATCTCGTCGTGTTGTGGGATTGAAACGCTGGTTGGATACAAAGCGAACGTTTCTTCAGTCATTCTTTAGGGCATTTTCGCTTTTGCACTACCGCTTCTTAGGGCATTTTTCTTGGTCCTCAATAGTTGTAGAACGACAGTGTCGGTGGATCAGAAACCCCTCAAGATTGGATTCTGTCTCGAGGATTATGGCTTATATTCGTTGCAGAAGCTCGTGGTGCCTCTTCGATGCATTTTGTTCTTAGTAGTTAGTACTGTTCATAAATATAGTTATTTTTCTTTACTAAAAGGTCTTAATGGTGATTCTTTTTTTGCCTTCCATCTGTATGTGCAACCTTAACGTTTGCTTTCTCAAGAAATCACCGATTTGCCTTTTTGGAATGTAATTCTGTGCGGAAATAGAAACCAAAGGTACTGGAAGACATATCATATATGGCACCTGAAGAGACCTTGTTATTAGATGTTAGTTGATTCTAACAAAATAATATTTTGGTTATTCATTGGTAATCTTTTGGCATCAGAATTATCTTGTGGAACATTGCCAGTTATCGTCTTGTTTTCTATTAGCTTTTTCTTCTCTAATGCTTTTTTCTGTGCTCCTTAATCCTCACTACGATGACATCTTTATTGGTTTTGTAGTCAGTACCTCATCCAGGCTACACAAACTCACTTAACGTTTATGAAATATTAAAGTGTTTAGGTTTTTCATAAGTTTTGTAATTGTTATTTGTGTTCTTATTCATTGAAGAGTACTAGACTTTTTTAATCTAACATATATGACATCACAAGCATCAACTGGAAACTTCGAATTCTGTGGTCTAGGTAGAAAATACAATCAATTGAGTTTTACTATCCCTTTGGTTTATCCATGCCTGTTTGCAATTTGATTCAATCTTTTTCCAATAACAGGCTGGTATGGCGAATACTAATGCAAACTCACAGCTGGGGGAACCCACACAACAGAGTGAAGATTCTGTTTCTGGTGTGCTGGTACAGCATATTAGCTACATTACGTTTTCTTTGTATTCTATGTGCGATATATGAACTTTGATTAATTGTCTTATCCTCATGGATGCAGGTTCACAGCCTTTCACGAAGGCTGGAAGTCCTTGAACACTCTGTGCATTATTTAGTAGACAATATGATGACAAGACTATCAGTTATGGAGGCAAGGGTGGCGGTCAGTATTGTGTTTGTAGTTAGTTTAATTACTGAGAGACAAACCTATTACTAACAAAAGAATATCTTGGCTCGGTAGGCACTGATGAGGAGGATGGATGGATATAATGACTTGAACAGGAGTTGGTCACAACAGGTGTCACTGGAGTTTCCAGCTGTGTCTCCTGATGCACCTGTTCTACCTTCACCGCCTCTACCATCGAGGCATAAAAAGAAGCAAGGAACCTTGACTTCAAGGAGAGTGATACGTCGGTACCAAAGGCTTGTCAAGTCCAGTTGGGATAACAAATCTTTCATAAAGCATGTTATCAAAAAGATAAAGAAGAAAAGGCGACAAAGGAGTTGAAGGATGCCTAATGAGTATTCTGCAAGCTATATATTATATAGACAACAATATTTTTGCTTTAATAGAATGCATTTGAGTTCAACCTTTGTTTGGGATGCATTTGATGTCCGGATTTTTCATAATGAACCCTTATATATTATTTGATGTGTTCGTTTAGTAAGAAGTTGGCGATATCACACTTAGTACATAGTAGCTTATGGTTTCTTTTTGCCTTTTTTTCATTTTCTGGTGAGACATTTGCTTTTTATCAAGACTAGCTCATTCTGTTATTTTCATTCTTCTCCTTTCAGTTAGCATACTTCTGACAGTGATGCCCTATGCTTGGATAAAGATACTTGCAGCTTTGTTTGAGCAGATTTGTTTGTAGTCTATGATTTATTTTTTTTATCACTGTTGCCATTGTCATGATTTGCCAACAAAGAGAATCCTCAATCAAATAAGCTGACTTCTTTGAAGTAAGTAGTTGCTCGTTTTGTATCTAGTTTGATACTATACTTATATCTAGTTTGATACTATACTTAAATCATAGAGAAAGGGAATACTTCTTATTTGCATGGAAAGAGCATTTTAGAGCTTGAAGGATGATGTTGTTTGGTACATGGAATTCTATTTATGGACTTTTATAACTTATAAGAGAGTTGCGAAACTACTATAATCTTGGACAGAAACACTGTTTTGAGCTTTATTAAACATTATGCTGTTTGAGGTTAATAGACTACAGTTTATAGTAGTTAATAGCCAAACATTTATAGCGGTTGAGGTAAAGTTTTGCTACAGTAGGATCAATAGACAATTACTGATTGATTATGATGTATTTTAGAGCCAATGGGGAGTGGATTGTGGTAAACCTTAATGAAAGTTCTGGCAAGATTATACTTGCGCACTGCCTTAATTTTCTAATGACCAAGCACATCCCTTTGTTGTTCAGGTAACATAATTTAGCTGTTGCAATTGCATGAGATTTATAGTTCTAGACATTACTACATAAGTTAATATAGCTTTTTGGCTCTCTTTCTCAGAGATGAAGGAACAAATAGTAGGAAAAAGACACCAGCACCTTCTGTAACATTAAGGATTTTTGGCAACAAGTAGTTGAAGAAAGAATAAAGAAGATAAAAGAAATAAAGTTGTGGTGCAAACAGTGAAAAGTACATAAAAGGCACCTTCCGCAACATATTGAGTTATTGGAAATAAGCATAACAAAAGATTAAAGGAATGAAGTTGCAGTGCAAACAGTGAAAAGCACATGAAAGGTGGCTAACTATTATCATTTGTAGATCCAAGTGTAATTATTAGTTTATCTTGTGGCCTCTTTTTTTTGTTTTAACTGAGGGGAGATTTGGCCAAAGAGAGGTGAATGGAGTAAGTATTGAATATAATTATATAAAATTTAAAATAGTAACTAGGAGATTTAACTTAAAAAACATAGAAGTTTGGTTGGGTAATTGGTACCACCACTGTGTGCTGTTCTTGGAATTATTAGTGCACTGCTGTAACTTTACTCTGGTTGTCATTAAAATTAGCATGACAATATTCTAAGACATCCATGCTATTTCAAAATACATGATTGACAATATCTTTCTGAAAATTTCTGCATTGTGCTTTTACTAGTCTTGCAGCAAGTTCTTTAAGTGAGAACGTAGAGTCCCTTATTTATAGGATTTTAACAATTTTTTATGCCGCAATTCTTTGGTCTTATTAAGCATAATCAGCAAAACCTTTTAATTATGAACATTATGAGCAATGTCCAACCTGAGTTAGAAGATAGTTCTCGCTCTCATGTACTTCTAGATGCACACAAAATGATGCATTTAGCAATTCATTAACAGATATCAATTGCTATCCTATAATAGGTGGACTGTGACCTAGAGGAGAAATTACTACCAGCAGTGCTTACAGGTTTCTTAAGGGTCACCCTTCTAAAGAGGAGGGTAAATGGCTTAGTTGGAAGGCGGTATGCCATCTTCTGGTTCCTCCCCAAGTGAAACTGTCTCTGGAAAATATGTTGGAAAAGGTTGCTTCCTTCTAGTTGACTTGCACACACATATTGCATGGACGGGTCAACTACTGCCGTTGTTGTCACTTACCATCGGAACAGATATGAACTGCTAACTGTTATTGGCAGTGGCAGCCTGGCAGAAGCCATGTTTAATTAGACTGCTCCACTTTCTCATATGAACTAAAATGAGGATAATTTGTCTGTGACAGGTTTTGTTCAACTGTATATCCAGTGGCAAATCTATGTTTCTTTTTAAACTATTATTCATACTTGAGTATGTATTTTTTCATCTGAATCTTTGTGTGTTGTATGACCAGATTTGTTTCAAGCTGCAGCAGTGGTATATAAAATTTCCAAACTCGTTATAGATGATGAAATGGGTAGCACATTTATATCCAGTTGGCTGAATTCTGCTTTTCCTCCTTTCAGGTGCCCATGAAGCTGTACTTTGTAAAATTTGTTGTTCCATGTTATGGTTAGTAGGATCCTTAAAAACAGTATGTGAACTGTTGTGTTCCTCTTTCGTGCTCCGAATGCATTCTCCTATATTCTTAGTTTGCTTTGATTGTTGGTCATTTTGCTCACAAAAGCTTCTGGATTTAGTGTTTCTTTATTTTACCTGAATTTTAAATCTCAGATCCATATCCTTCACTGGTGTTGGATTGCTTTGATGTTACAGTTAGTTTGGAAGAGACTCGAGATCCTTCAGTAGTGCATTTGTAGTTAGAAATGAGAATTATTTTGGCCAATCCTGAGGTCTTTATGATGTAATATGCTTCAAGTTCATCTTGTAGTTTCTTTTGCAGGATATATAGCATGAGCATCAGTCCTACCCATTTGATTGGAAATGAAAGGATAGATTGGGAATCTAAATGCACACAGCATAAAATCCAAGTGAGCAATTGCAGCATTTAATGATTCGAGTGGTTTAAAAGATCATTAGGAATTGCTTATTATTGCATTGGGTAAATATCATCATACCATGGAGACTTCAGTGAAATGTATGTTTTTATTAGAACATCAAAATGTAATTCACACATTCTGCTTCTCTTTTCCTGGTAATATATCTTTTCATGTTTTTCTTGGTCTATTACTGGCTCAAAAAAATTTTTTTTTTAATGACTTTCTGCATGATTGAACAAATCAAAAAGAAAAGAAATAACAAAGTCTAATAGACTAAACAATTGTATGGATCATGTTATGAATTTTTTATATCTAAAATATTTATCAATTCAGCATTATGAGTTTGATTGTGACTTGGTAAAGATTTTAATAAATTATTATTAGATTCTACAATTATAATTAACCTTCAACACATACTCTTAAAAAAATAAAAAAAAATAATATAACTAACAGATCAAGAAACCAAAAAAAAAAAAGAGACATTGGATAGAAAATAATCGAAAAATGTAAGAAATAGTAGGAGAAAAAAACAAAGTCAGAAGGCCTACAAAAGTCCAGATTTCAAGACTATTATAATCGAAAAATACCCAAATTTCAATCCCAAATTAAACACAAATAGAAAATAAGAAGACCAAAACAAAAAAAACGAAAAAAGCCTCACATCGACCCCAAAATGGGAGTGTTGTTTTGGATCCCAACATCCGCACGATGGATTACCGAGTCAAACGCCGAGAGCCGGAACATGACGTGGCGCGATGCACATGCTTTGAGGACGTCCCCTCGAGCCGCTGCTCCCGCCATTTCCTCCACCATCGTATTCTCCCCTCCTCCTCCTCCTCCTCCTCCTCCTCACAAGCATCGCGTCCACCTCCTTCCTCTCCACTCATCGTTTCTTTTCCCAGCTTCCTCAACCTTCGTTGCCCATCTCGCCCCTCGTTGGAGAGAAACCATGGTGAGTTCGTTCTTTCTCTTTCAGTACTCTCCTCAGAATGGATAACGGAGAGCATTCGATCCATTCTCTAACGACGGTGAATCGTCTGTGTTGCATGTGCACTTCGCCAAGGCGAACGCGGCGTCGGGAATGGCGGTGAGCGACGAGTGCAAGCTCAAGTTCTTGGAGCTGAAGGCCAAGAGGAACTTTCGGTTCATCGTCTTCAAGATCGACGAGAGGATACAGCAGGTGATGGTAGATAAGCTCGGCCAGCCCGACGAGAGCTACGACGACTTCACCGCGTCCCTGCCGGCCGACGAATGCCGCTACGCCGTCTTCGACTTCGACTTCGTCACCGATGAGAATTGCCAGAAGAGCAAGATCTTCTTCATCGCTTGGTAAGATTACCCAACACGACCTACCACCTCAAATTTCTCGTCGCCTTGTTCTAATGGAGCCAAGATAGTGTGGTTGTGCCATTTAGATCGGTTCCGGAAATAGGAAGGAAACAAATATGAATTATTATTGTGACTTATCAAAAGGTTTGATGATTAGAAACCAAAATCCATTTGTAAGAAATAAAAAAAAAGGCTCAAAACATTATAATATAAAAAGAATTGAATCAAAGCATTACAAAAAATTACTAACTAAAAATCATAACATCAATTAATTGGACACTCATAACTATAGAGTTTACGGAGCTAAAATCCTTAATAGTTATAATGGTCTATAACTAATCAAATTCATACTTCTGTAGCAACAACATTATGTTAACACTGGTTGGATTAGCTTTCTAGTTTTTGCTTGAGAGAAGATTCATCAGACAAGTTTTATGTTCTCTTGATCATTATACTTGCTAAATTATTTGCACCATGTTAATATGTTAAGTGGATTGTCTTCAAAAGAACTTCTTCTAGAACTCCTTGGAAGTGGAAAATGACTACTAGAGTCATCAGTGGTAACAAGCTTTTCTATCTCTGAGAGAGAGAGAGAGAGAGTGTGTGTGTTCATCATCCCCTTCACTTGCCTGGAACTCCTAGGAAGAAACAAGTGCATCTGCTACTACTTTGGCTGTGTTCTTCCCGCACAGGTCACCCGATGCCGCAAGGGTGAGGAGCAAGATGCTGTATGCAAGCTCCAAGGACAGGTTCAAGAGGGAGCTCGATGGGATCCAGGTGGAGCTGCAAGCAACAGACCCCAGTGAGATGAGCATCGACATTGTCAAAGGCCGAGCTCTATGAGAACCTTTTGCGTGCATGCGTGCGTGCCCTTCGCTCCACCTCGGACCTTCCGTGAGGTGAAGAACCAACTCGTGGGCACTGATGTGCATGAGATCGGTCAGGCTTTACATAAACCCTACCCTGTCCTCGAAGAACTCTTCTCTTTCTTTTGTGTTTTTTTCGTTGCTGATTGAAGTTTGGTCATTATTATATTTTATATGTATATTATTGGATTGTGTTGGCTGCTCACAATAATCCAAGTTGTGAAGCATACCAAATTGATATTTATCAGAGTCAAAATTGTGGTGCATCATGCATATTGGAATTGACTTTATGCATGATTTTGGACTAATGTTTGGCACAAGGGTTTTGAACCTATGGTTGATCCAAAATTGGACATAATTGGAGAAGGTAATCCGTTTCATGTGATCGTTAATCTATTAACTATTATACCTAAATTATTGATCCAAAATATTTACTTCTAAATTTATCTATATGCAACAATAATAAATATTCTGCTTTACGAAAGAGTTTCTTCGATAACTCCATCGTCAGTCAACTTGCAAAGTATTAGCCACGTGTTTAATATTTTGGCAGTCTGAACACGTCACAGCCGACACAAACGTCAAGTCAGAGCCCCACGCCATACGTCCCGTCCCGGGAGCTCGTACCAAAAAGATATACCACACGTCCTATCCCAGGAGCTTAGGGTGGTGCCGTCTGACGCTGCACTGTATGCCCCGACACGGCGGCCAGTCAGAAGGGCTGTCTCATCCCTCGGGGACCAACGACGACGCCAAATCGATGCGCCCTCAGTCCTCTCGCCAAGGTATAAAACCCCTAGCCAGCCTCCGACCAAGGGAGGCGAAAAGGAGGGAAAAAACAATCCCACTCGTTACTAACTTGCTCGTCGAAGGGGCCACGGTCGGGTACCACCCGACAGAAGCCATTTGTGCAGGAGGATGACCACTCATCGACGGTGAAGGACTCGACACGGAAGCACGATCTGCCCGACACCAAGGAATTCGTTGATCAACCCCGATTCTGACCAACGCCAACCAGCACCCCTTCCCGAGAGCTCGGGTACCTCATCATCCGAATCACCATGCAGAAAGCTCCCGATATCAACCCATGGATTAGACCGTGCTGACTCACCAACCGCAACGCATTTGTTCACTAACACGTGCCATCCACCTCATCTCTGATGGCAAACATGAAAGGATGATCCGCCATGAAAACTGTTCCATGGTGGCAATTGTCGGAATCTATGCATGTCATTGATCCTGTCGTCAGAATCATCGTGTCTTCCTCCTCCACTTTTGTAATACTCTACTCGAGCTTCATGTATAACGTACGTGTATATGACTAAGATAGAATGTCACATTTTAGTTTACTATTGCTAAGAGTGTAGTGAAAAGATAGATAATTTTAAAATATATTGTTAAATAAAATAATAAGATTTCTTGTACATAATGATATTTGACACCAGTATATAGCTCTAAACATCTAGTCAAAATATAAACACAAATGCATATCATATCTAAAATTTATATATACAAAAATGTTTATATTGGGCTCGCCTCTCCTCACCTCCCTACTCATCATTTGGGGTGGGTAACTAGTGTCCCTACCTACAAAATAAGATTTATGTAAGTATATTCTTTTATGATTTTATTTATGTAAGCTTATATTGTATCATATATACAATATTTTGAAATGATATGTATAAAATATTTAGTGATAAATATATTATCTTATGACTTAGTAAGTATAACAATATAACTCAAAATGTATATGAGAAAGAATAAAAAGTATAACATATCCACAAATTTCTTTACCTAATATCATAACATATATATGTGTACTAATGTACCTACTTGCAAAATAGACTAATACTAATGTACCTACTTGCAAAATAGAGTCTATGTTGAGTAATAACTTAATAAATATAAGCCTCATGTATGAAATATTTCAAAATTACATGTATAAAATATTTAATAGTAAATATATCATCTTATAACTTCTTTTACAAAGTATCATACAGTGACATAACAAATGTAAAATAAAAATGTAAAATTTTAAGTCAAAATAACTCAAAATGCATACGTGAAAGAATAGAAAGTATAATATATCAATAAATTTCGTCACCATATATCATAACATATATTTGTGTTGAATATCGAATTTTGATGATCAAATCAATTAATGAGTTTATGATTTAATCTATGTTTTGAGTGATATAGGACTAACTTCGACTAGAAAGGACAAATTGATTAAAGCAAGAGCAATAAGATGTTGGGTCGAAGTGAAACATATCAGAAGATTGGATGTCGAGCTGGAGGATCGATCGACGTACCGACAGAAG
Organism: Musa acuminata AAA Group; assembly: GCF_036884655.1. Classification (NCBI taxonomy): domain Eukaryota; kingdom Viridiplantae; phylum Streptophyta; class Magnoliopsida; order Zingiberales; family Musaceae; genus Musa; species Musa acuminata. The sequence continues at coordinate 8,472,689 of NC_088334.1, read as the reverse complement.
GACTTCGTGCCATGAGTTCGGTCATCAGGCCGAAGAATCAGACATTATGCCAAGGAGATCAGATATTGTAAAAATCAACATGCCGATTGAGCAATACATTGAAAGAGAGGACGATGCACCGAAAAATCGAACAAAGCACCGGATGAACCGATGACATGTTGGGTAACTTAGGATTCATGCTTATAATAATTTATCTAGATCGAAGTAGTTTAGGTTTAATTGAGTTAGTTTCAAATGCACTCAGGCTGACTCAATTATGGGCCCATTAAGCCTAAATTGGGACTATTTTAGGCCAAGTGAAAGGCCCATTAGGTCACCCAAGGTTAGGTGGAACCACCTATGAGCTAGAAAAGTCAATAGCATATTTTTTCAATCTATCAGGTGGTGGTACCACTAGATTGGGCGATGATACTACCTAGTGTAAGTGTTGCAAGCGATGGTATCGCTAGGACTTGGGAAACCAAAGATGAGAGCATTTTAGTTCTAAATTTAAATCCATTTGGTGCATATAAATGCCCCACTCATCCTTACTCGGTACATACAAAAATTGAGAACAAAAAAAAAATGAAAACTCTGCTGTAAACAATTCCCTTCTAGTTTTAAGTTTTGATTTTAGTTTAAGAGAGGGATAAGTGGCTTATAAAGATTGTCTCCTAAATCTGCGAAAAGGAAAAAGAGTTGTAAGAGGATAATTGATCTTCGCCAATTAAAGGAAGATCGTTAGTATACGTTGATGGTCTCGACAAAAGAGAAATCGGGAGTGGACGTAGGTCACGACGACCGAACCACTATAAATTTGGTGTGCACTATCTTTTTGCTTTTCTATTGTTCTTTGTTTTAATTGCTTATTATATTTACTTCAAGTTACATCCTTTCAATATCATTTCGATCCTAACAATGTGTACTAGTATACCTACTTATAAAATAAAATTTACGATGAGTAATAACTCAATAAATATAAGCTTCTATAGTTTTATTTAAGTAAGCATGTATTATACATGTATACAATATTTCAAAATCATATGCGTAAAATATTTAATAGTAAATATATCATCTTAGAACTTTTTTTACAAGTATAGTACCATGACATAACAAATGCTAAGAAGTATAGTTCATGAACTTTTATACCCTATGTCATAATATATATAATAGATAATAGTATATTTTACACTATATATATATATATTCCCTCACCATATATCATAATATGTACTTCCACACTATATTATCACACATTATAATATATCCGTACACTCTCATATCTCATGTCATAAAAAATGTATACATTTCCATATCACATATCATAATATATCTGTGCATCGCATATCATAAAATATTCATATACTCTATACATTTAATATATATGCGCATTGTGTATCGTAATATATATATATACACTCTCACACTACATGATGAATATATACATCTTCATACGACACGTTATTACACATATACATGTATGCAATATATTTTCATTATAATTATATATTTTCATGCTTATGTAATGTGTATATTAATTCATAATATACTTTCAAACATATATTATAAATGCACACAATATATAATATTCTTATTTTATAATAAATTAAACTTATACTTATCTAATTTGACTTAAAGAGTCGTGAAGGTGCTATAGTGCAATAAACCTATCAAATTTATTTTTCTCTTCATTTACTCAAATACATCAATCTTAACATCATCTTGACGACATTTAACTTCCTACTTATTGTTTCTTAATTTGATAGCAAACCTATATTTAGCTTTTGATAAAAATATATTTTTTTAATTTTTAGAACATATATCCAATTCTATCAATATATATACCTTAAATCTATAAGCTTTATAGATACATTTATTTTGCAAGTAAATAAATCTACATAACAATTATACTCATCAACTAGAATAATAAAAACTCAAATCATATTTTACAATTTATTCTACTCCGGTGAGTGTGATAAGGTTAACATCCTTGTTATAGGAAGCTAATACAGCTCTATATGTTAGAAGAACAATCCTGCAAAGATTGAAAATCCTATATTTTACATATCCATAGGATCAAGTCCTTAGGTTTCTTAAATAGTATAATGAAATCCTTAGTTTTTCGAAATAATGTAATGTAAAAAAAGTACTTCAAATCATGTTATTTGACTCAAACCCATTGTAAAGAAGTCAAACCCATTATATATATATGTATATATATATGTATATATGTATGAATATATACATATATATATTTATATACACATACATATATATATACACACACACACACACACATATATATATATATATATATATATATATATATATATATATATATATATATATATATATATATATGTATATATATATGATTTAAGTATATTTTAATTTTAACTTCCTAAAGATCTTCATATCCCATTGTCCTTTGACCATAGAACACATCGTTGAGGAAATAACTCCAACGGTAAAAAGTGATGGTAGTGCTGTGATTTCCTCTGCCTCTGTTCTTGCAGAATGTTCTCTATGCAACCTCGCTAATGTGTGGATTCCATTCCAAGAGTGGAGCCTCGGCCGACGGTGATCGCCGTCCACACCGACAACATGATAACTCTCGTCGAGATCGACGCAAGGCTGGAAATGGCACCGCCCAGCTTGCAGTAGGGTACTGTAGCAAACGTTGCTTCCCTATTTCTCATCAATGACAGACACCGACGATCTCCGGATCATTGCCCAGCTTGCAGTAGGGTGCTGTAGCAAAACGTTGCTTCCCTATTTCTCATCAATGACAGACACCGACGATCTCCAGATCATCGCCCAGCTTGCAGTAGGGTACTGTAGCAACGTTGCTTCCCAATTTCTCATCAATGACAGACAGCGACGATCTCCGGATCATCGCCCAGATTGCAACAGAGAAACGTAGCAAAGATGTGGTTTTCCGCCCAGCTCGCAACAAAGGATGCCATTGTCGTCAACGACACCAACAATCTCCAGATTTCTTTTATTACATCGAGGACGATCTGTCTCGACGCAGAATCTGATGCTCATCAGATGGCCCTCACACGATAATGTGGCAGGTTTTACGGAACAGAAAACCAATTATAATCATAGATAATGTGGCAGAGCTAGCTATAGATATTCTCAAGAAATAATGTTCGAAATAATTGTTCAATTAATTTCCCATGGAATTTTTAAAAGATGAAGCACACTGCTTTCACCTAAATGACTGTGCAATGCACGGACAACAAAATTTCAATACACAAGTCAAATAAACAAATGTACAGAAACAAATATACTGTGATTAGAGCAAATGACTGTAGCATGTAGCTGCAATAAATCTAGTAATATTTTTCGGGAATGTACATATTTACAAAATAAAAATAGGTAGGATTATATAAATAGATTAATCCTAAACCAGTTTAGGGACACTACTATAGCCTAATTTCCTGATTTAGCCTCCCCGAATAGAAAAACTAAATGATTCATAAATACATATGATACAACACTATGACAAGGAAAGGGTCCTCCTTGTGTCTACCACAGAATTTGGGAGGCACCTCAAACGCATGACAAACAACACTATCACCTCTAAACAATATCAGAATTAAGAGGAATAACTAAATGATCCATAAATACATATGATACATTCTGACAAGGAAAGGGTCCCTGTGTCTACCACAGCATTTGGGAGGCACCCCAATGGCATGACAAACAACTCAATCACCCATAAACAATATCAGAATCATGAGTAAAAACTAAGTTCATGCATAAGATTTCTTTTAAAATTATAAACTATTTGCCATGAGAAAGTCTGTAAATGGACCTTTATTCATATAACAGAAATACAAAAATTTTCAGCCATACACTAAGTATTTTTTTAATTCTAAAATTCTAGTCAAGTTTTCACACAAAATATATTTTATGATACCAACAATGTCTCAAGAACACAGGTCCTTGAGAATGAAGGCATCTCTTGATCACCAAGTCTTCCATGCTATACGTGTGCGTGTGTTTCTTGGCCACCAGTGGAGCTATTGAAAACACACACATATATAGCATCCAAGACTAGGTGATGCATTCTCAGTGATCAAGCAAGTCTCCATATAAGGCAAATGTGTTCCATTTAGAGTTCCAGGATTAGACATCACATGATTTCTTTTCATCCAGAACTATTATGCCTTCCTTTCTGATCCATAGATTGTTTACAAGCTGTTTGATATTTGTTTAAAAAGATCATCTCATCACTCGATCCATGCTCAAAATTATGTCAATACTAGTAAGGGTAATTCCAGAATTCCACAAATAAGATAGACAAGCATTTCAGTTCTACGCTACTGTTGAAGTTTGAAGTATTTTTGAATTCTTAGAGACGATCCTTGGTGGATAAAAAATCCAAATATAAAAAGAATTCTATATGCAAGATAGAAATCCTAGAAATTATGATTTAATTATTTCAATAAGGCCTATTAGCTCAGTTGGTTAGAGCGTTTTAGCACGCGAAGGTCGCAACTTCGAAATCTGCATGGGCCATTTATATATTTTAAGCTCTATGTGTACTGGTCAGAATAAGTTCTAGGGGGGTACAATAAACTTGGGCCTTATGGGGGGCTCACAAAGGTTAGGGCCTTATCACTTGGTTTTTATTGGCCTATGATTAAGACATTTTGTGTTGGATTTAGTTTTAAGAGATTATGCTTAGATCTTTGGTTGCGTTTAGGAACATATTTGTATTTTTCATATGCAGTTGGATAAAGAGATATGAATATTCCATATAGATCTATAGGTTCTGATGAGAAATATAACGAAGCTTCTAGGTTTACTCTCTCTGGTAATTCTAGAAAGAAAAATTCTTCACATTTTTTCTGTGATAAGGTGTGTAAAGGAATTAGTATCAGAGTAAGCTCAAGGAAAAATTTATAATCTGATCTCACATGATAAAGAATTTGATTCTTTTTCATAGATATAAACAGGAAGTGACAAAAAAAAATCTTTCCATGAATTCATCATGCTCAAAGGAATAAAATAAGAGACAGAACTTAAAGGAAATAAAGCCAACTTATTAGTAGCCCCTACAAAAAGCTAAACTCAATGGGCTACATCATCAGTGGCATTCCCTTTGTCATGCAGTGCTAATAGGAAAAAAGTATTGCTGATGCAAATTATGTTTTCTATGCATAATTGAAGATTTCGCTTATGATAAAATAACAGAAACCCTTCAAAAATTATGGGCTGAATTAGTGAACATATAATTGCTGCCGTGTTCAAACTTTAGCAGATCATCGCATATAAGTCATAACTTATGTCATGATTGAAAATGCCAATCATAAACAGAGAGAAATGAGAACAGAAAGTTGCTCTTATCTTTGATGTGACTCAGTGCCTGGGATGAAAGAGCTCACAGGCCCCAAACCAAGGTTCGCAATACCGTACCGTACCGGAGTTTCGACCTGGGCTCGGTACCGGTACGGTACGGTATACCGCTCGGTACACCCAGGTGTACCATATGTCCGCTACAATACTGCTACAGTGTCGGAACGGTAACATATGTCCGCGTACCGGAAGTCTGGCGGACCGGTACGGACCGGTACTGCAAACCATGCCCCAAACACTAATGAAATTACTTTTATTATGATAGTTCCAGCCGAATCAGCTCTTTTTCTGTATTTTTCAGCATTTTAGAAGTAACAAAAGCTTGTCTGAATTTTTTTTTTCCAATAATTTTTTTTTCTACCACTTTAGGCATGTTGTGTGGCCTCATAAAGGATCAACAGTTCAGCACCGATTGAGAAGATCATAGATATCCTAGATGCAGAAGATTATGAGAATCAACCAAACGTAAATAACTTGATATGTCAGAAAAATATTATGTATATAACATGAAACAAGCATCACATATGAAGGCCACATAACTAAAATGCAAGTGTTTTCACTATGTTTCTCAACTATGAATAAATAGGGTAGAGAAACAAGAACATGCAGCAAAGATTCAACCATCTCAGTTAGTATCTGTCCAATTTATGAAATCATTGGATCCACAAAAGATATAAGCCCCAGCAAAGCATTATTTCCAAGTTAGGTAAAATGAACTTGGTTTAATGAACAATAAAAAGGAAAATTGAATATCTAACAATCAGAATAAGAGAAAGGACACGAAAGCATGGGATTGTCCAACCTGATTTTTCTGTTATTCTCCTTTCAAATTGCCATATCCTTCCTTCCATTATCCCAATTGTGTTATAAGTTTCTGAGGAAAAGTACTCCTCTAATGACACTATATCAGAACATCTAGTATATCTTCAATAACCTGCAAAAAGTATAAAAACTTGGCATGAGCAGTAACTCCAACCAATATAAAATAACTGTACAAGAACTTACATATTAGAAATAAGAAGTATGTCTATATATTCTCCAGAACTTGTTAAACTGCTTGAGTTAGCATGCCTATATTCTCCTAATGTGTGGCTAATGCATATACATGTCAATGTCAAATTTCAATGCTGATATGAAGGGCATGGATGCTGTATCTCGGGACGACTGTTCAGTTTTCTGACAGGAAGCTTCACATATTGTTTCATAAATCCTTCAAAATGATGCTTGCCAAGAAGAAACACCACCAACAGCTTTGGTAGGCTATTTACCACCTTGAGGTCAGATGATCTGAGGAGCAACAGAAAAAAAACCCCTACCAAAATGTACAAAGATAACAGATAACAAAGAAAATCAACAATGGACAACATGGAAACACCATAATATCGAGCAAAGCATAAGACATGAAATGGGTAATTCCAAAATCCAAGATATAAAAGAGTAAGAGCAGACGATTCAGCCCTTCAGACCATCTGAAACACCTAGCATCCTGAAAGAATTTCATGAGACAGTAACTATGACTAAAGATATCCTGCATCCAGAATTTCTCACATTGTGATTTTACTTGCCAATAACATAATGGAAAAGAACTGACTAGGAAAAACGCTTTGTAAAGTTTCCAATGCCAGAACATAGTTTAGTATAGGACCTACCTGAATTATCAGGTATACAGTAGTACCATGAGCTCACCTAGGGAGCTCAACAAACCAAGAGTTGAAACAAATCTAATTTATTAGCTGAATCAAACTTTCTGTTAATTTTGTCAAGTACAAATATAAAATGCCTTTGATTTCTGGAATACTTACTACCTAATAGTACTTCCTTGAAAAGTTATGATCCGAAAAGAACAACCATTGGAACCATTTTCTCTTTCTTTGCTGCCTAAGATACTAAAGATAAAAGAGAAACAAGATAAGCTTGGGGATCTAATCCTCATAAAATGCTTGAGGTAAATAGTCTCTGTTACTTCAACTCCTGCAAACACCATTTAGCTAAAAAGAATGGTATCCACAGTTCACAAATGGCCATTCATACAATTTCAGCTAACGTCTTCTGTAACCCTTGAACCTTGATACTAAATGAAGATAGTGACCTTTCTCTACCATATAGTTGATTATATCATTTGCTTGAGAAACCTTTCCTGCATTTCTTAATCTTGCAACTAAACTGCTGTATACTGAGAAGTTTGGAGTGCAGCCCCTTGTATCCATATCCTTCAACATGGAACATGCCTCGTCAAACTTCCCAGTAATGCAAAACCCACGGATAATAGCATTGTATGTAAAAACATTTGGAAGTTGCCCGCTGATTAACATATCTTGAAATATTTCCTGTGCCTTATCAAACTCTCCTGCAATTACATAGCCAGTTATCATCACAGTATAACATACTACATCTGGTTCACACCCTTTCTTAACCATCTCATCATAAAAGTATTTGCAAGCATCAACATTCTCAGCACGACTAAGCCCATCAATCAAAGTGGTAAAATGAAGAACACTAGGATGGCAGCCTACATCGTTCATATAGTTTAAAAGTTTAAGTGCAGAAAGTGGTTTATTACTTTTCCCAAGCACATGGAGCATGAGATTATACGTGTGGAGGTCGGGAGCAAACCCATTTTTCCCCATCTCATCAAGCAATCTATGGAACTGATCCAACTTTCCTAGCATGTATTTAGCACGCATGACGACATTATAGGTCAAAACATCTGGCGAGTACCCCTCGAGCAGCATCTTTTGATGAACCCACTCTACCAACCAATACTGATTCACAGTTAGAAGAGAATGGAGAATTGCATTGAAGGAGTGCTTGAAAGGCCGGTAGATAAAATTTTTGGATTTTATAAACCTCTCGACCACCTTCCTGGCCATGCCAGCCTCTCCACAAGTGCAAATCAATATTATAAATGTGCGTGCAGTGATTGGCAATGCCTTCTCGATCATCTCATCCATCAGTCTCCACATGGCTTTCAATTCCTTAGCTTCTGCAAAAACTTTCAGGGTAAGATTATAGCTGTTAGTGTTATGCCTGTAGTCCATCTGTTGACCCGACCACACAAAGAACTTATAGGCCAATTTGGCACACCGCAACCTGTTGGCACCATTTATAGACATAAGAATGCGGAGAAGAACTTCTCTCACCAATGCATTGGAGACATGCAGACGCAGCTCATCTAGTGCTGACCGGACATTGAATGCAGGCCCATCCTGTTGTAAGATCTCAAACACCCTGTCAGCTTCAGCCTTATTACCCTCTATAAACCTCCGTCGAGGATTATTGTTGCCACGGCGATCGCTCTGATCATCATCATCTGCTGTGTCTGTACCACCAATTGAGAAACCAAGAAGGGTTTCCTCAGGGAGGTGTCCACACTCCAACTCTTCCTCATTATTTCCCCCAAAATCAAACTTATTATCTGCAAAATCCAATCTTTCTTCAGCATCCTTTGAGGGAAATGCTTCTTTGTCTCTACGGACCCTTTCTGGAGAAATTCCAAGATGCCCAGGATCAACTTTCTTGCTGCTATCTTTTGGAAACCCGTCATCCTTTCCGCACTGATTGCTGCAAAGGCTTCTCGAAGGCCAAACCCAAAGACAGGAACCCGAGAGTATCCTACCCGATCTATGACCAAGAAGAACAATAGATCTCATGACAAAGGCCGCTGCTTTTTATTCTTCTGGCGTGTTAAATACCTCTGACAACTTCACCAACACCGAATCCAAACTGACGTGCTCGATAAGCTTAATGAGATAGTCAAAGAGCACGCAAATATCCATCAACCACGCAGGCACCATAAGGAACTCTTTCAAATTGTGGCTTCCGATTGATCTGATGATGACGAGACAAAGCAAAAAATTGTCAAGAGAAGATGTTGTAAAAGAAGATAACTATAATAAAATACATGAATATTGAGAATAGTTAATCATGAATGAGTAAGCAAGATGGCACAAACTAACAACCAAACACAAAAAGAAAGGCTTCTTAATCTGTGTATCATAGTAATTAAAAACCAATCTAAATCATGCTTCTGTCTTGTGAAGACTATCAGGAGGCAGTATCTTTAGATGTGCCCTCCAATCTTAAACTGAAACAATCAAGAAAAGAAATAAGGAAAAGAAAGAATCAGTAGTGGTAATACAAGGTGACAGGTTTTACAGAACAAAAAACCAATTATAATCATACATAATGTGGCAGAGCTAGCTATAGATATTCTCAAGAAATAGCATTCCAAATAATTGTTCAATTAAGTTCCCATGAGAGTCACCTAATACAAAAATGTTATAAAAGATTAAGCACATTGCTGTCACCTAAATGACTGTGTGATCCACAGACAAAAAATTTCCAAACAGAAGCAAAATAAACAAATGTACATAAACAAATAAACTGTGATTAGAGCAAATGACTGCAGCATGTAGCTGCAATATATACAGTAATATTTTTCAGAAATGTACATCTTTACAAAATAAAAATAGGCAGGATCATATAAATGGATTAATCCTAAACCTTTTTTATGTACACTAGCCTAGGCACCCAGGCAATTGCTCATGCCAACACTGAACACTTAAATTTCCTGATTTGGCCTCCCCAAATAGAAAAACTAAATGATTCATAAATACATATGATACATTATGACAAGGAAAGTGTTCTCCTTGTGTCTACCACAGCACTTGGGAGGCACCTCAATCACATGACAAACAACACTATCATCTCTAAACAATATCAGAATTAAGAGGAAAAACTAAATGACTCATAAATACATATGATACATTCTGACAAAGAAAGGGTCCTTGTGTCCACCACAGCATTTGGGCAGCACCTCAATCACATGACAAACACCACTATCAACCCAAAACAACATCAGAATTAAGAGAAAAAATCTAACTTCACACATAAGACTTCTTTTAAAATTACAAACTATTTGCCATGAGAAAGTTTGTAAATGGAACTTTATTCATATAACAGAAATACAAAAATTTTCAGCTATACTCTAGGTTTTTTTTTTTCCAAAATTCTAGTCAAGTTTTCACACAAAAATTATATTATGATGCAACCAATGTCTCAAGAAGTATTACACCTTGAGAGTAAAGCATCATTTAAAAAAAAAACAATATGTTCATTTACAGAACCTTATCATTTTCTGAAAGTTTTAAGCTTCTATGCAAAATCCAAAGATATGATTAGCTCAAAATGCCATTAGCACTCTCATGGTAATCAATCTTCTAAAAGTGCAACTTGACCACATACCAGCAAATTATCCATTTTGCTTAGTTTAGTTCATATATTTGAAAACTAAAAACCTGATTCTTAATTTAAAAGTTTTCAAGGCATTCTATGGGAACAAACTAGTCCAACCTAAAGTCGAGTCAATCAGTCAAATGCATACCAAGGTCTTTAACTTTTTAAATGTATCCAGAACTGAAACTTTAAGCACCAAAAAGTCGCAAAGGCATCCAAAAGGGGGGAACAAAGGAAAGGACCATTGCTGTCAAAGGCACCAAACTAAAAGATGCAAAGCTTCCAAAATGCCTAAGGCACTAAGCGCTCACCCAAGCAAAGCAAGGAGCTCCCCAATATAAAAATTATAAAAAATATAATTAAGGAGACAAACAATCATTAAAATAAAAATTAGACAATACATTAGTTTCATATTATTTCATATTAACAATATCATGACCAATAAGTTGAAGTAAATTCATTTAACCATCCATAAAGCACTAAAATACTATTTTGTTCAAATCTAATAACAATCCTAAAACTACATTTGCCATGATTCAAGATGTTAAAACTACATTATACATCAAAATACTAGCAATGACAAATTTAACCCTTGAAACAAATCACAGGCTATAATTAATAAAAATTAACTACTATTAATAATTAACATTACTATTAAATTCAAGAGAGATCGAGGCTGTTGGAGAAGAAAGAAGCTAAGAAGGAAGAATTAAAGCAAAGGAGAATCGGTAGCTTTTCTAGGGAGATGGAGAGAGAGGGTGTCCGCAACCTGGGCCTAAGGTTCCATACAAAGAAAACAAAAGCATCAACTGGAGGAGGAAGAAAAGCCGGAGCTACAGCCATTGTCAAAGGAGATCCACCCCAAGACGCTTCCATATCCTCGGGCAGCTGCGCAAAGGGGTCCTCCTCCACGCCCAAACTAGGATACCGAGTCTAAAAGTGCCAAAGGGCTACGAGGCACCCATAGCGGCAAAAGTCCCTCTCCACCCTCCGCAGCCCCCAACGGAATCCTTCTAACTCCTTATACGCAGCAACCGCCTCCTGCTCCCGATCGCCGGAGCGGTGCCACTCAGCCAAAAGCTCCTTCGCCTCCTTCGCCTCCATCCTAGAGGCCATCAGCTCGTCAAAGCCCATTTGCAACCGACCCTCTAGTTGGCAACCCCGCTCTAGGTCCTTCTCCAGGCGGCAACGCAAGTCTCCCAAGCGCCGCTCAACCTCCGTCAAGCGCACCCTAAACTCTTCAAGCTGTTGTCGGGCCTGCCCCAACAGGACGACTGTCTTTGCGGCCTGGGCCTCAGCTATCACGGAGCCCCTTTCCGGCTCCGCCACCCTCACCACGAGGCTTGTGTTTGCCTAGGATAACTGGCTCACCAGCATCCCTGCATTGTGTGCCCAGTTGACTAGGCCTATGACGTATGGGTGGTGCTACCCAAAAAAGCAGAATCAGTTTCGAGAAGACAGAAGGACCGAGAAACCTGGGCCCTTGTTGCGATAGCACTGATTGACCAGAGACTCGATAAAGGCCTGGTATATCGGCTTGCCTAGAACCGAGCTAAGCGACCCACAGCAATACTCGCCCATAGCCGTGCTGCCCTCCCACAGCCTCGCATCCTACATCAACCCCTCCCACCTCCTAGCTTGGAGGGGAGCCCCGAGGGTCGCAGGAGGACGGTTGGTCATCCCAAAGACCATGCAATCCCCTAGGGGGTAGGAACACAATTGGCAGAGAGGTCCAAGTCTCAAACGCTACGACGGGCCAGGACACATTAGGAGTCCCGAGCCTACCTCCATCGGGATGGAGCAGCTCTCCACGCCCTCCCCCAATGGAGGAGGTACCCCCAAAACACCACTCGTAGCACGCTGGGATGTCCCCACGTGCAGCAAGAGCTGACCCTTGCGACGGGGCCAATCCAACGAAAGATTCCGCAAACGACCCTAGGTCAACCCTCAACGAGGTTCTCTGAACCACCTCCCGTGAGCTCGATAGCTCCAGGAACATAAGGACACCATTTTGCGGACTATAAGAATCCATATCAACCAACAAAGAAGGCACAGAGAGTCTTAATGGACAGCGATAAAGCAAAGCTCTAAAACCTAACGATACTAAGACAAAGCCCTGCCATATAAAGACCCAAGAATAACCTCAATGAATGTCAGAAGCATCTCGTTTTCTACAAGGCAACGCCCATACAAATCTGTTTCGGGACAATGCGAAATCCAGCACAAGAAGCGCCCGCCACAGAAGTCGCGCCTCCAATCATCGCACGACAACAAAGCCTGGAAAAGGGGCACAACCCCTTAAGCGGATCAAGCCTAGGTCAACCCTCAACGAGGTTCTCTGAACCACCTCCCGTGAGCTCGATAGCTCCAGGAACATAAGGACACCATTTTGCGGACTATAAGAATCCATATCAACCAACAAAGAAGGCACAGAGAGTCTTAATGGACAGCGATAAAGCAAAGCTCTAAAACCTAACGATACTAAGACAAAGCCCTGCCATATAAAGACCCAAGAATAACCTCAATGAATGTCAGAAGCATCTCGTTTTCTACAAGGCAACGCCCATACAAATCTGTTTCGGGACAATGCGAAATCCAGCACAAGAAGCGCCCGCCACAGAAGTCGCGCCTCCAATCATCGCACGACAACAAAGCCTGGAAAAGGGGCACAACCCCTTAAGCGGATCAAGCCTTAGAGTAGCAAAAGATCCCCTCCATAATTAAAAACTGCAAGCGATACAAGTCCCAAGGACAAGAAGGCGCGTCACAACCCGACGTGCACCATGGGTGAAGCACCCTAGTAGCAAAAGCACCACCCGTCGTAGCATCACCCACAACCGCTAGCCAAAGCCCACCACAGTGGGTCCATCCCGCTTATGTGATCGAGCCATCCTCCCACCCATGGCGGTCGAATTAAGACATGCTATAGCAGAAGCCGCTTTGGCGAACTAATATCGATACTTCTGCCCACGAAGGTCGAATCAAGATCCGCTATGACAAAAGCCACTCCGATGGACTGATATCGATACTCCCGCCCACGACGATCGAATCAAGACTCGTTACGACGGAAGCCGCTCGGGCGGACTAATACCAATACTCCCACCCATGACAATCGAATCAAGACCCGCTACGAAGAACTAATACCGAAACTCCTGCCCACAACAATTGAATCAAGACCGCTATGGCGAAAGCCACTCTAGCGAACTGATACCAATACTCCCGCCCATGGCGATCGAATCTAGACCCGCTACGATGGAAGCCGCTTCGGCGGACTAATACCGATACTCCCACCCACGGCGGTCGAATCAAGACTTGCTACGACGGAAGCTACTACGACGGACTAATATCAATCCTCTCCCTCATGCGATTGAGCCAACACCCGCTACTACGGAACTACACTCCCGCCCAGGCGGTCGAGTACCTACCCCCAAAAGTGGAAGGAGGGGCGGGCCCAAAAGAAGACCCAACCTTCCGTGCGGAAGGGGGAGGCAAAAACGAAGAAGGAAACCTCCCGAAGCAAAAGGGAGAGGTCGAAAAATGAGAGAATGAACTCCCATGTGAAAGGGGGAGAACGAATATAAAGAGGGAGAAATAAAGAGAGAGGTCCCTTAGGTCAACACCCTCTAAGCAAAGATTGCCCTGGCAAAGCACAACCCACCCCAGACAAGCCTCGCACTAACCACCACGGTGCAAGCAACGAACCCAAAGTTGAATAGTGATCGCATCACCATGCAAGAAAAATGACATCCTTCGAGACCTCCATTCGAAGCTCCGAAGAACGCCTTTCAAGCGGGACGAATGATAGGGATAATCTTGACACTACCCCGCTCCCCCCACCACATAAGCAACACCTAAGCAAAAACCCGGGAATCATCTAGTCCCTATAGCCACCAGTAGGAGGTCATGATGCTTGCCCCGACTTCTAGGAATGGGCCCACACAATCCACTCCTGATTGATACATCAACATAAGTCATGCCTCTGTATTAATGACTTATGGGCTGCCTTCACCAACCTTCCCTTCTCAATGACCGATGAAAGGATCACTCCCTGCATAACCAAAAGCAGCAAGGAAGTCAGCCCAGAAGCGTCCCCCCAACAATTCATCTCGGGCATCAGAGGACACACGTCAGCAAACCGCCCTCATTAATGCCTTTGTCGTATGGCGTAAAGGGGGCCTTGGCGAACACACGTCCAGACCGCTCAGCACCCAGGTATAAAAACCAAGCCCTGGTCCAAGTTGAAGCAAGCGGGCAAGAGCTTTTCGCTCTCTCACTTACATTCTTAACCTCCCCTTTTCTCTTTCTGACTTAAGGATCAAAGGGATTGAGCCGGAACACCCCCGGCACAAACTTGTTGTGCAGGACCCTTGGCGCCATCCGAAGACACAGTCAGGAGGCGACCCAGCAACAAGGACGGCCCAGCTCTCCAACTCGACTCCACCATACAAGGGCCAGATCGCTCTCATGACAAACCACCTCCCCGGTGGGCTCCCCACGCCAGCTCTCCGCATCAGCAAGGAGAAGTCTACAGGAAGGACCTGCACCTTCACCCAACCGAACAAAAACTACAATATTTAAATTAAAACTTATAGTCTTTTCCTTTACCTACTCAGATTGAACAAATTCCACTACTTCAGCAGCACCAGAATCGCCTCCCATCTGATTTCCCCTCAACCATTGCTGGCTCTGCTGCTGCTCGTAGAAATTGGGGCTCGTACCCGTTCGAGGGTGCATCTCGAACTCGTCTCGACCAAATGAACTCGCCCCGATCAGCAAAGGAAAGCTGAGCAGAACTCCGACGAAAGCAAGGGAGATCCACAAAGAGACCAAGACCAAAATATCAAGATTAGGGTTCTCTATATTCGAGAAGAGGGCCGAACGAATCCACCTCAAACGACAGAGAGCGGCGTTCGACGACTTGGGGGTCACTCGGAAGATCGTCAATCCGAGGGGAGAACGGGAGGAGGCTCGAGATCAAGGTGATCGAGCGATCGAAAGCAGAACTTCGGGTGAGCGGGGGATTTCGCCGTGTGAGCCGTTTTCTCTCTCTTTAATAGCAAAATACAGAATGACCGATAAGCCCTTCAAGTATCTAAAAATTTCGGTAATGCTGACCTATCCGCCATGACATTTCAGCATGGTTGGTCGAAGCATGCTAAATAACATAAGTTGAACATGGAACAACAATAATAAAAAATATTAAATGTACATAATATTATCCCTGTAAATAAGAAGAATTTTCATGATTCACGTAGCAAGATTCATCATAGTCTTTTGTCATCGTGGCTTATAAGCTTTGAAAATTAGGATTATGGTCTCAGAAATGAATATTATTAAGAAGAAATTTTGATATGTGAAGCAACAGTCACAATAATAAATATCATTAATTATTAAATAATTAATGATATTTATCCAATTATAAACACGATTTCAGGCTCCAAAAGTCTGCACCCACAACTTTATCCAATTAAGAGCCCACACAAGAGGTACACCTGACATGCGGGCCCCACGTCGTGTGGGATCCACATGTCTTCATTTTAGGACACAACAGAATGTTTATATTAAGATTGCACCAAATATGTATCGATTTTGATGATTGATATATAAGTTTGCACCAAATTAAAGATCATGATGGATGACGATACATAATGGACTTCATTACATTCATAATAGGCGAGTCCTGACAAACAAAATCGAGGTTGTTTCTCGCCTAATTCTTCTTCCATCATGCGTATCCTCCTCGTAGTTCATCAATCAATCGAACCAAGGAAAGAGGATCTGATGAGTTGCCCATCGTTTCTCCATCTCAGATTGTGATGTTTCATCCACCTGCAAGGTTTCGACACCTGAGATATCTGAATGTGACAAGCTGTGGCCACTGAGATATCTCCAATCTTCATATAAGGCAGCTTGAGAGGATTTAGGTTGGAGTGTCTCCTGGCACAATTGGTGGTGTTCCTCGAGGAAACATGATGAGATGTGGTCATTTGCATGGTCTGCTGGTAACCAGTCAGCAAATATGACCTTGGCGACGGGAGGTTGTGGAGTCCCAAAAGATGAGCAGCCATGGCTGGTGAGCTGCGAGACGAACAAGGACGAGTACCCATCCTCTGAAGAGGCCGGAAATGGGACTTCGTTGTTGAGGTTTTCAGGGACACGTGACTCGATCATGGAGGATTGAGAACTTGATGCCGTGAAAGATGTGGAGGAACAAGACGACGTCGATCCATCGATCTCGACGGCTTTCTTCTTCAGGTAGGAGTTCCAGTGGTTCTTCACCTCGTTGTCTGTCCTCCCAGGAAGATGCGTTGCGATCAGAGACCACCTGAAATATCAAGTTCGAGAAGCATGAACACAGTGCAGATGCCGAGGTCAGATTCGGAGAAATTAGTTCATACTTGTTGCCCAACGCAGCATGAAGCTTCATGACTGTCTCCTGCTCGTCGGGAGAGAAGCTACCACGCTTCAATCCTGGCCTCAGGTAATTGATCCACCTCAATCTGCAGCTCTTCCCATCTCGTTGCAGCCCTATATATGATAGCAAAAGGAGTTCGATACGAATTCTACTGGTTCTTCAAAGAATTTGACTTAAACCTCTTCTGCTGAAGCAGCAAGGACGAGAAACTCACCAGCTTTGGCTGGAACTGAGCTCCAGCAACCATGGCCATGCTTAAGGATGTACTCCCTCAGCTTCTGGTCCTCTTCCGGCGACCACAATCCCCTCCTATGTTTCACCTCTGGCCTTCCACATGTCCTGCACCCCATGAAGAGCTGGAGAAGTGAGGAGGTGTTGACTTCTGCCTTCTGCAGCTCATTTAATGCTCAGGTACTGAGATTTAAAGGCCGTCGATCTCACCTTATGGATTGCTTTAGCATATATCATAGAGGCAGATGGGGTCATCGATCACTCCTCTTATTGATTACAGATCGAAAGAAGCAGTCGATGATATGTGTGTAGGGACACCAGGTTTTCCAGTTTCGAGTGCATCAGGATTCTCCTAACCATACATGCCTTCTGATGCCTTCAACTCTTTTTCGTTGTCTGCTGCTATATACTCAACCCATGACTGCACCAAAAGCAACTTCTTTTTTCTGGAAGTGATGGGTGAGACATCCACTTCGCTTACGCTCGCGATTGCAGCACGAGAACAAACAGCACGAGGTCCGGCAAACTGGATGGATACGTCAAAAACACTTTGAATTATTGTGTTGTTGTTATTGTTGCCTATTGTTTTGCCGTAAGACTTACAGGTATGCGGTTTTGCCTTTTATCACAGGCTGCTTGGTTAAGCAATCCCAGCGGCACCCAGGAAGAAGCTCGTGATCAGGAAAGAGATGTGAACCGCTCCATGTTTGCTCATGAAGCTGCTTATTGATTAGAACACATATCAACCCTAAGCAATCTCATCTTTAAGCCTGTTGTTTGCCGAAGTTGTAAACTCGAAGAATCTTCTTTCTTTGTCACACTAACTCTTGTTGGTAAGTAGAAGAAGAAGAAGGGGAGAGAGAGAGAGAGAGAGAGACGGCGTGGATTCACTGCAGCGTGCTATCTTTTCTCTCTGCGGAGAAGTGTAGGACCGCGAACTCCATGTTCGACGTAATGCTCCATGTTTTTTGTCTGCAACTAAAGATTTCAACCCAGTAGAATCTTGGCTCAACGATGGATTCGTCTTGCGACACCATCTGTTCCATGATCGTCCTTGATTCTTGGCATCTCCAAGAAGGATGACGGTGATCTCGCAGCTGATCCCATCGTCGTCCTCAGTTAGCTCTCTGTTCACCGTACGTTACAAAGATCCGTCACATTTGAGTTATAACGGTTTATGACGAAGAGTTATGATGTATGGATTTATAACGGTTTGAAGTGTGCCGTTACACACGCGGGATCAGTACCATTGTCCCACTACGCAGAAGACGGTCACACTCGAAGGTTTGCAGTTTTGAATGCTTGTGCTGCTGGGGCTATAAAGTGATGGCTTCCACGGCATCGTCTTTTGCCATCATCACACACACTCTGCATCCCTTCTTCTTCTGATCTGCTTTGTCTTCTAGCAAAAGCCCTCGTTGCAAGGGGGAAGCGGAAAGGGTGGGGGAACCATGAGCACGGGAACGAGCACCTTCGTCATCAGGTGGATCAACTTTTTCTCCATGGTAAACATCTCAGCTGCTTTCTTTACCCTCTTCTTTCTCCCTTCATGTAAGGCTTCCTTTTGTGGGACAAATCAACATTTGTAATCACTACGCCCGTGCTGAATACTATTCTGCCATTCCATTTGCACTACTTGGCCCCCAAAGTTGGTGCTTTTCACATTCTCATCATTCCGTTGGAAGAAATGTGCATATTTTTTGAAAGAAATTTCACTCTTTTTTGATCCTTTTTGGGTGATGAAGAGGGGTTTGATCCAAGTGATGCAGACCACTTGTTTGTTTTATGGAACTTTATATTTTCTTTTGTTATTTAGAGTACAAAGAACTTACTCCCCCTTGTCTGGTTTTTTTTGCTCCAAAATTCCTAATCTTGTTAGAGAGGTTGTAAGAGAATCAAGAACAGGAAATTAGGAAAGATGAACCGAGGCCTGCTTTCCGATAGTATTGATAAAATCAAAGATTTTATCATTAAATCTGCTTTTGTTCTTGGAAGTTAGCAAATGAAAGGAAAATGAGAGTGTGATTTCTTTACTTATAGAAATTATTCTTGAATATTCTGCCATTATCACCTTAACTCTTATTTTGCTTTTTCTTAGAACCTTACTTTTCCATTCAAACATTACATATATGCATACTAGATGCTTACAGTAAAATTCAATCCCCTGAGCTTCTGACTCTGCGCACTGCACCTTAACCACTAGAATGTCTCCTTGGAGACTTGTTTTGATGTTGTAGATACTAGCAATAGCAGTTATTTGCTTTGGAATATGGATGAGCATCCACCATGATGAGTGCCGAAAGTCCTTGACCCTCCCTGTCATGGGTCTCGGTGCATTGATTCTTTTAGTGTAAGTCTCCTTCCATTTCGACTCGTGCTTAAGATGTTTAGTTTAGCTACTTGTTTTACTTTTCCAGAACTAATTGCTGTCTCCATAACATAGATCCTTGATAGGTTTCCTGGGTGCTTGGAAAAATGTTGCAGTTCTGCTGTGGGTGGTATCCTTCTAATAAGTTGCAATCTATTGAATTCATTAATGCTTTTCTGTTTTGATGCCTTGTACTTGAGGGAACCTTGACATTGAGAATTCAGTATCTTGTCATGTTGTGCTTGATTTTGATTGCAATTATGGTCTTCACCGTGCTGGCGTAAGTACTGATGGTTGAAATCCTTGTTTTCTCTTCACTTAATGACATTTAATTAGTCCCAATTCCTATTGAATCTTGAAAATTCCATGATTACCAACAAGAAAGGTGTTATGCTTATTTATCAGTCAATGATTTGTTCTCTGGAAGTCTCAGAATTTACTGAAAGATTGTTAGGAAGAGAAAAAATAAGCCAAAAAGGAATGAAGATTTTCATATCTCAGTCACTCTGTTCAAGCATAGGTGGAAGCTGAAATCATATGTACATATTAATTCTTTTGTTGATAAAAAGAATCTTTTTTCAATCATCATTCTACTATAATCCTTTCACTTTGTCGAGGAGCATATCATGTTTTATATAAATTCTAACCTTGCTAAATCCCTGATCATGCATTTGGCCTTTTAGGTTTCAGCTACCTATCTTTTAACACCAACTATTTCAACATGAATGTACAAAATCTCCAACACATTGAATCTTCATCTGTCTCCTGGTTACCCTTTTCTTTCCTTTCTTCTATTGCTTCTTTATGATAAATGTTTAAAATTAGTATTTCTTAAGTTGTTCAACTCTTTAAAACTGAATACTGCTTTTAGGCACAGTGATGTTAGTTTAAGTTGCTAAAGCTTTTGTAACTATGATGTGTTTGACTCCTTTTGTCCCTCAGAAATATTTTATATCAGCAGAACAATACACTTGGAAAAATCATATGGTTTGTTTTTCATTTTCACATTATTATTTTAACTACTTTTGTTTAGAATTTTGGTTCATTTCCATTTTTTATTAGGAGTTGAATTTTAATCTAGCCAATGTTCTTGTAGGTTCATCATAACAAATAATGGTTCAGGTCATGCTGTAGCTGGTCTGAGGTAAGTAAAAGAATCAATGTGAACACAATTTGAGATGGATTTCAATAAATTTTTAATCAAGATTTTATCAATACCTGCAAACTCCAAGGTTTGAAGCATTTATCCAGCTTCAATATGAGAAGAATCGTGTTTCATTTATTTAATAGTTTAGATAGATCATGGAATATTGAAGTATGTCTTCAAGAAACAATTCACGGCCTTCCATCTGCCTATTGGATGAAGGCAATCATTTAGAGATCATTGCAAACAAATGTCTACAGTTGAAGTTGTCAGTGTCATTTGCTTCAGTCATTCTGTTTGACAGTCATCTTTCAGAATAATCCGCAAAGTACCCAAACATTATGCAAACTACAATTTTCCAGATGATTCTAGCGGGGTGTACAAGAAATTGGACATCATCTAAGTACAAGGATGATTAGTTTTGTATGCTACACCAACCATTTCTTACTAAATTGCTGTTTAGGTACAAGGAGTATCATCTTCAAGATTATAGTTCTTGGTTCTTCAAGCAGGTAGGTCTTATGTTATATGATAATAGTGATGTAGTATTGCTGATAATATTTTGAATATACATCGGTTGTATGCCCATTCAATTGGCTTTCTATTTTAAGCTCAACAATACCAAAAACTGGAGACACTTGAAAAGTTGCCTTGTCAAGTCTGAGGATTGCAATAGTTTGCCAAAAAAATACAAGGTCAGTTCTTCATTTTTGTTTCTCAAATATCAACTGCAATATTCTTTTTCTCATTTGTCTGAACTTCGGCCAGACTCTGAAGGAGTATAAACTGGCACAACTTAGCCCCATCGAGGCTGGCTGCTGTAGGCCACCATCAGAGTATGTTTCCTTGCATTCTTGTTTGCTTAAACTGCCACCTAATGTTCCCTTGCATACCTAATTTGGATCTGAAACCTGAGCAAGAAGAATACCTGCTTTCTTTTGATGCTTTGCACCAATAAGGTACTCCATAGTCCACAATGGTTCGCTGACATATAACTGCAGGTATTTACTAAAGTTGGCAAGGGTACATTATAAATATTCATTAAAATTATCAGCAATAGCTGTGACTGGAAGATAAACATTTATACTCCTTTATTCCCCCTCATGAATTGCCAAAACCCTTATGTCGATTAACTCAGTAAAGTGTAAAGAATTAATTAGTTTACGTAGTGTTATGACAGATTCTGCATGTTCTCCCTATCACATAGCCATTATAATATTGAGTGTGAACATATTATTGAGCTTGTGAAACACAAAGGCACAAAGAACCTTTTTCAAAATTTGCATACCAACATTATCTGTCTTCACTTAAAGGCAGGTGTATCCCTCCCTGTGTAGGAAAGGAAGGCATGCACTCCTCCACATGGATTTGCATTTCTTCTAGCTCTTAGTAGCTTTGGCTATAATTCAAAATTCAATTTCTTGTTAAAGTTTTTTATTGAAAATGAATTGATTATTTTCTTTGCTTGCATTTCTCTCTCTATTTTCAGGTGTGGATATCCTGCCGTAAACGCCTCCTATTATGACCTGACCTATCATCCTGTTAGCACAAACAAGGACTGCAAACTTTATAAAAATTCAAGAAGTATCAAGTGTTATGACTGTGACTCTTGCAAGCAAGTTTCCTGACAACATACCAGGTCTTTGTCCTGAAGCTCAGTTTTCAATCTGATTAACAGAGTTTTATTGTGCTTTAATATTAGGGCTGGAGTTGCTCAATACATGAAGACAGAATGGAGAGTGGTTGCAATTTTTAACCTGATTCTTTTTGTTGTATTGGTAAGTTTCTCAAACTCCACTTTGAAATTGACATGGTACAACAATATTGTCATTATTGCTTGGCTTATGTCTGATATTGAAATTGATATATATTGCATAAGAATGCATGATATTGTATTTTAGCTGATTTAAAAAAATTATAATTTTTCATCCACCTGACCAGATGATTCACTGATTTCTTTTCCTTTTTCACTCTGCTGAATGGTTTAGTCTATTGTGTACTTTGTTGGTTGCTGTGCGAGAAGGAATGTCTCAAGAAGTCACTCAGTGAAAGCAAGAGGCCGATGATCTCTCACATTGTTCACCCTGTGGGGAAGATAGTTCACTAGATTAGTTGAGAACCCTGATGTATTTTGCAGTTGAACATAAAAAACAAGATTGAGTGTGATTCTATTTCATTCATCATTTTGATTATTCTTGGTTCTTTTAATCAACTTTGTGGGTGTGTTAAAAGTGGAGTGATCTCTTTAACCAGATTAGAATCACAAGTACTAGATTGTGAAATAGTCAATTTGGAAGCATTAAAAAAGGTGGGAGATATGTGCATTATATAGTTAAAATTAGATGAATAGTGCAAGTATCACAGATACAAACAACCTCTTGATTGAATAGGCAAGACTGCACAAATTTACGTACCTTAGGTCCTGTATCGGTGGGAGTCTTGCGCATTCTGCCACCCATGCAGAACCAACATATTCATGTCAAATCCTAAATTTGAAAACTTTAGTTACCAACTCAAAGGAATCCAATTCATGATTAGTTAGGTTTAAGAGATGATTTCTTGGTTCATGCTCAATTCTTATATTCATATAGCATGAGCATGACATTTGCTGCTATGAAAGCTTACACAAAGCTAAAGACCGAGTCTGTCGTTGAAACCTACACATGATTCCTTATCAAAATACAGGATTCTGATGTTGCTGCTTGGAAGAAAATGTGCTTCCATGATGAAGTTAGATACTACTGTGAAGAGATGCTCTTTTTTACATCATTGGTTGTTAAAATCAATGTTCAAATTTTCTTTTCTTTTCTTCAAAGATTGTTCTGCGTGATAATATGAGGCCTACAATATCCTGTTGAGATATGGAAACTGAAGTTACAACTGATGTTTTGAACAAGTGAAAACAAGAACCTAGGTTGCAAAATTTTTAAAGATTGTCAAGTTTTTGGTGCATTGCATAAAAATTGTGCTTCTGATTTAAGTTAATTTCTAATTGGAAAATATGATCATTCCTAGGAGTCGTTGTGTTTTACTTTTGGATGATTTGTCGGTTTAACAACATGAAATATGTAGTGGTTTAGATGGATGCTTTGGCTTTTCTTAGGACAACCATTCATTATGTCCAACACAATTTGCTGAATTGCAAGTGACTTGATGGCTTTTAAAATCATGTTGGATCTGATGCAATGAAGCAGAAATTTGTGTTTGCAGAATGTTATGCCACTTCAACCCAACACTATGACTCGGTAAAATTTGATCTATAATAAGCTGTTATACATTCATTGTCATACCAGTTGACACTAAATTCTTCTATGGTTTTTGGAAGTCTAAGTTTTCAATGAAATAACATCATTATTATCATCCTTGAGAATGGTGGTCCAAATCCTAATCATTTTTGTATGTCAAATAAAAGGCATACTTGAAGCCATGTTTTCCAGTCATTGTAAGTCATCATCTACAGAGTGCTGTGTAATTTCATCACTCTGTTCTTGCATGGTGATGTCGATAATGCAGGAAAAGGATTGAATAGCGGAATCCTTGAGCATTTGCTGATTGACGAAATTTCTTAGATTAATATGGTTACCTCAATCACCAAATATAAGAAGTTATTGATTAGGATATCACCTCAGAAAGATGTTGATGCTGGTGCTGGTGTTCCAGAATGGTTTGAATCTTCCTTGTTCAAACAGGAACCAACAGTCTCTTGTTCATATTACTGCTGTGGACAGATTAAGCAACTCCAAGAATGTTCAAATGGATTTTTCATTGTTCCAGATTAAGTCCTTTTCATTGGATTTTCTTTGTTATTGCTTTTGATGGTGTGCTAAAAACATCTCCAAGTCTTTACACATCAATTTGGTTGACTTCAGCGTTATAGATTTCTCGTCTCCACAGTTGATCAGGCCATTGCATGTAGTCATCCAGAAGGGCCGACATTGCAAAGAAGAAACTGAGATGTGGATTGTGATGACTATTTGATCCATTAAGGTTTGATTCGTTCTTTGACGATGATGTGAAGTGTGAACAGAACAGAGAGATTTAGTCTCGACTAACAGAGAGATTGTTTCGGTCACTCCAACACTGATCATCCAAGTAGCAAACAAGCAGAGCTGATGATCTGTTTAACAAATTTGGTAAGTTTATTATATGTTATTTGGATCCATTATCTATCATTTCTTTTTTCCTTGCATGTTCTTCACAGTATACTGTCTAGAATTGTCTAACATGTGAAAACAAGACTTGCCAAATTGGTCAAGTTACAAATACAAGTCAAATTAGGGTATGAATTTTATGAGGACTTTGAACAATTATTAGCTTTGATGGATCAATTTTCCATCAAATAATCATCATGGGGATCCTCTGATTTGTTTGGAAGCTCAAATGTGGTGTGTGAGGTTGTGATGGGGCAGACTTTTCATGGAATGTACTTAGACAAGGCATGTCAATTGTGTGGAATTATTTTGATCAGAACTATAAGCTATTATTAGTGTTAAGTAAAGTCTCTTTTGAAGTTAGCCCTATAAGTTTTGGTGCTTATGTTTCCAATACCCATCAATTTATCTAAACATTTTGTGCCACTCAAAACATTTTGGTTCCTTCTCTATAAGTTTTCTTATTTTCAGAGTCGATAAAGATTATTATCTTTCCTTGAGAACTAGCAAATATTGACTCTGCTGATCTTTGATTTAAGTATTATATATACTAACAGTAAGTATGTATGTATGTATGTATATATAGAGAGAGAGATTGTAGTTCAAAGATTATGTGGTTCAGTGAACAGTTGAAATGTTTATTATGGTCAGAAAACCTTAATCTAACTACTGACTAGGATATGACATTTGTGGGGCTGACTGACGAGAAAGGATCCAAACAGTTGACCTTAATGTGGCTTTCACTTGGAGACACAAACACATAAATACAAATCAAACAAATTGAAATAAAAGGCATCTCAACTTGTGGGTGTAGTTTGGTTGGGGAGACTTGGTAGAGTGCAGCATGTGGTCCATTGTGTGAAATTGGCAAGGAATACAAGTCTCAGAAACTCCACTGGTCAACATTCCAACAGGGGAAAGATCAGCCAAATGAGATATGTGCCATCTTCTTCCTCTGTCATAAAAGCACAAGCTCCTCCAATGGCAAGCCCCATGGTGTTACTACTGAACCTTCTTCAGGTTCTTTCTGCTGCTGCTGCTGTTCTGTGTGTCCATCAGGTATGCACCTTCTTTTCTGTGATGAGACTGTAGACTGTGTGTCTTCCTACTTAATCAGACAAAGCTTGTCAAATGATCTTAAAACCTCTTGATGATGGCATGAAAGAACTCATTGGCTTCTTTAGATTCTGACAAAATCTAATCCATTGTCTTCATCAAAGTTGCAGCTCATCTGCTTGCTCAACTCATCCTCTCTTAACCTGTTGAGCACAACATTGTGGGGTTGAATTCCCTGAGACTTCCCAGATTTTGATAGTGTATTAACTATGATTGATTTGTGGAAAGACTTAGTTCCCACTTTTAGTGATTCCATCAGTAGTAGTTATTGTTCATGTGAGAAGAAAAAGGAAAAGTAGCATTTGGAATACTACTGCTGCTGCTACATTTAGGAGCCTGACATGGTAACATATCCTTTCTAATACAATTAGTCCTCATATAAACTTCATGAACATTATTGTTAAGCATCAACATCTGAAATAACATGAAGTATATATATCTTAGGTAACTTGATGACAAATGAAGTATATATATCTTAGGTAAATATCAGATATTTCTTTTCCCTTATGGAAGACTCTGTATATTGGAAGATCAAAAATAATTTTCTACTCTCTCATTTCTGGGTCTGATGGAACTCATTTTCAAAGGAAGAAACCTTGGTAATGTAAAAAAAAAACTCCCTAGAAATATCCAAGAAATTTCAAACATGGAAAAAGTCAAATAAGACTGGTACCATGTTTTTTATCATTCTGATAATGATCTATCTTTTGTCAGGACCTCTGATACCTTATTGTCAGCTTAGTAGGGTTTAATCATCAAATTTTGGTGCTGATTCTATCAAAGAAATCAATGGAATAAAAATAAATAAAAAAATAATCAAATTAGCCAGAGGTGTGTGCCTTCAATATTCATGTCAATATTTACTCCAAAAACTTTAAGAGCAAAATCCAGTAGCAGAAACAAAATATGCAAGTAAAAACATTCATCTCCATACAAATAGATAGATATATGATATGTAACACCAAAATATTAGCTCCCTTGTGATCTATTCGAGTGACAAGGGCAGTGCTTGGTAAGCTTTGGCTGACCAAATCCAATCACAAAGATGCAACTATCTGGAAGCTCAAGTCAAACATGTAGAAGATGATGCAGCTAAACACCTCCACAGGTCAACAGCAAAAGGTGATCGAAGTCGACCCATTCAACATGAAACGAAGCCAAGAAAAATAAATGATATTGAATGCACACAGATCAATACCTCCCATTGTTTTCTGCTGCTCCTTTCCTGCTTTTATCAGCTTTGACTTGTCCATTCTTCAATCAAGTATTTTATTTTTCATTGCCATTGAAAAATCAATCCCAATCCTTCAACATCTTACAATAAATCCAGAAATATAAGTGTCACAAAACTTCTTTTGTACACATTTTTCTTTTCATATATGCCAACAAAAAATTGAAGTACACACCCTTTTCACATTCAAGATGTCTTATACAAGCTTCTCATCTTTGCAATGACATAATAATCTTTGTCTTGTTTTGAGGTGTATTCTTTGACTTGTATAAGTAAAAGTCTGCTATTCTCAGTTACATATCAACATGCATTGAACTCATGTTAAAGAGAAATAGCATTTATGTATGTGAGAGGAAAAAAGAAGTCTTCCTTCTTCGATTATAAATGTATCATCTAGCAGCCACAAACTGTACCAAGTCAAACTCGTTCATCTCCCTCACCTTCTTCTCTCCATCTCAGAATTGGTTTCCATTTCTCCAGCCTACAAGCTTCACTCCGCCATAACCTTCTGCATCACTGGCTGCAGCAAGCGTAGGAGGCGATGGCCGGGGGTGGCAGCAGCAGCAGCCGGACCTTAGAGGTGACTCCGACGTGGGCGGTCGCCGTCGTCTGCTTGGTCCTGGTCCTCATCTCCATCATCATCGAGCATGTAATCGACCTCGTCGGCAAGGTAAGCAGAAGCTTGCCTCATGAGCGAGTGCAGTCCCATCTTAGATCATGCTTGATCTCCTGCTTCGTTTCTTCTCTCTCTCTCTCTCGCTCAGTGGTTGAAGAAGCGTCACAGGAAAGCACTTTATGAGTCACTAGAGAAGATCAAATCTGGTAAGGAGTTGTATGTTACATGATTTTGATCTCAAGCATCATAAGAAGCTCACGCATGGCCGTCGTCTTCTCCATGACAGAGCTGATGCTGATGGGTTTCATATCCTTGCTTCTGACTGTTGGTCAAAGCCTCATTTCTAAGATATGTGTGCCCAAGAGTGTCGGTGATTCATGGCATCCATGTAAGCCCGGGGAAGAATCTGCCACCACCAGCGCCGACGGCCACTCGCAGGACTCGAGCACCAATGGGCGGAGACTCCTTCAGGATTCCGTCTCTGCTGGTGTTTTCCGGCGGATTTTGGCTGGAGGTGGAGGATCCGACAAATGTGCAGCAAAGGTCAGATTTCCTTTGTCCGACCTATACATCTCCATTGTCAACTTTGGTAGTCTGACACCAAGAACAGATAAAGAATATAAAATTAAAGGAAACATATTTCCTGGTTTTTGTCATCTGTGTTTCTTCTTTTTGATATAATTACCAGCATTTTGGATGATTAGAACCAACAACAGGTTGTGATAGAATAAGATAGCCACCGTAGAAGCCTTGGCTGTTGTCCATGTGCCTTCATGTTCATCTAGCTTGGTCCACAAGGAGGTTGCTCAGAAGTCTCATTGTTAGTCAATAGGATTCATCTCAAAGCTGCATGAGTTCGAGCTTAATTCTCTGGTGACACTGAACAGGGCAAAGTTCCTTTGATCTCCACCGATGGAATCCACCAGCTTCACATTTTCATCTTTGTCTTGGCCGTCTCCCATATCCTCTACTGCATCAGCACAATGGCTTTGGGTAGATTGAAGGTATAGAACTGTTGGATTCCCCAAAAGACTTCAGATTCTATGCTTAATATAAGGATGAACTACATCTTGCACATGTGATACAGATGAGGAGATGGAAGGCATGGGAACTGGAGACCAGAACAGCTGAATACCAATTCTCACATGGTATGCCTCTCTGCTAGCGTAGTTCATCATATGAGTTCAAGGTGTGATGAGTGCGATATCCTCAAAATCCTTTGTCAGATCCTGCAAGGTTTAGATTTGCAAGGGAGACATCATTCGGCCGCCGGCACTTGAGTTTCTGGAGCAAATCACCCATTCTCATCTGGATTGTGAGTCCCGAATCTTTCATGATGCTTTTACATGCTTGACATCTGTACTCATCAAGATACGCAATGTTGATCAGGTCTGCTTTTTCAGACAATTTGTGAGATCAGTTCCTAAGGTGGATTATCTGACACTGAGACATGGATTCATCATGGTAAGTCACTGCTAGTCTATCAACACAAGACACTGCCTTTGGGTCACACAATCCAAAACTCACTTGCTACTTCTCAGGCACATTTGGCTCCACAGAGTTCGACCAAGTTCAACTTCCAGAAGTACATAAAGCGATCACTCGACGAGGATTTCAAAGTTGTGGTTGGAATTAGGTACGTTGATCCCTGTTCATGTAAACTGTCTTCTTGCTCTGTAAGATTCTGGCGACAACATGATTGGATTGCTAGATAGGAGAAGGCATCACTTGCTATCTTCACCTGAATCTGCAATCTAGTAGTAACAATCAATACTTCATCTATCTGCAGTCCGACGATATGGTTCTTCGCACTAATCTTCTTGCTGACTAACACTCATGGTAATGTTCAATCTGTCATCTCATCTTTGTACCTATCGATGGAGGAAGAGATTGGATGCTGCAGATTAACGGTTGTATTTCTCTGCAGGCTGGCATTCCTACCTATGGCTGCCTTTTATCCCTCTGTTTGTAAGTGTCTTCAAGCCAGAGAAAACACAGCAGAAGACTGCAATCCATGACCGACCAAGATTGAATCTGCAGTCCCTTCTTTGATCGCAGGTGATTCTCCTGGTGGGAACAAAGCTTCAAGTGATCATTACGAGGATGGCCGTCAATATCATGGAGCGTGGAGATGTCGTCAAGGGCGTTCCGATCGTTCAACCAGCAGATGATCTCTTCTGGTTCAATCGTCCCCGTCTCCTCCTCTTTCTCATCCATTTCGTCCTCTTTCAGGTGATCTTACAGCAGCACATCAATGCATTTCTTCGAACAATTTCAGATGCTCAACAGATGCTTTTGTTTCGCTTTGCAGAATGCGTTTCAGCTGGGCTTCTTGGCGTGGAGTTGGGTAAGAAATCGAGGCAAAAACTGCTTAATGCTTCGCTTAAACATCGTGTTTTGATGTGCTTGGGACTAATCATTTTGCAGTATGAGTTCGGGTATCCTTCGTGCTTCCATCAGAACATTGAGGACATCATCATACGGATCTCACTGGGGTTTGTCTTCTGCCCCGTCTCCTGCTGTCTTTAAATCTCATCTAGATGGCATCTAATTAGAATCAACTTCTGTCAGAATCCTCATCCAGGTTCTGTGCAGCTACGTCACACTGCCTCTCTATGCATTGGTGACGCAGGTAACAGTCCTCAAGATCACAGCGGAGAGTGTTCTTCTTCGCCGGAGGACTAATGGATTTCCTGTTTCTGCTGACAGATGGGATCGAACATGAAGCCCACCATCTTCGACGAGAGGGTGGCGACTGCTCTGAGGAAATGGCATCAGTTAGCGAAGAAGCACTTAAAGGAGAACCGAAGGTCGGGAAGTGTGTCGCCTCTGTCCACCAGCAGAACAGCTACTCCCCGCCATGGTTGGTCGCCGGTCCACCTCTTGCACTACAACCGCAGTGAACTCGACAGTGTGCAGAACTCCCCGGGTCGATACCTCACCGACGATGACCCCGACGTTGAAGGACGGCAAGAGGAGTTAATGGAAGGCCAGCCGGAGGTGGAAGAAAACCACGCAAGGTTGCCGGTGGCTCATGGCGTCGATGCTCATGCGACCAGCTTCTCGTTTGATCAGCGACGGAGCTGAGAGTTGGTTGATTTGGCTTCTCTTTCGACTTCATAGATCCATTGACGTTGATTCCTCTTACATTTCCCTGTAAGAGAGCATCACTAATGATAGTGAGGGATGGCATAAGATGGATTTGTTGGATTATAATGACATAAGAGCCTTTTATCCAATGCATAAATTGTCTTTTGAAACGGTTCGGGTCGATTCGGATCCGGCCCGGAATATAACATCCGCAGACCGCGACACAATATTATAAGACCGCATTCCCGCTGCTGACCAGAATTCATACCCGATCTCCAGAGCCATCAGTGGGCCCCACAGGCCAGATATTCGAGGACGCCAGACGAGACGGGTGGTACATTTATGGGTAGAAATAGTTAGACACAAAACATTAGGAACCCGTGGAACATACGAATCTACGGCGAATCTTGATGCGGGAGGTGACGGGGGAGAGCCAAATGGAGCGGAAGGTAAAGTAACGATCCCCCGTTTCAACTCCGTCTCGCTCTCGCTCGTCTCATCTCATCTCCCTTCTCCGATCGTCAACCCCTCCCCATTCATTCTCCCGCAGCCGGCGATCCCCTCCCCGCCGCGAAAGGTAACGGCTTCGTTTCCCCTTTCCGTCTTCTCCCTCTGTTTCGGTCTCCCCCTTTCGGCTCCTTTCTCCTTGCCGCACGCCCCCCTCGCTCTCGCTCTATTGCCTCTCTCGACCGTACGCGGCCATTCCTCGTCGGACGCTGGCTGGCTTGGCCACGACTCTGATGCCCGTTGATTGTCCCAATTGCAGATTTTTTGGCTTTCGAGGTGAAATCTTCCGCAATAAGGTAGGGAAGATAATTGGGTGAGGATAGAAGAAGCAATCATTGACCAATAAACGCACGTAAGTTCGAGTAGAGTTTTCACGATGCATCTTTCGGGTGTTTCTCCTTCTGATTTCATTATTCTTTCAATTGTTCTATTGAAATAATTGATAGATTTGAATAAGTTTCTATTTTGAAGCAAAATTCTCTAGGATCTGATAGTGTCAGAACACTAAATTCTGGGTTTGTTTTCGGACGATGAATTATTCTTGTTTAGTTTCTTGTTTAATTCTGTTTATTTTCTAAGCAAAAATTAAAATTTCTCTTATTCGATCTGCTCTTAACATTTAGCTTTCCTCTCATAATGAATAGAATTCTTGGATTAGTTCCTTTCATAACTTTTTTGATTCGTGATTTTCTTACGCGGATATAAATGTGTCACCTGAGTTCAACTGCAGATTTAGAATGAAAAACACTGAATATTTGCAGCAATGTTTTTGTCGTGAAGCAGATACTTCTAATACAACAAAAGTTTGTAATTTGGAGGTCACCAATGAACAGATGCTGGGCAATGGTTGGTGGAATTTGGATTCTAGGAGGGGTTTTGTTCCATAGCGAGGAAAGAGAACAAGAAATGGAAGCGGATTAAGAATTGTTATAACAGGAGTATAACAACTACATTGTGTCTTACATCAAGGTAGACAAGGGGACATGTCCCTGGGAAAAGTGGATCCTTGTTTGATCAACTACAAGGACCATTTTAGATTTTTTTTTTCATAAATTCGGTGAATGTTAGCTTAATCTGAAGCCTCTTCCAACCATCTTCCAATATGGTAAATGATCCCATCATATCTGATGATGGGAAAATAGTTTGTTTATGCTGTCAACAAAACACTTGCATACAGTGTCATTGATGAGTCTTTTTTGGTTATAAATGGAACAGATGCTTTACAAAGATGGTGATGAAAACTTCATCTCATATGATCTGCATAAAAAAAACTAATACAGGAGGTCTATATGGTTATAAAAATACTCCTTATAGAAACTGTCTTGATCTGTGCTTCCCTCCTGTAATGTCTGCATAATTTCATTGAAGATAGTGACTCTTGATTGGTGGCTTTCCCCCCTATCTTTTGATTGAGTCATCTTGTTTGCTTTTGCAGTTTTTAACTTCAAAAATTATTCACCTTTTCAAAGAAATTAGGTGCTTTCAAGATCTCTGATTAGCAACCATAATTTCCTTGTGACCACCTGTTGATGAGAAAATGATTGCTCGAAGGACCATTCTACACGAAACTGAAATTGTCATTTTTCAAATAAAGTTTTGTGGTCCTGTCAGCTACTGGTTCTTTTAGCTCTGTAGGTGTTTGTATTGAAACGGCAGCTATATATTGATATATTAATTAAACACAAACTATTTTTGTTTTGGTAATTTTCAGTTTTTCGCTATGGAAATAAATAAGAGCAGCATTAACAAGCAGAAAACTTAGAAAGAGGAATTTTTAATATGGCTGCTGGTTATCAGCACCTGCATTTTGTCTAATGTGTGTGGTTGTGATGCTTCTGTACAGAAACAACAGTTGAGTTGGTGGAAAGAGCTTAATAAATAGATCAAGGAGGAATTCTGGTGACCTTCTTTCAGCTCTTATCAAGAAAACATCTCCAGGATCATCTCCTTTAGCTGCCAACCTGATGATTGTGAATGACAGAGGTATTCTAGTTTTTCCATTTTCCATAAAAGAGTTCTTAGCTGAGATTTTCCAAAATCAGGGAATCAATTGTCTGTGGGTTCTATTAAGTGTGTGGATGCTTATCTGTCAAGAAATTCTTTAGAAAAAATATATGCAAAGATGTTCTTTTGAGACTCATTGAAAGGATTTTGTCTTTTCTTGCATCATGTAACATAAAGATATTTATTTTTTTATCTTTATTTGCACCAGTCCAATCTTATACAATTTTGTCATTGCAGCTCTATTATATTCCTTCTGAGAGGATCAAGGCATTATAACTTAAGTCCATTATGCTGACTATTGAGATTCCTGTTAATTTTGGTTCATGGATAAGCCTGATCTAGGTAACTCGAAAGTTCAAATAATATGGATCTGCAATTATTGTGCAACCAGTTAGCCAAAATGTTGTCCAAAGAAAAGGAATAATTTTAGTTGTCATCAGGCTGAGGTACCTAGTAATGGAATTTTTTCATGATCCAGGCCAATATTTTTTCCCCTGAGAGTTCTGTTAGCTTTGGGCATGTTCCACAAGAAGTTGTGATCTTTAATGTATAATGCTCAGGAAATTTCATCTTTATTGGAATGCATTTCAAAGTTTCCACTTCTCCTGAAAGGGTTCTGTTTCTTTCTTGGTACAACCTGATTTAATGTCTTCACTAGTTGAAAATATCCATGGCTTGACTTCGATAAGTAAAAGTAGATTCAATACAGAAGTTTTAAGGACCTTTACCCATTCCCTTGGAGTCTGGCTACAAGTAGAGTGAATTGGCAACTATAAATTGATTGTCGATAAATACTAGGATAACAAACAGCCCCTGGTTAGCGTGAGATCATTTTGTCATCATTCTAAATAGACTAAGGTAGCTCTCACAACCCGACCTAATGGGATAATTGACCTATTAAATTTATTGAGTTTGATAAAAAATGCTTAAGCTCAAGTTAATGGTAGTAGACCTATCTAACTCTTTCACTTTAAGTCTTAGCCCACTTCGAATGGGAGACTAAATTGGGGGGTGATAATCTTTCTCACTTAAGTATCATGTTTTCGTCAAGGCCCAATATAAGTCAAAATCATACCTTGGTGACCTCCACGTCATGACATGTCCTTCCAGTCCCAACCACGGATAGTCCTTTCCTAATTGAGTCTCTCACCATACTCATGTCCAACACTAGATTAACTCCGATACCATTTTTCACTACCCAACTCAATAGGGTAAATAAATCATTAACTTGTTGAGCCTGATACACTGGTCTAAGATGCTTAAATTCAAAGTTAATAGTAGTATACTCATAGTCAATCTAAGTTTTAGTCCACCTTTGATGCGGGACTCAATCGGGTATTACAAATTATCTTATGAGAACTTGGTAAGAAAGAAGAAACTCCTTGAACTATGATGAGTACAGCCGATTATATTTTTTGCAAACAAAAGAGGAAATTAGTTCAATCATAATTGCAACAGAAGGCTTGAATTTGAGGGTCAACAAGATATGTCTCAAAGTTTGGGAAAATAAGCAAACTGAGAGAAAAGGAAATTGCATCCTGTTTTCACTAGTAAAGAAAAATCGACCTTCACAAAGAAACGGAGGACCGCTAGCCATTAAGCAAGCATTGAAGCAATTTTAGAGTGAATACTAGGCGAAATAATGTCAGTAAGCTTATACAAAGTTTATGTTTCCCTCGAAAACTCAAAAATTTCTTATTTATTCTTATCAGTTGCAGCTATGATTATACACCCTTATAAACTGAAGATTCCTCCAGATATGCTTTTGCTGCCAGTTTTAATTAACTACTACTATGTCAACTCTTGTTTATTATGGTTAAATAATGGATTAAAACATCAATCTTAAAGTAGGGGTGTTCAAAGAGGTTTGAACCAAACCGTTAAGGGTCGAAACAAACTAAACTGAAAGATTCGGTTAAAACAAGGTATTTCGAACTGGAACCATTTCAGATCTACCTAATCGAACCGGTTCGAACCGGTTAGGTTTTCAATTTTAAGTAATTTAAAAATATACATTTCAAATGAACCGGCTCAGTTTGGTGAACTGATTCAGTTTAATTGAACCAAACCAGAATTTTGATCTAATTGGACCTATATTCTCAAAAAGTTTATATCACAAATATTATTCTAAACATTCTAAACAATTGGGCCTATGCACAAGTGGTTTTTTATTTTTTTATTGAAAGATGCCTTAGAGGAATAATGACTTCACGTGCAGTCCTTTTTTCTTGATGATGAGAATATGCAGTGATGCATACAAATCAACAAGGGGATTATTAACGAAGAAGAATGAGAAAAAAATAGGGTACATACCTGAGATAAGAGAGCAAGGTTAAGAAAGGAACAAGAAGGAAGAGTCGCAGAAACGAAGGAAGAGTAGTGAACTCGTCAAGTTTAGGAAGGGATTTTAAAGTTTTTAGGGCTTTTGGGTTGGGTCGGCATTTTTAAATTAAGATCAATTTGGTTTGATCTGAACCAATTAATCAGACCAAAGGAAAGTACCCCCCCAAAATGGAACCATTTATAGCATTCAAAACCGAATTGTTGATGAACCAGTTCGATTCAGGTTCAATTCGGTTTTCCAGATCGACTTGAACACCACCCTCTCTTAAAGCACGGAAATAACTTTACGCACATCCGTCTCCTACACCTTACACTCTTCTCCTGCCTGTCCCTGGTCTGCAGCATGTTTATTTTTTTGTTTCTCTGTCACAGCTAGAAATAAACAGAAGATAAAGCGAAGAAGAAGAGTGGTGAAGAGAAAGAGAATGTAAAGGGACGGGGAAGGAAGTGATTGATGTGGCATGTAACAAGGAGAGAAAAGAAGAAAAGTAACGGATAGAAAGATAATTTACAAGTGTTTGAAAACTAACTGGTTGATGGGATTTGCAATTACGGATGTGTATAGAGGATCAGTTGCAACTTGCAGGGGTACACCTAATTTTGCCCTCTGGGATGCTGATAAAACAATGCAGAACAACACAAGAGGATTATGGTCATGACAAATTTAGTCATAGATCATTAACAGTTGAAGCATCTTTATTTAAAATAAAAGCTATAGAACTCAAGGAACAAAAGGTCTTGTTTGTTATTTTGAGAAGAAACAAATAGTGTAACAGCATAAATATGCTTGGAAAAATAAACAGGAAGCGGAAATTAATGAAGGGAAGATACTAAGAAAAGGAAATACGAAAAAATGGAGGAAAGGAAGAAATCTATGGATGGAGAGTTGATAAGTACAAATTAGTAAAAACAAAAGGCTATTGGACTAGACTCCTGAAGATTCTACACCAATTGAACAAATGCAACTTAACAACAACAAAAAATTACTCTGTTGATCTCTTTGGAGAGTGAAGAGCCATGAATCTTTTACATGAAATATTCAGATTTCTTTTACACCCAATGATATTCTTTGGACATGAGTTGGACTCTTCAGTATATTTTTTCTTTTTCGGCTTCAATCATATTTCATGGTTGATCTTTGCTGATAATATGCCTGAAATGTTTATTCAATTATTTTTTGATGTTTACAAATTAAACTATCTGTATTTTGTGCCACTTAAAACACCTCCTCTTGGCAACGTGCTTCTGTAATTAACTTGATATAATCTAATCTGCATTCATTTGGTATGTTGTATGCCACTCCTGCCTACTGTTGGTTTATGGTGCATATCAGTTTATTCTGTGATTGTGTCAGTAAAATCTAACTAGTCCAACCTCTGATGTCCTTTTGACAGCTCTTTGACTCGGCGAGGATGGCAGACACTAAATACGTAGGTAGAAGATGGGAGGACATGGATACTGATGTCCTGGTGAAGATATTGAAGGAGTTAAACATGATTCAACTGGCTCCAGTTTCCCGGGTTTGTCGTTCGTGGCGCATGGCTTGTTCAGATCCATTTATTTGGAACACCCTTGACCTGGGTCACCTGCAGTCCAACTTTATCCAGACAACAGCACCGCCATATATATGGGTGGATGAAAGGTCTGATAGAAGGTTGACTCGAATATTGAGGATGGCTATGGCTCTTAGTTTTGGAAATGTCACGTACATGATCTTTCATTTTAATCTATACATGAAAGATGATCATCTTAGTTACATATCAGAAAGGTAATTTTCCTTGGTTTTTAGTGTTTTACTTGACATTTTTATTGGTTCAGTGATGAAATAAACCTTTCTAGGATAGCAAATGCTATTATTCAAGTGACATCTCAGCAAAATTGTGCAATACTACAACTAATTTATAATCCTTAGCGGAGTCATTATCTAAATTACCTCTCAGCATCCAACTACAGGCGTTGTACCATTAAACATGTTGGTTATTTTGCATCCATCTATAACATGATCAATGGCCCTTTTTTCTATTATGTGAAATGCACTTGTAGCACTTCCTAGAAAGCATGTGATGAAGATGATGATGGACAAGAACAAACTGCTTATATTTTCGAACCTGCAAGAGAATGAACTTGATTAAGGACAAATGAGGTTAAAAGATTTCCAAATTGCAGCCAATCGTAGCCAGCTAAATTAGTTAGTTTGATAACACCACACCTGTTATACAGTGTGAAATTAAATGAATAATCACATTGTAGTTTCTTACATATTCTTTTTATTAATGTCGTTGCCTTTACAATTGAAATCAGGTCTCCTTATCTTAGAAGACTAGTTATGCCGGCTTGGAACCGCATCACAAAAGTTGGGATATGCCAAGCCATCCGGAGATGGGAGAATCTGGAATCACTTACAATGCCCGGTATTCCCCATCCTCCATACATAATGGAAGAAATAAGTAGAAGCTGCAAAAATTTCTCACAGCTTAAGGTTATGGGTACATTTGATGTGAACTGTGCATTTGCTATCACGGTGAACCTTCCAAAGCTGAAAGTATTAAGCCTGCGATGCTCTATAATCACAAAGCAAGCCTTGCTGCTTATCTTGGACTCCATGGATAGTCTGGAGGTGCTCAATATATCTCACTGCCTTTTGCTTGAAACCCTTCGGAGACCGGTTCACTCAGAACTAGACCAAGCCATCCTTAACAAGGGTTCACGGATACGCGAATTCTTCCATTGCCAGAGCAACTCATGCACTACATGCAAGAGGATGATCAAAGATGAAGGTCTGATGCGGTGGTACCGGTACGAGGATTGGTTCTGGCGTCGCGATGAGGTTAGCTCTCTTGATCTCGGGGACTACGGAAAGTTGTTCGATGAAAACTGTGTGAACAGATTGACTGCTTCATAGTGACAGTATTTTTGAAGAATACACATGCTTATTTATCGGAAGATTTTCAGATATGTGCATTATTGTTTTAACAAAACAATAATGGATTGGCAGACAATCAATTACAGTGTTCTACATCTCTGTCTTTAAAGAATGCTATGATGAACAGAGAGACTTCATCAGCTTTTACATCAAAATAATGAATCAAAAAGCCTAGTATCAGAGAAAAGTCTGCCTAGGTACTTGTTCTGTTGTATAAAAACTAGTTCCAATGAATGCCTGTTGCTAAATGTATAGAACTGCATTGGAGTTTGCAGTCCAAGCTTTAGATGAGATAGATAGAAGAATACACTGCAAATTGTTCTTGATGTTTAAGATGCATCATCACTTGAAGGATTCACTGCCCAAATGCAAGGGTGATTCTACAAGTTGTGTAAAAGTAGTACAAAGTGTGGGCCGTATGCATTATTTGCTGGTAAAGATGCAAGTAGAGCATAGAGATGCCATTCAAAATGTGGATTGCAACCTCACAAGGCTGCCTACCTATAAGAACACATTGACTTGTATCGGTTCGGATTAAGACTTGAACTTGTACCCGTTAAGAACGGGTGTGTTCCGCCTAAGAGCAAGTTATCATCATCAAATTTTATTTGATGAGATTTTGACTCCAAAATGAATCCCATATCCCGCTATCAATATCTATATCAATTTATTGATGGATACAAACAAACATTAGATACATAAAGAATTAGATATTTCAAGATGTAACATATGTTAGATACGAGACATTTAGATATTTAAAGATGTAACATATGTTAGATATGAGACATCCGATTGCTGAGTGTATTATTATATAAGTGATAGATCTTAAGTTTCAGTTCATAAGTAAACATCTCATACATCATTTAGTGTAATAAATTATTTTATTTTTTGAAAAAGAAATATATTTCCTAAATATTTATAAGAACAGTGACATCAAAATAAAGAGGAGGCAAATGTGCTATTTCAAAACCTTCAGAGGTGTGCAAACCCCTCACAAGAAAAAGCTTCTTGGTAGAATGCCCAAAATATTAAATTGTCATCGCATCGGAAATTGTTACTTAGGTCGTGATCCATGTATATTTATGGCGTGCAATAATTAGCATTAATTATGTCGAACATTTGTAACATTTTATCATCAGACAAAAGTTATTTTCACTCTTCACCCTACTTAATGATTTTATTCTTTCTTTTTTTAGGGGTGTTATTAGTAAAATAATATGAATCACACATCGATATCATGTATCAAGACCACGTGATCAAGACCACATGTCTTATATCTCGACGTCAAGTGGTCGATACCTCAATATCACATAATTGATACCTCAACGTTAAGCACCCGATATCTCAGCACTATATGACCGACACTCTAATATCAGGAGCTCAATACTTTAGTACCACATGATTGATACTTTGACATTAGATAACTA
Organism: Musa acuminata AAA Group; assembly: GCF_036884655.1. Classification (NCBI taxonomy): domain Eukaryota; kingdom Viridiplantae; phylum Streptophyta; class Magnoliopsida; order Zingiberales; family Musaceae; genus Musa; species Musa acuminata. The sequence continues at coordinate 8,432,539 of NC_088334.1, read as the reverse complement.
ACACGATGATATCATAAGATAGGCACGCTAATACTCAACGATCTCGCCACTTCCTATTAATCATTCACACTTCTTCATTCGATTTACATCATGTGTCGAAACGTTGTGCCATTGTCAAATACATCCCAATACAAATACGTCCCAATACGTCGTATCCCGTCTAGCTCACTAACTTGAGGATCGAAAGTATATTATCGGGACTGTCCAACATTGATCGGATCAGATTGATAAAGTTTAACTTCAGATTGATTAAAAAAAACCAGATTAGGTCTTAGGTCTGGATAATTAAAATTTGACTTAACGTGATAATATATATATATATATATATATATATATATATATATATTTTTTTTTTTTCTTTCGTTCCCATCAACTCTTAAGATTATTCCCGTTGATAACGCGGCCTCTTTGCTCGGGTCATGCCTTCCGTATAATAACGGGTGCGAACGAGGGATGCGGGCGGCGGCAATCCCCGATTAGCTCGTTGAAGCGCTCGACATTGAATTCTCTGGCCCTCATCAGCCGCTTCTGCCGGGCGGCGAAGCGGCTCTTGAAGAAGCCCTCGAAGGAGGGTTCTCTGGATGTCGCGAGGAAGAAGGCGTAACCGGCCATGAAGTAGATGGAGGTGACGTAGAAGCAGATCGGCTCCATCACGTCCCACGACAGCTCCCAGAAGGTCAGCCGCATGAACGCCGCCGTCTGCGCCGCCATAAGCCCCAGCCCGCACCACAGCTCCTTCCTCACCAGCGCCGCCGCGCTCCGGTCGATCTCCGCCTTCGTCTCCTCCATCCTCCTCAGCTCTTCTCCTCTCTCAGCGTCCTCAACCGACGGGATCATCGCGGTCTCGATTGCCTTGGCTACCTCTTCCGGCCGTAGAAAGACGACGTTGCCCCAAACGATCACCGCTCCCAACTCGTCGAGCGATCGCGCCACCTCCACGCCCCGCTCGCCACCCGACGCCTCGCTGCAGATCCGGACGAACTCCGAGTAGGCGACGCAGCTCTCCCCCGTCGCCGTCAGTCTCGCCCTCGCCGCATCCATCTGCGACGCCCTCACGGCCTTCCTCACGTCCCCCACCAACATCCCCTTCTCTCCTCTGGCTACCTCGTCCGCTCCCGCGGGGATCGATCCCGAAGGCGGAAGGTGCAGGTCGAGGCGGATCCGGTCCGAGTTGAGGCCGCGGATCCACCGGACGAGCGGGTCGCCGACGGGGAGCGCGAGGCGGTCCGGCGGCAGCGGCAGCTGCAGCTGGAAGAACGGTTGTTTCTGAGGACAGGAGGAGAGGAAGCACCGAATCGGACGCGGTTCATTGCGGGCGCCGGGGAGGGGTTTGGCGGCGCCAGCAGACGAACCGACCTTAGCGATCTGGAATAAGCGGCGAGCAAGGGTTACACGGAGAGCCGCCATTTGCAATAGAGAGAGAGAGAGAGAGAGAGAGAGAGAGAGAGCGCGCGCGAGAGATGGGGGATCGGGGGCTGAGCTACGAACGGAACGGAACGGGGTTGAATCGGACGGTGGAGAAGGGAGGAGAAGTGGGAGGGCGGGATATATATGGGTGATGAAAGGGTAGGCGAGGCGAATCGACAGCGTGACAGGAAGCGTATCGATTCATGTGTCTGTCATATCACGAGTATCACTTGAAAGGAAGGCTAATATCAAATATGCTCTCTTCTGCTCTGTCCGGCTCAAAGGGTTCACCAACCATAAATATTAGTGTAATTTAATATTTGAGTAACTAATATTAACATGGAAAGAATATTAAAAGCTTCATTCACTCTTTTTTTTTTTTTCTTCTTCTTCTTTCGAGATTATCATTTATATTTTTTATAATTTATAATTTATAATTTTATTTTAAATTTTTAAATGTTTTTATATTTTTTTATTTTCTCCTCGGAGGATAAATTATGAAAAATAATAAAATTAGTAATATTAGATTATAAATAATATAAAATATTGTATTTAAAAAAAAATAGTTAATAATAAAAATATAAAGAGCAGAACGAGTCAGATGAGGCCAAAGGATTACTTGTACCACCTTCCAAGAACGGGGAGACGAGAGCCGGTCGATTGGGATCCAACGGTTCTCGTCAAAAGAAAACGAGGCTTGTGTGGTGTAGGTGGCCGGCAAGCAGCCTTCCCCAGATGGAGGAAACTACGTATGGCCCATCTCATCGTCCTCTACGGCGGCCTTCGCCTTCCCCAGTTGCCAACTTCGGCGTTGCTTGGGGAAGTGGCATCCCACACGTATCATTTCCTCCCGTATTGCAGTAGCTTTCTTGAAGCAACACAACAACGTTGCATTATGTCCCTAATATCCGGGATTCTATGCTTCATTCTCACTGTGAATAATCCCATGTGAAGAGATTAATAATAAAAAATTGATCAAACGATTACAACAAAAAAAAACTTATTATATGAAAATATTAACTTATATCCAACTGATATCTCAAAATAATATGATATTAAGCAAAGAAAGAATCCAACTACGTCTATAAGATTCATTCGATACTTAAATTAATTTTTTGATCGATTAAAACGCCATGGTTGCATGTGGTCCTGTTAGGTCATCTTCAATGGTGGGTCAAAATGAAGGCTAAGGGTATTGACAGAAAGATTTATAATTTTAATTATCTATCCGAATGACCCGAACCATTGGTTCAAAATATAAAATATATATATATATATAACTCAATCCAACGATAATTATAAATTATATTATGACACTAATAATTTAATCATATTATGATGTTATGATGCACATGAGACTTAATCTAGAGGTGACTCGATATTATAAATACCTTAATACTAATTTTATACACCAATCACTCACTATTAGTTCAAAATATTTAAACCTAAGTTTGATAACTAAACTCTTATAAAACAATTCAATTCTTCTCCCATTTTGATTTGGTGGGTAAATAAATATTAAAAAGAAAAAAAACTTAGAAAAACATGAATCATATATTTAATTTTGTTTTTTTATGCGTGGTTCGGTTTATGATTGATTGAGATGATATTTATATCCATTTTTATGGTTTGAGGGGATTTCTAAATATATTTTGGATTCCTTAAAAACAATAAATAACAAAGATTATATATGATCATAATATATTATCGTCAATCATTAGGATCTTTTAAATTCTAATTAAGACAGACACACCATCTCGCGCTTTATTCTCTTTCCTTCGTTTCTTTTTCGGAGATCGACGACGACGAGGAGGACGAGGAGTTCAACTTCAGCATCAGCAACCACAGCCGAAGGAGAAGCTTTCCTTTCCTTCACCTCTTCTTATCGCCGTCTACGACTCCGCATGAGAAGGGCGCGACCCAAATCGGTGCGGCATCTTAGACCCCTCGTCGTTTCTCTTTTCTTCTTCTTCTTCCATCTTCCCCCTCCGGTTCTTGATTCGCGATCGTTGCGTGTCTTTCCTCCTCTATTTTTCGGTTGGATCGAACGAAGGCCGGGTTCTCGATGAAGAACTCGTCGGGGGTTGTCTGCATCAGATCCGATGGAATCCTTTTATCTTTGTTTCGAGATCTCGTCTCCATTTCGTTATTCATACCCGATCATTCTTTACGAGGGAGGGGGGGCGAGAGATCTCTTTCTTTCTTATTAGTTTTCTCCTGATCGATCCTTGGGAAAGATTAGCTTTACATACCTCGGAATAAGAGATCTCTTTGCTGTTACCGGATAAAATGATGATAAATCATTCTCCTCGATCAAAAATTAGGCATATGTCTCCAAAGGATTAAACCCTAAAAGCAGCAGACGGAAGAGAGATAGAGTCATTACATAAATAAAGGGATTTGGTAATTTCAAATTTTGTGCATTTTATATTAATTTATGTTGTTAATTTTTAGGTTAGATGGTAAAGGCATTTAAGATGATGGGTTCAAATCATAGCAACTGTTTTCTTCCGTGCTCGATTGAATTATGTGCATTAGTTCAAAAGATCAGGTTACATCATCGAGTCCTGTGCCTCTCATTACAGAGAGGCGTGGAAGTCACATTATTGGTGGTCCACTTGAATTGGCAACGACATGCATTCAATTCTTGATCTGTCTGTCAGATTACGTAGGTAGATGTAGCAGCACTCTGTTCTATCTGTAGTTTGGTGGTTTTTACGGTCCTTATGGTCCTTTCCATGTCAGCTTCAATATATATATATTTAAGTTTAAATTTATATTAATGTATTTATCTTTTTTTTTATAAGATAGTTAATTTAAATTCTAATCCACTTCCCGATGTAAAATTAAATCAAGATATTTCAAGGGACTATAATATAAACTAGATTTGATGTTTTCTAATCCACTTACGGATGCAGTCAAGCGGGAGTTATCCGTCATTGAAGCATTCCAAGTTAAAGTAGACATCGGCAGAGGTGTTGTGTCTCTGTGGTGCCTTTTCCCTCTACTCTTCCGGTGGTGGGCCTTACGGAAAAGCCTCGCACGTAAGCGACTGCGATCGAGTTGTTTGCTTGTGGCAGTGACCATCGTCTGCTGCCAAGTAATTGGAACGTGTACGCCCACCGGGCAGCCGAAGACGGCATGGAGGAAGAGCGCCACCGCGACGGCGTGGAGGCATCGGCTGACGGGTGCTTAGACTGCAACATATGCCTGGACTTTGCCGCGGAGCCGGTCGTCACGCTCTGCGGCCACCTCTACTGCTGGCCGTGCATGTACAAGTGGCTGCAGCAGCGGCAGCGGGGCGGCGCTCAGTGCCCCGTCTGCAAGTTCGGGCTCTCCCCGGACGGCCTGGTGCCACTCTACGGCCGGGGCCATCGCGACGGCAAGAGGCCCCAGTGGCGCCCCGAGACACCACGCCGCCCGCCGCCGCCGCCCCTCCGGGACGCGATCGGCGCCAGTGAAGCGCGGCACCCGGAGACTCAACCGCGTCGTCACCGTCGCCATAGTCCTAGTTGGGATTACACGTCGCCGGCGGGTGGAGGGCTCGGGGGAATAGCGATGGCGGTGCTGCCGTGGATACCACGAGACCAAGGCAGCACCAGGCTGACAAGGCGGGAGATGGTGTTGGAGACGTCACTCCATCATTTATGGGTCTTCCTTTGCTGCTGTGCTCTTCTGTGCCTGTTCTTGTTCTGAGAGTGCACGGTTCTTGAGCTCTGCGCATAAGAAGAAGGCAGGCAGCAGAGGGGACTTCCAACCGGATAGGAGAGGAAAATTCTCGAAGACTGAGGGGAATATACGAGGAAAATGCTCATAAAGACCACAAAGCAGCAGCAGCAGCAGCAGCACAAAAGCTATACATCTGAATCTTTGAGCATGGCATAAGAAATCAGTGTCGTTGCAGATTTTGGAGTAAGTCGAGGCTTCGAGACTCAATGCTTCTTCCGGACAACAAACTAGGCTTTGATTCTTTTGTTTTTGTTTGTTTGGAGCTAACTAAGTTCTTTGTACAATGTTGATGTATATACTTTGGCAAAATGAGGACGATAATTGGACAGTTTGTTCACAAAAGCCCCACTAATTGAATTTGTGCTAAACCAAAACAAACTTTCATTATTTATTTTTTTTCCCTTCTTCTTTCACTCTTCTTCAGAAGTTAAAGGAGAAGGGGGAAGAAGGAAGAAGGTGAGGGCCCCTCCATCGTCCCCTTGCCATAGCTCCTATGCTGTCCCCCTCTAAAAAAAAGATAGAGGAGAAAAAAGATAGCGAGAAGAGCAACGGAAGAAGAAGAAGAAGATGAAGAAGAGTCGGAAGAGTGCGACCACAATGGAGTGGAAGAACACAGGTCACATTTGCATGGCTGCATATCTCGACTTTGTCGCGCAGGAGTGTTTACATGCAGTCATGAATGAATTGGTTTGCCTGCGCACATAAATGCCCTATACGTGTTAAGATTAATAGATTTCCCTGTCCCCGGACTTATGAAGTATCCAAGACCTCGTGATATTATTCATGTGGATATAATAATTGACTAAAAATTAAAAGTCCAAGGAGATGATAAAATACAGGAGAGAGCAATACAAAAGTGTTTGGATGAGAAGAATGATTCGTATGGTTTAACTCACTTGTTGGTTACACATGCATTTGTGCAGAAGAAGGTTGGCTAAAAAATGAATTACAATAACAAAATTCATGCAATAATTCCTTTTTCAATTTTCACCTCCTTGTATGATCTAGACATTACCTGGAAAAACAAACCTTTTGGACGATAGTTCTTCATTACAAACATTTGTAGTTTGTCTACAACTAACATACTTGGGATACTTCTCATGAATTTTCCCAAAAAAATTACCAGTCTCCAAACCTACCTTTTCCAGAATCACCAAGGTCAAATATTTTAGACTATCTTCACAAAAATCAAACTCCTACTGAATAACTAAAATCTTGGTAATCCAATGCTAAATGTTGGACTTGTAGCCATGGTTAAGATTCAGAAGTGGAAATTAATCCAGCAAAATTTACTTTTATTCTTATGCTTTTCAGTTTCAAGCAGATGATGCAAAAGTAAACAAAGTTGGTTTCTTGACATCTGATGAACAAAGAAGCTAAAACAAGAAACTTTAAAAACATATCTGCTCTAAGCCATGTACTACAATTTTAATGCTCAAAGTTGGATTCACCCAGCCAGAAAAAAGCAGCATTATTGGTGTAACTTAGTAGAGGAGATATAGACTTCTAACAGAAAGTAACAATTTAGAACAGCAAACTGATAAAAAGGAAGTACCACTTTGAGGCTTCTACCGCTGCAAGGCAGATAGGGATCAAAAGGTCCATGGAGTAAATGTATAGACCTAAACCTTCACCAGGAGAGGTTATTTCCATGATTTGAACCCATATCAACCAATGTGCACCAAATCAGCCTCGGCATTGTTGTCTCATGGCCTTCCCTCTGTTATAGAACAGCAAACTCTTAAACTAAATAGACAACAGTAGGACTACACTGGATATTTGATGTATATAACTTTTACTCAGAAAGTGTGGACTTCAGTTCCCCACTGTTCTGCAGTTCCAGCACGATATCGCAACCCCCAATTAGCTCGCCTTTGTAGTAGAGCTGAGGATATGTTGGCCAGTTGGAATATGTCTTCAATCCTTGCCTTACTTCTTCATTAGACAGAATGTCAAAGGAACCAAAGTCAATACCTTCTTTCTTTAGAGCATCCACAACTTTAGAGCTGAAACCACAGCGAGGAGCATCTGGTGTACCCTTTATGAAGAGCATTACTGGTGATGAAGTGATCAGATTTTTCAGACGGTCCTCGGGAGTAACTTCCGAAATAATACCTTTCTCAGCAAGGGTCATTTTCAGCTCCCCACTTTTATGCATCTCTAGTACAATATCAGATCCTCCAATAAGTTCACCTCCTATGTACAGTTGTGGATAGCTAGGAAAATTTGAGAAAATTTTAAGCCCCTGCCTAACTTCATCATCAGAAAGGATATCAAAGCTGTCAAAAGCTAGCTTCTCTTGCTGAAGAATTTCAATAACCTTGCGGCTGAAGCCACACTTGGGTTCATCAGGTTTACCTTTCATAAATACCATCACAGGGCTCGAATTTATGAGGGCATGAAGACGAGAAGACAATGCAGCATCTAGTCCTGTGGAGTCGGAAAGCTCTTCGCTCATTTCTAGTACAGTAGCATCAGAAGATAGACTTTTTGTTGAGTCTACAACTTCAGTTTCTTTTGAAATGACAGGAACTCCATGTTCTCTGAATAAATCCTTTAACTCACCATTTTCATGCATTGCAACAGCAATGTCACAACCACCAACAAGTTCACCCTTGCAGAAAAGTTGAGGGAATGTTGGCCAATTGGAAAACTTCTTCATTCCCTCACGTACCTCGTCATCCATAAGTATATTAAAACTTCCAAATTCAACCCCCTCATCTTTCAAAATGTTAACAACTGTCCTGCTGAATCCACACTTTGGCTGTTCAGGATTGCCTTTCATAAACAAAAATACTGGATGAGAATTCACAAGCTGTTGCAGACGCATCCTCAGTGCATCACTGAGGTCAGAGCTTGGACTTTCATTGTGAGAAGAACCATTTTCTTCTGGCAGCTTTTTGATTGTTTCAGTAGGAGCATCAGCCATTTCAAGACTGGTGGCAGGTGAAGCAGATCCTGCAAAACTATCAGATACAACTTTTGCAACCTTATTAGCCAAACTGGATGGGTCTGCACCCTCAAGTGTGTCGATAGTTCTACCATCCTGAAAAGGGAAGAAATAACTTTGATTACAAAGTGTCCTGGTCCAAGTTATGCATGCAGGCTTAAGTGTAATGGCAACTCAAGTAATTTACAGAAAATTATCAACCAACCAATGTTTCTTTCCTTCTTTAAATTTTGACTAATTATGTTGGCTAGAATGCAGTAAACTAACTGAGAAAGTTCCTTCTTTTATTTAGAACATGCACTTAGCCGACCCCAAATAGTTGGGATGCTACAGTTGTTGTACCTAGAACATGCATCGGCAAACAGCTTGAAAGATTTTACAACCCAAAAGACACCAAGTTTTTGATCAATTATCAAAATCAGTAATTTAGTAAACCACTCTGTTGAAGAAGCATTTTCCTTGTTATTTCACCATTCATATGCAACTTTTCCAAGAACTACAGGCAAAATATTGTAGAAGTTTGTGGAGTAAAATATGACCATCAAGGAAGCATCACATGTATTTCAAGTTAGAACATCCTTAATTTCTTAAAAGTCACGTTTTTTGGTTCATTCATGTACACACTGAACAACAAAAATAAAGCAATGTTACGAAACAGCCTGTGAAACACTAACCTTGCAGAAGACAAAATATGGCACTGCTGAGACTGCATAAGCCTCGGAAATTTCTGGCTGTTCTTCAGCTTCAACCTGATTAAAGATCACTGACTTGTATTTATCAAACTGACAACCCAAATTGAGGCATCGATTATGATCTAGATTTCTACATCAACATGGACTGAAGAAATAACAAGGAGATCCTCAAAGAGAAGAATGACAATGAACTACATTCTTCTTATTCAGAATCACAAAAAATCTAATGGTTCTTCTTGATTAGGACAAATCGCATCCTATCTGTTATGCATGTTGTAGAAAAGTAATTTTCTTTCCTTGATAATTCAGTCAAAATAGGGATAAGTAATGCTAGACACTGGTTAAATATGAAACAACAACAAGAAAAATCAACTTTTTCACTTTCTATAATTAGGTAGTAGATATCTGGATGTTTCAACTGTCAGCATATACAATGCTAGGATGGATCATCTGGCTTGATTGTCAAAGCTAACATAGTGCCGACATGATCTTTTCTGCCCTGCGGGTGCCTCGGCAATAAATCAACTTTTCAGTGAAAAACTGTTTCCGCTTAGAAAGCAATGCTATTGGCTTAGGCACAAAAGAATTCATTTCGTTTTGAATTCTAATATCCACTACTAATGTTTAATCAAAATAAAAATGCCTCAGTGACCTGGATCGGCCATATATATGGTGACTATTATAGGTGGCTGCACACCAGAAGAAGTGAAACAACTAGAGAAAATGGATACATATACTGAACTAGAGTGCCTTGAGGTATTCCAGATTAACAAGATTCCTAGGTGGTAGCACATAGGACAGATCCCACAAGAATATTGTCAGAAATGGCAATTGATAACATTACTTTGTAATCAAAATACTAAAATAACATGGAAGACTTTTTTTACAATGAACTATAAGAATTAAAAAAAAAAAAAAAATCTCCTCAGGTGGTTCACTTTTTTTCTTTTAGCAGTATGGGAGAGTGTTCATCTGGCCTATCTAGCCAAAAGTATTTTCATCAGGTAGTATTATGGTAAAAGACATGCCATGTAACATGTACCTTTGCATATTTTCTGTTGTAAATTGTGAGACAAAATAAATAGCCACCTAAACATCTATATTGGAAGGCTAATCGAATTACCATGTAAGTAGCAAACCTGCAGATCTTCTGAACTCTAAGTAGTTAACTCAGAAAGTTCGAGTAACCTACAGTAATCTAACAGGGAGTAAAACCAATTTCAACCCTAAGCAATGATTACGAAAAGCCGAGCTTCACATTACTACAAAGATGCCCTGTCGACACCAAGAATTAAGTCTCCCTTCACACGAATTAGCCGACGGATCGCCACTTAGTGAACTACACATCACGGAACCTCAACAAAAGATTATTAGAACCCTAATAGGCCCTGCCCTTTCGACATCACCACGACAAAGAAGAACCTCGTAGCAAAAAGAACGAAAGACACAAACAAAAGAGAGGGTAGAGGAAGCAGGAACCCTGAAGAAGAGCGCGTGAGGGAAGTCTGCGGCGAGGTGGGCGAAGACTTGGTCCATCTGCTTGGAGGCGGCGCACCAGGCCGCCCAGAAGTGGACTATCACCGGCGCCTCACCCCGGAGCGCGTCGTCTAGATCCGCCTTCGATCCGATGTCCTTGACGCCGCTCCCGCCGCCACTACCCATCTCTGTTTCGTCGCTCTCTCTTCGGTTCTTTTGCTGGGAATCGGGGAAGGGGATTGGAGAGAAGAGGAGGAGATAAAAGCGCGCTTTCTTCGAGGGTTGACGTCGAAAGATTCCGAGAGAGAGAGAGAGAGAGGGGGGCTGACGCTGTTTTCAATGCTCGCTCTCCCAAAAAGTGTAGAAAAGCTCATCGATAGATCCGTTACAAAAACATAACGGAACGCGAAAAATCCGTTACAAGATACCGAACGCTGTAACAACTCAAAATTACAGCAAAAAGAAATAAATATAAGCAACATAAATAATATAACTCAAAAACCTTAAATAACTAAATTAACTCAAAAATTTTAAATAAAAATAAATAAATAACTAAAATATTATTTAATAAAAATATATATAACTTCATCTAATTTAATAGTAATAAATATAAATCAATAAAACATTAGGGGTCAGACTTCACATTTTTTTCAGATACATAAAGAACTTAACTTTTTGAAAGCTCCATCACTGAGGCAACAGATGACAGAAGGCATCCACAACAGGGGAGTATGAATTAGTGTGGTGATGGGCCACTAGAAGAAAAGCATGTTGACGACTTGGAGCTATACTGATCGCAAGTTGTATGTGTCAGAGAGAGATGACCACTAAATAAATAAAATATATATATATATATATCAAATAAATGTGTAACACTTTTAATTTCTTGAATTAACGATTGCTTATACGCACAATATTATTCTAAGAGGGTAGCAATAAGCAGCCGCATAAAACTGCGACCCGCATGGATACGGAAGTGCGTGGAAACAGTTGCGATCGAGTCGAGCCCAGTGTCTGGAGAGGATGGCGGCGGCGGCGGCGATCTCAGAATTGGATCCAAGTAAAGACGCGGCGGCGGCGGCGGTGGTGGAAGAGATCGTGAGATTGGAGAGGAAGATTTTCCCCAAGCACGAATCACTTTCCAAATCTTTCCACGATGAGTTGAGGAAGAAGAACAGCGGAGTCATGTACCTGAAGACCAACAAAGGAAAAGAAGGAGAAGAAGAGATCGTTGGGTATGTCATGTACTCCTGGATCTCCTCCCTGTGCGCTTCAATCACCAAACTTGCCGGTTAGTGTCACTCCTACCCCCCAACTCGATGTCGTCTGGTGGAAAGCCTAGTGTTTGCTTCGATTTGTCTTCGCCAATTAGGGTTTTGATTCTCGGAAAGGACATGAATGTCTGTTGATCCTGTCTTTCCTGATGAAAAGATTGCCTTTTTGATTCTTCGGTGACGATCTATTAAGTTTGCTTATCTGTTTCGGTCAGCTTGGCGATTTCTTCTTCCGCATCACAAGTTGTTGTTGTTGTTCAGAGAACCATTTGCTTCTCTGGTTTTTCAGTGACTTGTTGTTGTTAGAGATCAAAATCACAAGCTGTTGTAAATGAGGAAAGATCCGAGCCTCTAGTGTTCTTCGTTCACATTAGCTTGTGAATTGTGGGAATCGCATGAACTCATTGACTTGTTTGATGCCTTGTGTCAAGCAATGTTATAAGGTGCCTCACATCGTTCTTATTGCAGTGAAGGAGAGTCACAGAAGGCAGGGGCATGGAGAAGCTTTACTGAAAGCAGCAATCCAAAGGTGTCGAACCAGAAAAATTCAGAGGATTTGCCTTCATGTCGATCCTACCAGAATTGCTGCTCTTTCCCTTTACAGAAAGCTTGGCTTTCAGATCGACGAATTGATTCGACATTACTATTCTCCAGGGAGAAATGCTTACCGAATGTATTTGGAGTTTGATGAATAGTTTTTGAGATACAGTTTGAGTTGGCTGTGATTGGGTTCTTTCTAGAAACTGTTGTTCCGTTGGTCCAGTACCTGATTTAGAGCAATTAATGAAGAACTTAGGATTTCTCTGGTTAATTCTAGTTACCATTGGTATTTCAGTCAATACACTTTAAAGAATTATATACATCATTATAATTATGAAATATGAAAGTGAAATATCCATATCTATTTATTATAATGTTATCAATTTTATTAATAAAAATATAAAAATAAAAGATAAAAAAATTATTTTTATATTTTAATTGATGATGACGGATAATGACGTAGTTGGAGGACATAAGTGGTTGTTATTGATGAAGAGAGGTGACGAAAGATAGTGGCCCTTTCTCAATAATTTGTGTATGTAGATGCAGTTGTCGAGCAATGACAATAAAAGGATTGTTGATGCAAATGCTAAATGATCATTTCATCACTCAGACAACTACATCGACATCGACGTAAAAGCGACAAAAAGATCGCTTAGCATCTGCATTGGCGGCCCTTCTATCGTTCGGTAACTTCATTGACATTGACGCAATTATCGAGCGACATCGTTTTGCATCTACATCGACGTCGACGTAATTATCAAACGATAAAAGGGTTATTGATATAGATGTGGAACGGCGTTGCTTTATATCTATATCGGATGTAGTTGTCGAGCAATGTTGCTCTATGTCAACGTTGATACAAATGTCGTTACCAACCGACCCTTTCATCACTCAACAATTGCACCAGTGTCAATGTGATTGTTCGACAACGAAAGAGCCATTGATACATATGTCGATCGACTCTTTTGCCATTCTGCATCTGCGTACACAGATGCATAACAACCCTAATCTCTCAGCGTCATTTTTCTCATCCATAAAAACCGCTCCATAACCCCTAACGATATCATCATCCATTATCACCAATTGAAATATAAAAATTATTTTTTAATCTTTTATTTTTATATTTTTAGTAAAAAGTTCTTATTGTCATGATTTTCATCAATGGAAATTTCAATCACGGGGCTGATTATGAGGCTGTCAGGGCATAGATGGTAAATTAAGAATCACTTAGAGGACATCAGTATTCATAGAAAACGGACAAAGAAAACAAATAACTATACAAGAAACTCAATATATATTATCTCTGCGAAACACAATGGACATTCGACCCCCTTTTTTTTTTATCGGATGGCGCTCCATATTTAGTTTTATTTGGGGTGCTTTTCTTCTATTTTCACAAAACATATCCAATCTTTTACTAAAATAATTTGATCATATATGCTATTCAAAAATATTAATAATTAATTATCATAGATTTCTCAAAAAATAAAAAATAATAGTTATTAAGATATGATTCTAAGATGATTAATCTTTTTTTATTACAATAATTAATTATCAAAATTATAGATTTCTTAAATAACATAATGATCAAATCGTTTAAAAGGATATTAAAACAAATATGCCATCCAATAAAAAATCAATAGAAAATTTTTTTTCCAGTAAAATGCTCAAGCATAATCACAATTTCTTTAGAAGAAACAAGAAGACAATCAACTAAGCACAAATTCAACATCATATTAATTGACACCATGTGAAATAAGTGCAAGAAAAAGTTTCCCTAAAGATAAGTGGTCCGTATCATACATTCCATGTTGATGAGAAATGGAATCATGGAAAATAACCAAATTGAGGTAGCATCGGCATAATATATGTACGTGACTTACTGGAGTGAACCACAAAACACATCTCCTATACGATAAAAGAAGAAAAACAAAGCATTATGGTACTTTCCATGATAAACAAATCTGATTTAGATCAGTCGGGTCAATGGCATGTCCAAACCTGTGATTCCATCATTGCCTTTCCGTGATACACAAATCTAATTTACACAAATATTTTCACCATCTATTGTGGGAATATGTTATGTAAGTTATAATCACATATGAGCTACACATATGTACAAAGTTTTACTGCATACGTAAAGCCAGAAAAAGAAGAGGCAAAAAGCAGGAACAGTTTCTGGTACTAAACGACTCGAACCCACGTACCACCACACATCGGACAGCCATGAGACCAGCGGCTGATCCACCATGCTTCACGTTCGTTAGAAGGATTAGGGTCACCAGGCTGTGCAAATGCACAAGTTTGTCGCAAACATCTTATGCACTGAAATAAAGATCTTAACCGTAAGACTTTAAACTTGAGTGCAAGAATGAAATACCCACAAAAAATAGTGACAACTTCGACAAAAAATGAACTGATATATTGCACCAATTTATGCTTGCAATGTGACATGCAAAATGGAAAGATTGCAGAAGTCAAGAGTTCTGGAAAACAAGGGACCATAGGTGGATTTTGCTGCAGGATGATGGGTAAGCAACAAATTATGCAAAACTAAGACACCATAACTTATTCCAGTAATCCAAACTAATATTGACAATTTAAGCTGGTGGAGAAATAAAGTTCAAGCATGTCTAATAGTCACCCAATTGAGCATTAAGTATAAAATAGGCGAAGAAATCTAAAAGCAAAAGACAAGGCGAGGTATCTGTAAAACAAACCTTGTACCATACTCCATCCAGACCGGTTTTCCATACAGCTGTGATAACATCCCTTCGAGATCCCATAATGCCAAGATAAGATCCTAGGCCCACAGAAGTTTTCAAGCCAAAAGCTGCATCCCTCTCGGAGAACCTGCGCTTCCTTGGCCAGAGGCCTTGGACTCCAGAAAGGTCATCCTGATCTTCTACTAATTTTGATATAGGGGAGCTTAAAGAGCCTCCTAGCTTAGACTTCATTTTGTTATCCAAAGGACGAAGATCTTCTGGATCTGACCAGGGACCACCGAACATATTTCGTCTATGCCAGTCCTCAGCTGGAGGGTGTAATTCTAACTCTCGGAGTAAAAGCCCAGCAGCATCAGCCCCTCTGGGACGAGGCATATTCTGCATGTTGAAATTGTATATACTTCAGTAGTCTTAAGAAAGCAGTTTAGTATAAAAACCATAAAATAAAAAAGTAACAGATATTATCAGAGAACTCTACAAATGAACAAGACAACTCTGGTATTTGCAGAAAATCATGACCTTAAATTAACAGAGAAAGAAATTAAGGGTTAACAGATATAGTACATTTGTATCACATATTACAACAAAAGTATGTGCTACCTACCACCAGTAAACAACAGAAACATAGATATGGACCTTTTTTTCTGATGCAACACTAAAATTGAACCTTGTACCCATATATATGACACACCTGCATGTGTGGGCCAAGTGATGCTTCCACAACTTCAGGTAGCACAGTGTAATTTCCATCAATGTAGTGTAGACGTATGATTATATTGTTGGCGCCAACCTGAGAGGCAGGCAATGGGTGCTGAAGACCAGCTGTTCTTCGACAGAGATCTACCAAAATCAGGAAGAGCACCTTTACCTGCAGGAAGGTACAACAATAAGAAAACACACATGGTGGACTTCTCTCTACATCAAGATATAACTGGAATAAAGTAAACATCTGATGAAGCATTGTTGTTTCATTGCACAGGAGCATGCCAATAACTTTAACGCAAGATACAGTTCCTTGTCAAGCAAGTCAGCACGACCCTACACTGGCCAAGATAATATAACATTTTGTCCCACCATACGAAGGCAATGTGATATGGTGCGTGTTGGTACTTACAGAATAATACTTTCTTCTTCATGCTTAGACATGGATTCTGGCACAGCAATCCTTATGATTTATAAGAAAATAGCTCGAAAGTATCAAAGATGATCCAAAAATGTTTTATAACAGTATTAAATAATGAAAAGATAATTCATTCTATTTAAATCAACAACATAGGGGGTGCAGGATCCAAAAAAAGAGATAGAAATTGCTTAAGAAACTATATTCAGCCTAAACTAATAACGAGAACCTCGAAGATATGATATTGCTGGAATTCTACATACACAATCATGAAAACAAAGAAATCCGCAATCATTATACAACTCAAACAAGATGGTCCAAGTTATACACTGACTAGTTCATTGGCTGAAGAAATTGTAGCAATTATTGCAGAGAAAAAGCATAAACTGAAGAAGCAAATCATTTTGGCAATGATGTTGATAGTTGCAATGTTTCTATCACATGGTTATATGGGCATCCATTGATACAAAAATTACCATTCTCTAGTTATACCAACAAGAGGACTGTGCATCAGCCATTACTTCAATATCTTGTTCCAAGTTTACAATGCACTCAATGTAATCCCTTTCTTTAGACTATACTCAGCCATATTACCAACCCATGTCTCAAAATGTGCATATTGCACATATCCCAATTCATGTTTTAAGTAAAAAAATTATGGTTGGAAAATGAAGGTGGAATGGAAATCATCAGAGGACAGTTTATGTCTCAAACACTTGCTTCAACAGGGATTGAGAAGTACAATTGCAGTTGAAGTAGCTGCTTCCTAGTTCTGCCCCATGTGGTGGGTGCATGGAGAAATTCAACAGGTCATTTTGATTCTTGCAACATGAGGGACAATTTCCAGCAGCAACATGTTAACATTATTTAAATATAGTACTAGTAGCAAGCACATGTAGACATGTTATCAATCTAGATGGTAAATGATTCAAACTGTTTCAAAGACCCAACATGCAATATGTATACAAACTTATTTGTACCTCCTCCGATGTATACCCTTGCCCTGCATTGCCAGAACCAAATCTTACAGACTTGCTGATGGGACCTTCTTCAAGCCCTTTTGCTCCAACAGTCAATTGTCCAGTCCTAACTGGCTGGCCTTCTTCTGTTTTTGCAACTCCTAGAGTTGGTCGGGAGACTGCACTGGTCTCCTCTACTTTTCCATTAGAAGCAGGTTGCACTCTCTGCAAGATAGAATCTGGATTCTTCTGAATGCTTCCAATAAAGCGTGGTGATTGTCTACGGCGGAATATTAGACAAAAAAGCAACAACTGACATAACTTGTGAAGAAAATGACAATCTCCAATAAGCCTCACAGCAGGTGTTCCAGGAAAAGTCCCTGTGTTGATGCTAATGGGCGTGAAGGAAGCTGGCCCATTAATTGGATTTTGTGAAGTTGAGGAACCTCCATCAGCATTATTACTAATTTTAGCAATGGCACCCTGAACCCATGCTTGCATTTGAGAATTTCCATTTGCACTAGAAACACCACTCTGGGAACCTAAAATACACATCAAAACAAGATGCAGAAGTTCTTTAACAAGAAGATAATATCTGTTTCTTGATGTCTCATCAAAGACCAAAAAAACAAATGAACATATCTTCACACAATCTGCAAAAGAAACATATGGTTTATAAAGATATAAATACATCCATCAAAAGAATTGCTTTCCAACTAGCAGAATCCTGCAGAAACAGTGGAATTTTCCCCTCATGAATTGCAGCTAGATGCAAATAGTTATAAAACAAAATAAATGTAATTCACCATCCAGTAGAAGCCTCAGATCATCTAAAACAGTATTGTGCATGTCCAAAGAAAAGAAAAAAATATCCTAGTTGCTCTAGACACTGACATATAGAAAGTTCATGGAAGTATTGCTGGCCATCCTAAAACACATGCTCTATTTATGGATAATGCAAGTGAAATAATCAACCATTGCATGCGTGATAATCACACATTATAAATAATGCCAACTAGATACAATAACCAAATCATGAAACTCGGTTATTCATATCACTGACTAAATTGATAATATGCACCATTTGCATCACCAGCAAGGTACATAACTCAACCTGTATGAAGTATGCCAGTGCTAGTGAAAACAGTCGCACACCAATATGTGTTGATTCAAAAGCTCAGCACAATGAGACATGTATCAGAGTAAGGCAATGTCACTAGGGGGCCTCAATAGGACAAGGCAATCTCACCACAAAAGGAAATACCATTCACAACAAAATCAATTGCATTCGAAGAGCAACAATGTGCATCCATGCCCTTACAGGCAAGTTGACATCTGGATGTAATCAATTGCATTCCTGTTGTATTTGGACTTCAAATTTTCTGTTGCATTTGGACTTAAAATTTTTAACTTCATGGTTGAATTACTGCTAGATGCAAATGACTAAAAGGTCTGCAGCTAGTTTCATAACACTTCAATGTTTACTAATATCCTCCAGTAAATCAACTATATTAATAAATGTAGAATACCAACCCTGACTTGTAGATGGTGATACAGAACTGTGGGTAGGACTTGCCACCATATTGCGTGCACTGCTTGCACCAGAAGATGCTCCAACAGCATGACTAGCCAAAGTACGGCAAAAACTAGCATAACGACGCAACCGGGTGATGAAATGGGAGGCTAGATCAAGGATGGCATCAACGTATGCCTGGAGAATATAATGGCATAAGAACAGCATGTGCAGAAATTTTAACAAGTCTTTTACATGTAAACACAAAAACAATGTAAATAAAATTAAGCATGACTAGTCTGAGTAATAAAATGATATTAATGGTTTTGGGACACACATTATGCATAGTCATTAACTGCACATTATAATTAGATAAAATAATTAAAAAAAGAAAAAGATGTTTTCACCACAACAGCAGAAAAATTCTCATTACAATAAATACTTCCTTGGCAAGTCTTACTCCAATATTGGATGTTTTTAACCTACTCATAAAATCTTAAAGTTAAAAAAGTGTCAGTTTATGTAAAATATACATTTGCCAGCATTTACAGAATCCCAACCTAGTCATGGTTATTGCTGCTGTGACTTAAATATTCTATTTAATGAGCATTTTGCAGTGAAGAGAACATCAAATTGTTGGTGGCAGATTGATTGTACCCTGAAGCAAGATTCGCAATACCACCTTCGTATGTGTTGTGTTTACTGGTTCGACAACTTACTGGTACATGGACCATGGTAGACTGGACAGTACATCTGGTACAAGGCATGTACCATCTTGTACTGAGCAGTTTTCAGAATTTTTCCAAAACTTGGCATGTACTTGCATACTGACACTCCATGTCATCCTTAAATGTCAATATCCCTTATGTGCTCAGCCGCTATTACAAGTGCTACATGTATCTTTTAAGGTTTAGAGTAAACGAACAACTATAATCTGCACAATTATGAAACAATAAAAACTAACCTTACAACTCTGCATATGCGTGCATAACATAATATCCTTTCAAGTAGGCCTCTAACTTGCATGAAAGAGGTTGGCCAAGTTGTACGAGAGAAAATAATATTTACAACAAATGGGACAAAGATCTTTACAGAGTAGATGCTGGGTTACAGAATGGGTGCTTGGCAAAAACGACCAAAAGAGTTGAAGTAAATGCTGTTGTTTATTGTTGAATCTAGGAAGAAAAAGATACCAGGCTAAATCACAAAATCACTGTTCACAAATAATCAGGACACTAAAACTTGCACTAGTAGTTTTCAATCGCATTTTTTTGGCAATGCCTAACTAGCAAAACCATAATCTTAATGAAAGCATAGAGAGATAAAAAAAGACAACAGAAAAACCTGTATGCATGGAACCAAAGCTTGCTCAACAACCATTTTGTCAGCATCAATGCCAGATAACGTCTCACTGGAAGCTTGCCAAGGCTCAGCTAACAAAGTCGCAGGATTTATAAGGGCAGATTCTATTCCCTTACCCAACATGTCCAATAACAATCTTGCTTGCATGTCCAAAACAAGTGCTCTAACATCTTGAGCATTTGTACCTTCCAAAAGCCGACATTTTATCCTATCAAGATTCTGTAAAGAAAAGAGATGGCATATTAGGTCTTGGATTGGAATATCAAAGAACATTTCACATCGTGAAATAATAAAAATGAGCCTACAAAGAAATTAAACCATCAAGAAGAAGACAGTTGATAGCATGATTGATGTACACAACGACAACTAAACTATAATTTAGGGTTGCCTTGGTTTTAGAGTTTATAGGTTCTTTCTTTATCCTAGAAATATCTCAGAATGGTAATCCACAGGCCTTACAACTTGAGCAGCAAAAACTTTAAACAAAATTAACAAGTAGATTTGTTAGGTCCTCCCACATACCAGAAGACCTGCTTCTAGGAATGATGCTATCCCTTGTATGGACATACATATTACATAGGATGTATAGTTACTAAAAGAGAAAGAAGTGGCAAAGACTAAATTTTAACTGTTTCCAAATCAAGCACACACAAAAATATGAACATTTACAAAGAAAAAAGTGTATCAGATATATGATATACGACTCCTGAAATAGATGACAAATAGGCATTTCAGCTACTCTAATGGCTTTAATATCTAAGTAGAATGTGTTAAAAGAGAGAAAGTTCAAAACAGGTAGGCAAGGAGACTATTGCATGGATCCAGGCAAGAGAGATGATAACACCTATGAAGTGTTTGTACAATTAAGAGAAAATTGGAGATACTATAACATATAAGAGAAATAATTATAATAACATATGTATGATTATTACTTTAATAATGTAATAATGAAAAATTTTAAAGATGACACTCATAAGAAGCCCAAAATAAAAATAAAATTAATACTAAAAATATACGGCCTTGTGTACGAGGCTTGGACCCTTCCTATGAGGGTGTTTTGGTGCCACGCGTGAGATAGCTTCTTTGTGATCAGGATTTAAGTCACAGAATAGTATCTTTGCTTGCAAGAGTAATATTGAATACATTGATTCTCACCAGACCACCTTGCTTAAAAATATGAGACTGAGCCATCATTAAAAGTTTCTCATGGTTGACATTTATATTATCAAATTCTAAGTCCTAGTGTTTCATAAATCAATTCTCTCAAAAGCAAAAGAAATATCACATGAATATGGATATGATGCTATTCATACTGGCAGAATGGAAGTCCATGTAACAATTGGATCTAGATGAGAACAACAAACCAAATACTAGGTTTCAAGGCAATGCTATGAAAAAACCAGGACGAGCATAGCTGTTAAACATCATAATCGAAAGAGAAACAGTGTCCAAGGTAGGAGATGATGACTGCAGTGAGTGAGAGGTAAATTCAGGAGCAAGTAAAAGGGGGAGGAAAAAGATGATGATATTGCTGGATATAAAACTTGGTGGAAGCTAAAATTCTTTTGGTTTACTTAGTTTAATTTGGATTAAGTCAAGACCTCTAAAGATCCAACTGGCTCAGCCTGGCATTAAATTGTTTGAAGGGTTTTATACATCTACAGATTTGCACACAACCTATAATAAGTATCCCCACAGCAAGAGAAAATAATTTGAGAACAAGATATTAATTAATCATATCACCTGTAGAATGTCATTAGAAAGTAAAATCTAATTATGGCAAAGAAAGTCATACATACAGGACCATGTTGTTGCCTGTGTTGAGTAGATGGAAGAGAATGGAAGTCCGCATCCAAGACAGCAATCACACTATTAAGCGATGCTAAAATGTGGAAGATACATCATAGGGCTGTTACTGAAGATTAATCACTAAAAAAATTGTGAACATTTATTGCATTATTACACTACATAGAGGAAATAGAATCTTCTTACCAATACCATCCTCAGCAGCACTTTGTGTACAGCCAACGGCATCCCACCAATCAACTCCGACCATAAGGCTCCACCAAAACCTGCAAACGATAAAGTTACAAATAAAACAAAAAAATATAAACCAAAGAACAACTAAGAGAAAGAGGAAAGAAACTGCATTGTTTACCTGTCAGCAATAGCTCGTTCCCAAATAGCTGAGTTGACTTTTGATAGTGAGTTAGGAATAGCAGGGGGAAGAACACGAATTATTTTCAGTATTGTCCGGCCCTTGAATGAGTCATGCCAAACAGAGGCTAAGCAGCAACTCGTAGATGAGAAGGCAGGGGCAGCAATGGTTGAACCAACATTTATATGAAAACTACTAACAGGATTGAAGTTTGCACCAGAAAAGACGTGCACTCCTCCCCTAAGAAAGGCAACAGAAACTTCGCCACCATGAGCAGAATACACTATTCGAGCTAGCTGCCTAACATCATTTGGCAGATCATAGGGATCAAAACTGAGTCGGTTTGTCCTCTCAACACTACAGTCTGATGAGTTAAGTTCATCAGATATCACCGGCTTGGATAAATAAGCTTGAGGATTTCTAAAATCATCTGTTGGTGCAATGCTTTTATTAACTTTAGTTAACCACACTGTCTGCACAGGAGGTTGCCCGCCAAAACTGGAAGCAGGGTTTCCAAATATTGGATGAAGTACAACAGGCTGAAGCGAAGATTCCCAACACTGAACCCTCCATCCTGTAATTGAAGGCCCTTCATCCGGATCATAAGGAGACATGTACTGCCCTACAATGAAATCATTTATTGAACGGACAGAAAACATAGACAAATTAATAAGAGACAAGGATGTTTAGAGTCTTTAGACTACAAAATTGCCCACTTAAACCACACGAACAGAAAAAGAAAACAAAGATCCAAGAAAAACCAAATTCTCTCTTAAAGCAGACAATCAAATCAGAATGAGATAACATACCTTGGTCATTGTTACCATGCACACAGATGAGCATGACTTGTAGTCATTGTTGGTTCACGGTGGAATCATAGTCATTTATTGCAAAAAATTCTTGTGATATATTACATTAAAAGATTTCGATCATTCTACGGAACCATCTTTTGTTTCTGCATTTAACTATGATGAGTAATAGGGGATTACCTTCAACAATGACGACAGTAATGACAGATCCTCCCCGGGTGGGATCAAAAGCAACTGCAGTAACTCCAGAACCCCACGTTGTAGTTGCAGCAGACTGAGCAGCAGCCTCAGGACTCACATAAGCAGAAAAGTTTGAAACAGGTGAACAGTGAAATGATGCAACGTCATTGATCTGATGCTCTGTCAGCTTTCTTCCTTGCTTTTCTTCAGAAATGAAGTGTTCCTGCAAACTAAATAAGTATGCAGCAAAAGGTGCAAACCCTGCCCAAGAAGGAGGGTTTAGAGATGGCGGAATAGCACACCCCATGGCAATCTTTGTCGTTGCTTGAAAACCATTTCCAGGGCCCGGCATAACCTCCCAAACAACAACCGTAGATGGATTTACAAGTGGGACACCAGCCACATGCATAATTCCAGAATCTGTGATAATAACATCAGCAGCCATTATACCACTAGGTCCAGCTCCTAGCAGCCCTTTACTTGTTTGAAACCATCTTGGTGCTGCATCATTTTGTGCAGGAGGCCACTGCCCCCAGTGAAGTTGAACAGATCCAGACGAAAAAACTGAGCAAACACAGAGAAAAGGTGGCCACCTCACTGCAATAAAGAGAGCATGTAAGATGGACTCCCAAATTTTTTTTTTTTTAAAAATCATGCTTATAATTGTAACCTGAAGTTTGAGATTGCTGCAAAAGGAACTTTTCCTCGAAGGTCGTCTTCGTGCTAGCCAAGGTACTTGAGTTTGAAGGAATTGATCCATACTGAAACTAAGAAGCATCACTTAGACAAACTAAGCAGATAAATCAGCTTTCAGAAATTATTTACAATGGGATTCATTTAACTAATCACACAAAATAAAAAGAAAATTTAATCCAGAAAAAAAAATCCTTAATGTTGTCATCATATCTCCTAATGTAAAATGCAGGTATAGCTAATGCAAAAAATCTCAACAGCAAAGAATCAGGATGCATCATAAACCATATATCCAATATCAAAATTGAAAACAATGGTAAGAGTATGAATTCATGTAACTATAGCACCAAAACGTTCATTATTGCAAGATGCTATCCTATTGTTATGTTCAATCAGAACAAGAAAAAAAGATCAAGAAGATCAATAAGTCATGTCTACTTGAAATGGTACATGCACTGATGCACATGTCATGCGGCCAGCATGTGCCATGACATGATATGTCTGGTCATTATGATATTATTAACACAATAATATTCAACTTATTGTGTTCTGAACATGTAGGCAAATCAAATTTGTCAAGAGAAGGCTTATATATCATCCTATTCTATGTCAAACTGATCTATCTCAATAACCATACGGGTTATGCAGATGGTTTCAACAACAAAAAAGATGGATCGAGTTTCAACAACAACAAAAAAGAAAAATGATATCCCAACTATTTGCTTGCTCGTTTCGTTCTTCCCAAAGGAACCAGGAACTGCAAGGAATGACCTATCATAAATTCTTCTTAGATCTTTCTCCGAGATGCTTCTAAGCTGGGGAATTATGTAAGATGTCTATCTTCTGCTGACACTGTCATATGGATCTTGAGAAGGGAAATTATATATGAAGAACAAAAATGGTTGACAGGATGCAATAGAAATGGCCCACTTTTTCCAAGAATTTCCAGCAAAGCATGTACCACTTAAAAGCCTAGAGATACAGATTAAATGTTCCCAGGAAAATATTTGCTATGATCATTGACCCACAAGAAACTATAACAAAGATGGCAAATTGTGATCCATATTGCAAGATCATAGCAGCTAATCACATCAATGGAAAATGAACCAGGGTCACAATTAAAATTCATAACAACCAGAGGAGAACATTTGAGACGCACCGAATTCATCCCCGACAACCATTTGGTTACAACAGCAAGATCTTGTCTCCACTCATATTCACAATTCCAACAACTGGCATCTCGTACAAGATTGGCAGGGCCCTATATCAAGTGAAGAAAGAACTTTATGTAAAGGAACATTAATAAAAGAAAATAAAAGCTCAGCAACGAAAAACTGAGAAGCCTAAGGTAATAAATGAATAATACACCAAGGACCAAGACCTTCATTCCCAAATTACTTCTTACAATAATAAAAAGTATGTAAGATTTCTGCAGATACAGCAAAATCTGATTTCATTTGTTGCAATATAGACGATTTCTATTGAACACCTTGAATTAATTATTAAAGGAATATAGCAGAAACTGGATGTCTTTGTGAAATGACTCTTTGATTCTATATTCAATAAGGAATCAAAGATATAGCACAATATTACTGCTGGTCTAGATCCTCACATGAGAAGGCTGAGTCCAAATTGTTATCCTCCCATGAAAATTTGCCACCAGTAAAGCACGAGGACAGGACCTAGGAGACCATTCAATAAACTGAATCGTATCGCGTGGAGAATCTGTCGGCAGGCAATATAACTATTATGATTAAATGCCAAAATAGAGAAATTATCTATTCAATCAAATAATTTGATATTTAGTTGTAACAGAGCCCAAACATTATAGTGTCATTTTAGCTTCCAATATGCAATTTCAATAAAATTGATGCCCAAGGAAGCAAATAAAACATAACCCATAACTTCTATATACATCTGAATAAATCTAGAAAACAATAAAAAAGGAAAATATATAAACATATGCAGCTGCATCAAGGCAAGAAGCCTTGTGTTCCAACAGGTCACACAAACAACTTTAATCAACTACCCTTTAAACACGAACAATGGGTCACACCAATGATCAATCACTAGCATTGTCTAGATCAACCAGTTTTGCATTAATAAAGAAAATCAACATGATGCAGGACCAGAGAGAGACCCCATTTTACAAACTTTTTGCATTATCATAAAAGTGAGAGAAAAGAGCTTCCAAATAAGACAAAATAGTATAACAATCATGAGGGAAGAGTAATGACCAATAAAATTTCAATACGTGCAGACATACATTTAAGTTTCTCAATATCCATCACTAAAAAGGATCGACATCAGTACTTGTAACGACTGATACAATAGATAATGAAGCATAATTTCTTCATTTGCAGTTTATTTTAGATATTTGCTCTATTTGGTGTAAAGGCATAAAGGTCTTGGCTTGTTAAGGTTAGTTCCATCTTGTGGCACCCACATGAAAGTCAGCATCCTTGAAAACTGAAGTTATCAAGGTTTGATTATCACCTCACGTGTAGTACAAGTCTGTATCAGCATATCATCCACATGGCAATGAGCCTCACTCATTTTAAGTCAAGCATTCCAGAAGCATAAACCATATACATATGCTTTCATTTTCTCCACGAACTTCCAAATATATCCATTCCTTTGCTTACAAATACTTTTTGTCTAGGTACAAATTCTATTAATATGCCAAGACCAGATTCTCATTATGCAGATCCTACGAAATTTCTAGAGTTATTTTTTCAAATTCTACACTACCGAAATTTTGTGGGGCTTGTGTGCACCATTGTAAGGCTTAATCTTAGGCTCCCACATTGGAAGCAGGACGTGTTTGAGTTAGCATGAAAGGATAAATGGGTCTACTACCATCAACCAAGGCTTAAAACAATTTGTGTACGTTGTTCAAACTCATCAAATGCATAAGTCAATAATCTCATCGTGTTGGGTCACACAAATGTGTTAGATTAGACATAGTATTAAGTATGATGAGGGGCTTAGGTAGGAAAAGACTATCTACAGATGGAACTAGAGACATAACTGCATGGGAACACCACCGATCTAGGTTGCATGTACACCACACTAGGGTTTTTTTTCGAGGATGTCAACCCTTGAGTGAGTGAGAACATGACACCCCAGTTTAATCCCAAATTTGATCTGGAAGAAGATTTCAGTTGGATTATAGGGCTAGATGGAACAAATATACTAACTTGGACCTCAGCATCTTGTGTCAGTGGTTCAAAGTCATCAAACTCATCAAGCAATGGGTTAGGAATCCCATCAAGCAAGATCAGGACAATGATAAGTAAAAGTCCCTCTTTTGTCCCATGACAATAATGGAGCAAAGGAAGGCAAATCCTCAAACAAGGCCCTACAAGTGGTTGAGTTACTCTGAAATTGATCTTCTATTTGAAATTACTCTGAAAGACATGTTTCATTCTTCATTATGTCTAAATGTGATAACATGTGATTTCCTAGCATTGTTTGATCTTTTCTTAGATCCTCCAAAAGGTACTTTTTTAGGGATTTATTTCAATCTCTGATTGTAGGTGCAATAGCCTGCTTGTCCTACTGAAGAAATGAAAGCATAAGAACCATCAACCAACCAAATTTTCTCAAGATTATAGAATGGCCAAAAAAGAAAAGAAACACGGAGACAGTTTATCAGTATGCTTTCCAACCAAACGCCAACCATCTTAGCACCTTGAATTCCCTGGACAGTTGGTCGGTATGTTGACAAAAAAGGAAAGATACAATTACATTTGAAATTTAACCAGAAAGTATTCTTTTAAGAGGAAAAGGAGGATGGACAACTGAATTCAAATTTTCAAAAAGAATGGGAAGAAATAAGAAACAAGCTCTTTAAAAGTTCTTATAAATTGTTACATATAAATCTTCACTATTTAATTGTAATTTCTAAAATATATGTATCTAAAAAGCTAGTACATCCTTTAGAATGCCTTCAGGATAACGAAAGAAGCAAGCAATATGTTTAAGGACTCGAGTTCAACTTAAACACGATTAACAAATGTGAACAGATACCATAAATCTAAAAGGATACATATTTCATCGGGCTAGATAGAATTCATATAAAGCAGACTAAATCACAAGGCCAGACAGGCAAGCCTTTCCATAAGTTAAAACAAAAGTGAAGCTAAAAGTTTGAAAAGAATGGTAATAAGATTGATCCTTCCATGTCATTGTTTTGAACCATGATTAAACATTACCGACACTTAAACTACTGAGTGCTAGCATCATTTACCTGCTTTGACATTAAAAACAGCACATTCTGTTGGTCGCTCAGGGTTGATTATGTGTATTGGAATCCAAAATGGAGGATTTGTATTAGAACTGAAAATGACAGAATAGATGGTAAGCTGATGTAAAATAACTCGAAATGTCAAACTATATCTCTAGGTTAAATACTAAACAGTACAAATTGTGTTAAGAAACAGGTTAATGTCTATATGTATATAATTTGACAAATTAAAACTAACCATCTGAATATAAATCAAGGTAATTTAAAGAAGCAAAACAATATAAATCACTGAAGGTTTAGCCAGGACACATCCAAACCTAGGTATCAGAAAGGCTCAAAAACAATTTGGTTCACCTTAACGCCACTTGAGACAACTTATGTAGGCTTCCAGCATTTTTTTTATGATGTTTGACATCAACATAGAACCAGACCACACACGACACTGTACAAGGACTCAAACTCAAGATAAGCCACAAAGATCTCAAGGAGTTCAGCCTAAGGTGGCTAGCTAGGACATCATCATGGCAGGCTACTTCAGAGAAGGACATAGGCCCTTTCATGGGGTAGACAATTTACAGCTTGGCTGGTTACTTTGGTGGATCCAAGAGCCTCATCTGCAGCCAATGTCGTATTTTAAAGAAGTCATACTTGGAGTCCTAAAGATGGGCCAAAGTTTGCTAAAAATTTGAGCTAAACTCTTTAGCTCAAGATAAGCCACAAAGATCTCAAGGAGTTCAGCCTAAGGTGGCTAGCTAAGACATCATCATGGCAGGCTACTTCAGAGAAGGACATAGGCCCTTTCATGGGGTAGACAATTTACAGCTTGGCTGGATACTTTGGTGGATCCAAGAGCCTCATCTGCAGCCAATGTCGTATTTTAAAGAAGTCCTACTTGGAGTCCTAAAGATGGGCCAAAGTTTGCTAAAGATTTGAGCTAAACTCTTTAGTTGAAATAACTCTCACGTCGAAGCTTCTACAAAATTCCAGAATCTTACTAACTTAGAAACAAGTCCAATCTAGACCGGAGAACAACCCCCCTACATAAAAATCAAAAAAGACCTTAAGAAAGATGAAGGTCAAAACCGAATATGATAACAATGCCCAAAAGACTCCTCTGACAAATGCATGGGCTATCCAACCCTTATATGACCAGGAATAGGAGGCAGACAGCCTTGTTGGGATTTACAAACCATCCTTCAGGTGTTGCATAGCCCAAGGATGCTCACTTGAGGTTTGGCTAAGGCAAAAAAGGAGACCGGAAGCAACTATTCCAAGGGTATCTAGGCCTTTTGCTATGCTAAGTATAAAAATAAATGCATCTTAGGCTACTATGGCATGCCATAAGACTTGCTATTTTCATTATAGCATTAAAAAATTTAATTACCCTCTCTCTCTCTCTCTCTCCTCTATCTTTGGGGCACTTCTCTCAAAGAAGACAAACTCCCAATGAGGAGCCTTACTGAAGTTAGATTGTTCTCCCTTTCTAATTCACATAGGAACCCTAGATGAGCTTGGAAATCAGAGAGTAAGCTGCCCAAATCAATCCGCTTATTATCTTTGATAAAAATTGGAGTCAGGGCCTGCTGTCTGCAACTTTGTGTCACTGGTACAAGGCCAACAAGGGATGGTCCAGCCATTGCTATTAGCAGCCAGCCTAACCAAATATTGTAGTCAGATAAACAGCTCCTATTGGTGTCAAAAGGTCCTTGTCTAGGCCCCATCCAACTCTAAGCAAAGTTTTGCACATGCATAGAAGTGTATGACAGGAACAAATGTTAAATTCATCATACTACAGACAAACATTGTGATGTTAGATGAAATTCACGGGACAACATAAATTTCAACTAACTGCAAAATGTCTGAGAAAATACAGGGACAAATAAAACAATAAACCTGTCTATGCAGTCCTTAGTCCCAAGTATGCTACAGAGTAATAAGACAAACAAATTCTGTTGCGAACAATATCAAAGATTGTAGATAGAAACTGGACAATAAATAATCAACTATTAATTGGTAAACTATAAACCAATTGATTGGAATTTCTAAGGGAGAAGTGACACACAAGGAAACAACCTTTTAGTCACTGATAACTAAAATTTCCAATTCTCGTATATCCTAGACAACAAATTTTAGATGATTACTTGATTCTGGATTCTGTCATGTTAGGCCATTCAGAAGGGAAACAGTCGATTCAAAGTAGTTCTGCATAACGCAATAAATTTTAAAATA
Source organism: Musa acuminata AAA Group (assembly GCF_036884655.1). Taxonomy (NCBI): domain Eukaryota; kingdom Viridiplantae; phylum Streptophyta; class Magnoliopsida; order Zingiberales; family Musaceae; genus Musa; species Musa acuminata. The sequence goes on along the minus strand of NC_088334.1, from coordinate 8,402,470 downwards.
TAATTGTTAACAGAAAAAGGAAGATATTTGCTTCCATTGGGAAAGAACGACCTTGGTATTCTAGCGCATGTCTCGGAAGCACAAGCAATAGCATTCAGCTTCCCGCACCAGGCAACTGCGCTGCCAACAAAACCAAAGTAAAGATTAGAGCTTCAGGCGTGCAGCAACACTTGCATGTTTAAATCCCAACAAAACTGACAAAAGAAATATATATCTACATATACACACTTATGTTAACATATTTATATATGTAGAAACTTCCACCATAAGCCCCCCAAGAACACAGTTCTTCTTGACAAAAAAAGCTTCCAAGCACTTCACACGAATCTTGTATCTCCCAGATTAAGAACATATAGAAAGTTTTTAAGAGGTAAGGAACCTGAAGTTGCGGCAGAGCTCCGGAACGCTCATCTTGTGCCGAAGGCTGGACGGAGGCTGCTTAAGACGAATCCGGAACACGGTCGCAGGCGCCGGCGGTGGCGCGTCTCCGCCGTCCATCGCGTGATCTCCTTCGTTGGCCTTCTTCTCTACTCCGCCTTCCACCTCGACATCCATATCGCCCTCCGAAACCCTACCCTCTCTGGCGCCTCCGACGCCAGCGGCGGCGCCATCCTTTGCCTCCGCGGCGGGCTGATCCGTCTCCCCTGGGGGTTCTCTGGGGATCGAAGGAGGAGGCGTAGGGGAAGGGGTTGGTACGGAGGTAGTCATAAGGGGATCACTTTGGTCATTTATTACAACGGATTGGTGAGAGAGAGAGAGGAGTGGAGGAAGTGGAGAAAGTCTTTGGGCGTGAGGGAGACAGGAATCACCGAGGTGGAGGGCGGCGGTGCCTCGAGCTTTAGAAATTGTGTGGTTAGGGTTTGAAGATTGGAGGCATTGGGAGTGCTTCTGGTGGACAAAAGAACAAAACAAAATCGAGGAGGGGGAAGAAATGCTGCCTTTTGACTTCGAGAGATGATGACTGAAGTCGCACGAACTTGTTCTTTCTCTATTAATGTATTCCTTTCTTTTCTCTTCTCTTATTATAAGTGGAGGCTCCGTCGTTCTTTCTAGAAAATAATTAGTTTTCTCACTTCGAATCAGATGCGGCCGATTTTTCGCAAAAAGTCTCCCTGTTTTCTTTTTTTCTTTTTAAGATGGTATCATCCACTATTTCTTTTTATTTTCAGATAGAACTAATTTAAAAATATATATAATTTTAAATAATTATATATATATATATATATATATATTTCAAATGAACCGATTCGATTCCACGAATCTGTTCGATTTAATTGAACCGAACCAGAATTTTAATCCAATTGGACCGACATTCTCAAAAAGAAATTGTATCACAAATATCATTTTAAATATTTTTAAAAATTATTAAATATAAAAAGAAGAAGAAAATTAACAATTAGACAATAATAAGATGCAACTTCTACCTAAAAGAAAGTTAAAAGAGTACAATTGAAGCAGATTACTTCATTATAATCTATAATCAATCTATTGTCAACAATTTCCTTGTGCCGCTCCTTATGAGCACTAGCAGTTCTCCATTCTTTTATTTAAAAAATTACCCTAGAGAGATAAAGACTTTACAATCAATCAATGATGCATATAAATTAACAAAGGAATTCATATAAATCAATAATAGGATTGTTGACCAGATGTTGATATTTGAAGATGAGTAGTGTGTCACTAGGTGTGGTGTGCAAATTATGATAAAGAATATTATCCGGAGGTGTTGAAAGGTGTTAGGATAATTTAGTTGGTAAAATTTTTGACAGATCATCATAAAATCATGGGTCGAATCAAAATTCTATTGTTGTGGATAGGAAAGGCAATAGGATTGCTAATCTTTTGCCAGTTTGCTATGTTACCAAGGTGAAGTTTGTATCATTTTTTGATAATAATATATTTTGCTCTGAAATTTTAGTTAAAAAAAAATCATCAAATGAACTAATTTGATTTGATAAAGTAACAATTCATCAACTCGACGAGTAGAAATTATTGATACAAAATGTTTAAATTCAAATTAATATAAACTATTTCAAGTTGTTTTTCATTTTTGACATGAGATTAAATTGAAGGTATTGCATTATGACTCAAATCCTTACTCCCATATTTCTGACCCAAGGAGAATGACTACAAATTGCATTCCAAACACACAGTGAAGCCAATGACAAATTTATGTGGTTCTCAGGAGAACATATTCGACAAGCAGAATATTAGATTACCTGATAAGGGAGCAGAGTATCAACAGACAGTATCACTACGCTAATAACCAATCCCAAAAAGCCGATAAACAAAAGGCAGAATCAACCAAAATAAGCACTCCCACTGCAACTGGGTAAAAACACATACTAAGCTTTTAATCCTAAAGATGAATACCCCGCAATACGTTGAATAGTTGAAAGGAAGGATCAAGCAGTGGCAACTAGCTCTGGTGCCTTGATCACCTGTCCTGTTGCAGAGATATCTATCTTTGGCGAGGCTGTAGCACCCTTAGCTTTGGCATCGTCTGCAGATGATGCTAGCTTTTTCCCTGCAGCTGCAGAACTATCTTCGGCATCTTTGGCTGGTGCGGAGGCAGGTGGTGTTGGAGGTTTCATGTGTGGTGGGGGAGTATGCTTCAGCTTTATCAAAATCTGGCGCATCCTCGAAAGATCAGTGGGCTTTCCAGGCTTTGGTCCCTGGATTACGACCAAAGAAGGCTTTTTCTCCTGTTCTTTCTTCCCTCTCTTCTCAATCTTGGCTATCTCATGGGGGATAAGCTCAGAAATCGCTTTCCAGTATTCTTTATCAGCACTCGCATGGAACTTCTCCTGGTTGGCAAGATACAGCTGCCAATAACAAGGAAATTTAGATAGGATTCAGATGATAATTCTTTTGATGCTAGTAGATGGATCAATTTAGGGGTACTATGATTTCTTACCTTCTCTCTTTCCCTGTGTTGCGACTTATTTGTTTCACAGTTCAGTTTCCTTTTCTCATAGAAAGCCTGCTTGTATTCTTCAGCTTCAGCAATGATTTCATTTCGACTCTCCTTTTCCTTCCTCTCCTTCTCCTCAAGAAAAATAGCATTTTGGCTGGGCATGTCCAATGCATCAATTGAAATTACTCAAAGCTTTACTGATTGGAAAAAACAAAATCTGCTATAAGATTAAACAAACAAAAACTTCTTAAATAAAAGACCTCCATTTTATTATTTGATCCATGTGCAAAGCCCAAGCCATTGAAAGGTGAGATGAACGGACCAAACTACATATGTCCAAAACATGGTCTACAAAAGCGATCAACAAATAAGGTCAGTTTAATATTGCATGTCATCCTAAACATGGGTCATAACCACGAAACTAACTTAATTAGCATGTCATATCCTAAGCAGAAAAACATGTTGAATGACCTATCTTTATATTTTCAAGAAGTGGTTACAGCTTGCAGCATACTGGCACGCTGACGGCTGCTCGGTCCTTAATTAGATGCAGGTGTTTAATAGGGCATTTAAAAATATAGAAATAGTAAATAGTTATATCAAAATATAACATCAAAACTTAAAAGAAATAAAACATTAATACAAGAATGTCAACAACAAAAAGTCATAATGTCCCAACCATTTAAACTAAAAACATTGAAGCTCCGAAAAAGACAATACCTCTAGTTAAACTAAAAACATTTACATATCTATTTTCTCATTTCCAGTAAAGTCTTCTTAAGTCTTGTAGTATCACTCCTGATACCACTAGTAATAGTCAACTTACCTTATTTAAGTATAGCATTTATAGATCTCCTTCGAAAATACTACCGTCTTAATTAAAGTGGTACCAGTCAACTTACCTAATCTAAGTACCATTTATAGATCTTGATAATATTCATACCACTTAGATAATTTCTCTTATTTTATTCGCTATCAAACCTGCACTTCATTGTTTATTAACAATTGGTTTTATTTTTTTATGAAGTCCATACAATGATTTTAGTATTCTTTTCTCTGCCACACAAATTTTCATACATGCTCCTCAAACATCCAACATTAGGATTCATAAAGCACCGCTGACCTAATAATTGTTTTATAGATATTTTTAACCTAAGGGGCATCCACTAATTATACGGAACTCTCAGCGCCCCTCTCTACTTAACTTTTATTCTATGAACAATATCTTCGTTAGTCAATTAATATATCTAAGATAGCTAAAATGCTGGGCACTTTCGGTCTCTCTATCATGTCGAAAAATATATCTAAGACATCTAAATTGTACATGTCATGATTGTACCTAGAAAGGAAACCAAATCCTCAAAAAGCGTACATAATACTTGTCAAAATCATCAAAGGTTGACATACAAATTCCACACACTGTGGCATATATGTGTATGAACTTAGCAACAGATACACTTATGTACGGAATGGCATGTGTGTGTATGAACTAGTCTCATAACCATGTTTTAGATGAACAGGTAATCACGAGTACCTGGATTCTTCAGATAGATTCTCCACCTACTGTGGCCTAGGATTTCTGATAACTGTCACCATTGTTTCACTCAGTACCTGGGAAATTCCAGGGTGCTTGGCTAGCAAGAAGGTGATATCAGAAAGAGTTTCTTAAAATGAGACAGTCATACAATTAAAGCTAGTAATTGATGATATTTCGAATCATGTGACCTTCAAAGGATAATATGATTGGAAGATTTATGACATGGATCAATGAAACAGAGCTACCTACCTAGAAGAGATTGGAAATCCGGAGAATTGAAAAAGAAATCCAACTACAAGTTACATTAGACTAGATCTATGCATCAAAAAGACCCGATCTATCAATATCCATAACAAGTATAGAAGATCTCAGGAATTGGAGGCAAAAGAGAAGTAAAGAGCATTGGATCACCGGGACGACCGGATCTGAAGGGAAAGGCCCTCACCGGCGCCACTCCCGCAGGACGAACACCTCGTCCCGCTGCATCTGGTCCGGATCGGGAAGGATCGGGCCATCCGAGGTGAAGATCTCGCCGTTCTCCTCCACCCCATACGCTGGCGTGCCGTTGGCCAAGGGCACAGTGAAGGAAGACGCCCCCGACGAGAAGCCGTACGCCTCGGGAGAGGCCGGAATGCTGTCGCCGCCGCCGACGGCTGGGTGGTGGTGGTGGACGGGGACGTCGTCGGTGTGGAACCCGAAGACGGCGCCGCCGCCGTCGGAGGCGACGTCGACAGGAAACCCGGGGGAGTGGTCCATGGCAGGGTCGGCGTCGTCGGCGGGGGAGAAGGAGGAGAAGGCGTCGAAGCGCTGGGAGGGGAGGCGGGGGTCGTAGCCGAGGTAGCCGTCGTCGAAGGGGCGGGACGCGGCGGATCCTCCCATTACCACCTCCGCGTCGCCATCGTTGCTGAAGGCTTCGAAGGCGGACGACATCTCGGGATTCGGATCGGGTCCCTCTCGCGCCTCCTCTCCTCTCAAATCAAGATCTCGCGTTGGGGTATTCCTCTGCAGCAACTGCGTCTTGGTTTCTGCAAGGGCAGAGCTCCATCGGTAGTAGTTCATTCTCGGCGAATTTGCAGAAAACACCCTGTAAATTTAATAATTTCTCAAATAGCATCCAAACTTCCAAAAAAAATTTGCAGAATTTTTTTTTTTTAAGATGCATTCGATCTTTCTCATCCATCGTTCTCTCTCGAACTCCTGATCACATCGATCGTCCCTCTCCACTGGACCCATCCAGCGATGGAGACAAAGATTTTCACGTGACTAACAATATGATGGGTTACAAGCGATGTGAAACTTAAAAAAAAAAATAGATCTAGTGAAAATAGGAATAAAATAATCTTTTTCATCTAACTAGCGATGTGAGATTTTTTTAAAATTAAGATATTTTATGAAAAATTCTCAAACTTAGAGTTTTTTTTTAAAATTTTTTATTTTTTCTTGACGATAACGAGGGAGAATTGTGTCTCCGTAATTGGCTTAAGCGAGATTCGACAAGGGTCATTATATCTTGACCATTAGGTTTAACAAGGTTTGATGAAGGGATCTATTAAAAATTATGAACGATTGACGAGCGGATGTGATGATGATCGAAGGAAGATAGAGATAAAATAATTTTTTTCATGTGATCAAGGATGTTCTATTAAAATTTTTCAAAGTTTACATGTTCTACCAAAAATTTTTAAGCTTAATATTTTTTTACTAAAATTCACTTTTTTTTTTCTCTAAAGGAATAAATAAAAAAAAATATTATTTATTTTATAAAAAAAGAAGTTGATGGAGTTCATAACATTGCTTAATTTCACGATGGATGATGATTAATCCAATATCAATTATATGTTTGATTTTATTAAATAATGAAATGTAACTTAATAAGCAAAATAAAAAGGATTTTTTATTTATTTTATGGACATGAAATTTAAACAAATCAAGACACTTCACATTGCCAACTGTCTACGTTCGTTTCTGCTTCGCTTGGTCTAAAAGCCGAGGGAGTGAGGGGCGGAGAAAGTAGAAGGTTTGCGATGGCGAGCAAGAAAGCGAAGAGAGAAGAGGGGAGACCAAGAAGGCCATCTCCACCCCTCATCTTCATCATCTTGCAATGGTGAATCGTGCTCTCCCCTTGCAACGGTGATTGGTGCATGTCTTGAATGTTTCTCTGTTTATCTTCTTCTTTTGTTCTCTTTTCATCGATTATATAGTTTCAATTGGGGATGTGGGGTTTCTACAACTCATACAATATGGTTGTTTTTGTCCCTGCCTCTGATCTTTTAGTCATGTTTATGTTCTTCGAATCTTGACTAAAACCCTAAACCTATACTAGAGCCGCGCTTGAAACTCTGGATGAAGTCTAGTGACAACCAAGTTACATGGTATTATGGATGAAGTCTACATGTGGTCGTGATGCATGTCCTCATGAGGTATATTTGTTAGAGAATTGTATCTAAAGCTTTATAGTGGTCAATTTTGTGCGCTCTTGTTTGTAAGAGAAGTGCGATAAGATGACAAACTTAATACCCAAACCTTATGACTTGCTTATCATGTGAAGAACTTGTTACATAAAATTGTTGTTGAGCTTTTAAGTTGTAGAAAAACGTTGATGAGCTAATTATAGATTATCTCCTTTAGTTTGACCTCCTTAGCATTTTGGTCCCTAGACTTAAAAAATTTATATTGAAATTTCTATAGTTACGAACGTCTAGGTCTATTTATCTTGGCGTCATCGGTTTTACCAACGAAAACACTGAGCAAAAAGATAATTTCAATATTCTAGTTGATGGTGGTGAACGACATCAGTGGTGGCAGATGGCGGCACCGCTAGGGGCCACGAGTGGCTGCTATGGATGGGGAGAGCGATGACAAGAGATGAGGATTGCTCGAGAACTACATCGACATCGATGTCGATGAAGAGCAACGAAAGACGCAGTTGCATTGCAGTGCCGCTCAGCAACTACATCGACACCAACGTAGTTGCCAAGCAACGAAAGGGTCATTGATGTAGATGCCAAGCGACCCTTTCGCTACTCGACAACTGCGTCGACGCTGATGAAGTGAGCGACCTTTCGTCGCTTGATAACTACGTTGATGCTAATGCAGATGTAGAGCGACGAAAGAGTCACTCGACAACTGCATCAGCATCGACACAGATGTAGAACGACTCTCATCTCTTGTCACTGCTCTCCTCATTCACACCAACCACCCACAGCCCCCAGCGGCATCGTTGTTCATCATCACCAATGTCGCTCGTCACCACCAACTAAAACGTTGAAATTATATTTTTGCATATTGTTTTTGTGTTTTCATTGATAAAACTGATGGCATTAAGGTAAATGGACTTAAATGTTTTATATTCATAACTATAAAAATTTCAATATAAATTTTTTAAAATCTAGGGACTAGGATGTTAAGAAGGTTTAATTATAAAGGGTAATCCATAATTTGCCCAATGCTAATAGTAATGGAAGTGTTACTTGATTTTTAACCATATACTTCCATAATTTTTTGTTCCATTTGTATATCCAAATCTCAATCAATTGAAAAACAAACAGGATGTAGTTGTTTACATGATGTGATATACATAACAAGCTTTGCACAGTTGTGGTAAATTTAAGTATCAAATCTTATTTAAATCATGGCAGTATTTTGCATTTGAAAATTTGTTATGATACTTTTGGTGCACCTACAACCTATTTAATATGTATCTACTTCAAGTTCAAGATTACTTATATTCTTTATAAAAGATTAAAAAGACAATAATATCAAGAAAAAAAAGTTCAAATTTTTTACATGATTTTAACCCAGAGTTATCTTCCTAAGTGAACAGGATTTCCAAATTGCATTTCTTGGAAACCTTCTTTGTTTTCGTAGGATTGCTTCTTTGGTAAAAGTTTTGCATGATTGCATATTCATTTTTTCATTTTTTTTTCATTTTTTTTGTAATAATAGGAATGGCAGAGACATTTGAAAAGCCCATATGGTCCTTAATGTAAGGCCCGATTCACATCGAAAGAGTCTAAAGATTAGATCGACTTATATGATCCAATTCACATAGAGAGAGTCTAAAGACTAGATTGACTTATATGGTATATGTGAGTTCTAGCCAAGTGGGGGCTCTGTTATCATGACCCGGTCTAATAGTATAATTGTTAATTTGTTATATTAACTTCTTTGAGCCAATTATACAAGTCCAAAATGTTTACGGCTAGGATAATAATAATATACTCATTAAATCCTTCTTAGTCAATTTTATCTTTAAATACTCTTATTAAATGGAGTGTTACACTTAGACCTTTTTTGTTTAGAGTCAGTTTTGTCTTTAAACACTCTTGAGATATTAAACAGAGTTTTACACTTGGATCTTTATTTTTTCAGATGAAGTGCTTTTTTTTAAAGAGCAGCAGTGAGGTTAGTGCATCTAAAAGTTGAGTCAATCTTATAATTTTAAATGATAATTTAATACTATAAATTTTTGTTTCAATCAATATATTTTATAGATCAACCAATGGAAAAAGCAAGGCTAGAAGTAGAGGACAGAAAAGACTTCATGTCAAAAACAACAACGATAATAAAATCGTAAGTCCCAACTAAATGGGCCGACTCAGAAATGACTTTACGTACAAAGACCAAAAAGTTTGGGGCTTGAAACTATACTCTGATTTTTCGATCTCTCAAGCGTTTCATTCTTAATGCCTACTGCTTATTTTCATGCTAAAAACTCTAATTCTATTTTCATATATCTGCTGTTCGTTTTTTGGGAAATTGTAATTTCCTACATTGTAATGTGCAGCATAAGTTCATGTGTTGATCTTCATAAACTTCAATGCTAAATTTGCATCTGTCACGATGAATGCAGCACTTGTCATTTCAATATTCAAAAAGGTCATGGACCTGCATTATTTCTTGTGGTTTAAAAAAAAACAAATACTTTGCCTTGACTTGCATACAGAACTTCTTCTAGGACACTACTGATTAAATTACTGAAAACCTGCAGCTAAGTTGTCTTAGTTGCAGATACCTGCATTTGGTGTTTGGTCTACTAAAAGGAAAACCATTAATCTTGCATTTAATTAGTTTAGACATATTATTGGAATGTATTATACAAAAGAAAACTTCCTGCAATTGGAAAGGGACAGAGTTAGGTCACACCATTGACAATGTTATGATCTGCTAGTATTTCTAGATATTATGACCATTGTGTCATCCTCATCTAATCAAATCCAACTAGTAGGTTGTAGCATATTTATGTGAAGTGCACTGGCAATCAAATCATTTATTTTCATGTTGATGAACACAATGTGATCATGCTCCACAAATAATTGCTCTTTTATATATTTCGTCGAGCTATGGGATGGGTTGGCATTGATGAGCTTTTGATAATTGAGCAAGAATCACTCCCAGGCTGTTCAAATTGGCAATTTTATAACAGGAAATTTGCTGGAGCAAATAGTAATGGACAAAGGTATGTCCCCATATGCTATTTCTTTTTGTCATACAACTTGTGGGTCTTCACTGTCTAGATTTTGCAAACAGGCTTTTTCACATCTGCTAGTCCTTAATAAACACAAGCATATTAGCTAGTTTGAGCTGGCTCTTGGCAAACATTTTGTGGAATTGGGGTTGAGCACTAGCTAACTTTAATTTCTTGCTGTTTAGTTGAGTAAAATAAAGCTTCTGTAAGTTGCTATGCTATCTATCATTGAAGACTCTAAATCATGATTGCTGGACTTATCTGAAGTCGAACTTTAACTCCGATTAAATTTATCAGGATTGTGATGGATATGTAAACTGTAATACCTCTGATTAGTCCCACGTCGAAAATGGACATGATTAAGATTGACTTATAAGGATTTGATGAGTGTACTACTATCAACTTTAGTTTAAGCATTTTGGTCAGTGGATTAGACCAAACGAAGTTGATAGGTTAGTTAGCCCATCAGGCTCGAGTCATAATATTTGGTATCAGAGCCGACCTAGCATTTGGTCATGGTTAGGGGGGCTCGAGTAGGAAAGAGCTACCTGTAGATAGAGTCAGAGGACTCGTCACGACGTGGAGCCACCATGGGCTATTCCTCACATGCACTATGCTATGGTTTGATCTGAGTTACGTTGGGGCTTGACGAGGACGTCAAGCTTTTGAGTGGGGGTGATTATAACACCCCTGATTAGTCCCATATCGAAAGTGGACATGATTAAGATTGATTTATAAGGGTCTGATGAGTAATAGTCAGTGGATTAGACCAAACGAAGTTGATAGGTCAGTTAGCCCATCAGGCTCGAGTCATAATATAAACCCTATAAATGGTATATTGGCAAGTAAAATTTTCAGAAAAAGATAAGAAATATGGTATTAACTATTAAGATTTTCTTTTTTATCAGTAATTTGATACTTGCATGAGAATTTTCATAGTTAAATTTCAAATTTAACAACAAGTCCCAAAGGTAAAGACATGACGTTAAAAATTGGAAATGTCTACAGGTTAATGAGATTGCTATAGAGAACTTTACATGGTTACATAATTAGACTTGTACACTTTTGGAAACAGAGAAACATCAAAACATTTATTCCAAAGTATTATTTTGCATTGATACAATCTAAATACATCAATGAGAAAGAATTTTAAAGAAATCACAAAATAAATTCAAGTGTAAAATAAGACATATGAACTGCTGAAACCTCTTCACCTCATCTTGAGCTGATGCCCTTAATTACTTATCTCAACAGTTCACCATGAACACATTACAGACCAATCATCTTCAATTAAACAAGCAAGGGAACTATTGCTTTGATTGATCTCTGATTCATTCTCAGTTTACTTCTTTAGATGGCTTCAGCTTTCAGCTAAGAATTGTTTTCTTGTTGATGATGCAGGAATCGACGATACTATATCAACCATTATGAGCGCCCTTCCACCTTCTTCCTGAGCTAGAAAGAATCCAGTAGGCAACACCAGCGATGAAGAAACTCACGAACCAGGCGTTGTTGTAGGCCACAACGAATGCCCCCGAAGTGCTTGCCAAAATGCCGACTTTGTGAAGGAGGCCCGGCAGTATCGGCAGGATGCCCGCAACCAGAGCGGCCATTGCCGCGACATTGAATCCTTTCTGATAGTAGTAAGGGCCTCGCGGGTCGTTCGAGTACAACGCACTCATGTCCAGTTCCATCCGCTTCACCAGGTAGTAATCGGCTATAATTATGCCTCCGATTGGTCCCATGAGCGCGGAGTACCCGAGCAGCCAAGTGTAGACGAAGCTCTCGCTGGAGCTCAGCAGCCTCCAGGGCTGGAAAGCGATGCCCAGCAAAGCAGTCAAGAGGGCGCCCTTACGGAACGTGAACGCCGACGGGCTAAGATTCACGAGGGCGTTCGCGGGTGCGACCACGTTGGCGGCGATATTGGTGGTAATGGTGGCGAGGCTGATGCCGAAGATGGCGACGATGGTCGTGGAGAGTCCCCCTATCTGGCCAAGGAGGTGGATGGGGTCGGAGATGACGCGGCCGAAGATGACCTCGGTGGCGGAGGTCACCGCCAGGCCCAGGAAGGTGAAGGCGCCCATGAAGACGGGGAGGCCGGCCTGGCCGAGGATTTGGTCCTTCTGGCTGCGAGCGTAGCGGGTGAAGTCCGGGATGTTGAGCGCCAGCGTCGCCCAGTAGCTGATGTTGGCGGTGAGCGAAGGGAAGAAGAGATTCCAGAACTCGGCGGTGGAGAGGCGGGAAGGCGTGGAAAGCATGCGCCCAAAGCCGCCGGCCTTGACGTAGGCCCAGCAGAGGAGGGCCGACGAGAGGAAGATGAGGATCGGCGCCGAGTACTTCTCGAGCTCCCGAATCCCGTCCATCCCCCGCAAGATGGTGCCCATTTGGGCCAGCCAGAAGACCAAGAAGCAGGAGAACTCCAACGGTGAGGTGCCCAGCCAGGGAATGACGGACAGTGCGGAGGCGGAACTCTTGAGCGCGGCCGGGAGGAGGAGGAACACGGCCTGACCGCCGATCCAGGTCTCGATGCCGTACCATCCGCAGCCGACGAGGGCGCGGAGGAGGGTCGGGACGTGGGCGCCGCGGACGCCAAACGCGGCGCGGGCGAGGACCGGGAAGGGCACGCCGTACCGGGTGCCGGGGACGCCGGTAAGGACGAGGGGGAAGAGCACGACGAGGTTGGCGACGAAGACGGTGGCGACTCCCTGCCACCAGGCCATGCCGAGGTTGACGAGGCTGCCGGCGAGGTAGTAGGCGGGAACACCCACGACGAGGCCCACCCAGAGGCTGGCCATGTCCCAGGCGGTGAAGGTGCGGGCGGAGACGGGGACGGGGGCGAGGTCGGAGCCGCCGGTAGCGGCATCGGGATCGGAAGAGCACTTGGGGACTACAAGAAGGGAGGAAGGAGGGCGAATGGGCGCGTGCTTAAAGCTAAGGGGAGGCGTGGCGGTGGCGGGAAAGCATCGGCGGTCGAGTTTGATGGGGAGTGAATAGGAGCCGCGGTCTCTGGTAGTGGCCTCGGCGGAAGAGCGGGTGGAGGGATGGAGAGGAAGGTTGGAACGGAGACGGAGGCATTTGGACTCCATGGGAATTGGGCGTGTGTCCGTAAGAGATAGATGGAAGACGCTGTGGAATCTAAAGTATGGGAAGTACTCCTACGGCTGGAGGAATCCGAAGGGGAGAGAGAGAGAGAGGCTGGCGACCGGGAGATGTGGCTGACTCCCCTGTCAGCGAAAGGGAACATGACAACTCATGGGTAGTTACGGGAATTCTTTTATGTGACGTAAGCACCAATGGAAAAAGCAGGGATAATTGGATCTGAGAGGAAGTACGGGAACGCTTTTCTCTAACCATGTGTGTGACTTCCAAAGTCGTAGCACATGTTTTTCCACCATGATGGTGCCACGTCTCAGCGTACGCGTCCGCCGAAAGGAATTCTATGGTAAAAGCGGCCTTCCACGGAAATGGAATCCAACCGACGACGGAAATGGAATCCATCGCCTTTTTTCTCTCACTTCCGTTGTATCAGCGGCCTTCCACGTGTCAGCATGACGTTCTAAGGGGACTCGATACATGAAGTTCAATAATAGCAATACATCAACTAAATATATTTTCTATATTTTAAACTCTTAAATTCTCTCCGATTGTTTTTTTCGCTTCGATCATATATTTTGAATGATGGAAGAATCCTATTCATGTAATACTAGAGTCTCACATATATTAGATTATAATTAGTATATCAATAGAAATATAAATAATATGTATATGTTATTCTCATTAGTTACGTTATTATCCCAAGTGCAAAGATCTACTTATACTAATGTGGAAAGAATTATATGAAAAAATATCTTAAAAGTAAATAATTATATTTTTAGTGTGAAAAGTCTAAATATTTAACAAAAAATTACATAATAATCTTATCAAAATAGAGAAGAATACTAAGCAAAATCTTTATGATGATTAAGACAAAAGTAAAGGTTAGCCTATCAGTAATCTCAAGTGAGATATTTATTTATGATATTTTTTGTATGCATTAATTAATTCTGATATCATGCATTCTTGTGCTTCACTAGCTTGTATGGAGAAACTAGACAAACTATTTAAAGTAATTGTTCTAATAGGGGATATAATATATTTTGGATCAGGGTTTGAGATTTTATCTAATTCAGACTATCGATAAAGAATTAATTACATATATGACAATAGTGAACATATAAGATTTTGATGTTATATTGGGCATGGATTGATTGTCTAAATATCATAATTTTATTAACTACAATAAGAAGAGGATAATACTTCAACCTCTAGGGTTAGTTTGTATAAGAAAAGATATCAATGCTCGATAATAAAAGCAATAAGACTTTTAAATGATGGATACACAATATATCTAGCAAATGTGATTGATACTAAGGTAGAACCAAAGTTTAAGCTAAAGGATATGTTGATTGTAAACAAATTCTTTGAAGTGTTTTCAGATAACCTCCATGGATTGCCACCAGATAGGAAGGTTGAATTCATCATAAATTTAATGTCGGACATTGAATATACTTCCAAAGCATTATAGAATGATTTTAGTAGCAATGAAAGAGTTAAAGAGAATTATAGGAGCTCCCTGATAAATGATTCATTTGCCCTAGCTTTTCATCACGGGGAACACTAGTCCTATTTATAAAGAAAAAACATGGGACAATGTGCTTGTACATAGACATAAAGAGTTGGATAAGGTAATTATTAGAAATAAATATCTACTCCTAGAATTGATGAGTTCTTTGATCAATTGTATGATATATTTATATTTTTTAAAATTTATTTGAGATTAGAATATTATCAATTGAAAATCAAGGAGAGCATTCCTAAGGTCACCTTGAAAACCAGAGATGAGTACTAAGGCCACCTTGAAGACCAAATATGAGTACGTTGAATTTTTAGTGACATCATTTGGTTTAATAAATGTACCAGCCATTTTTATCAACTGAGTGAACAAGGTATTCAGGGAATATCTAGATAGATTTATGATAGTTTTTATTGATGATATTTTGATATATTCTCACTCTAAGGAGGAACATACAAAATATTTAAGAACAACTTTGAGTATTTTGAAGAAAAAATAATTATATGTAAACTTTAACAAGTGTGAATTTTGACTAAAAAAGATAACATTCTTTGGGCATAATATATCTAAGGAAAGGATCTTAAGGATCTAACTAAGGTAGAAATAGTTTTCTTGAAAGTAGTTATTATAGACATTTTGTAGATGGATTCTTCAAGACAACATCACCTCTCACCCAATTGATAAGAAAGAATATTAAATTTGAATAGATTAAGGCTCTTGAAAATAGTTTTCAAGAACTAGAAAGAAGATTGATTTTAATTCTAATTCTTGCAGTACCATTTAGCTCAGAAAGATTTATGATATATAATGATACATCCAAAAATGATTTTCAATGTGTTTTGATGCAAAATGACAAAGTTATAGCTTATGTCTCAAGACAACTAAAACATTATGAGGAAAACTATCCAACCCATGATTTAGAATTGGTAACGGTAGTGTTTGCCCTAAAAATATGGTGATATTATTTTTATGAGAAAAAATATAAAATATATATTTATTTTAAGAGTTTGAAATTTTTTTTACTCAAAAGGATTTAAATACAAGGTAGAGGAGATGATTGGAGTTAGCAAAAGATTATGATTTTGTGATCAATTAATATCTTCAGAGAAAACGAATGTATTTGCTAATGAATTGAGGAGAAAATCAACCAATTTAGTTATTTTATCAATAGTTCAAAGACCTCTCCATATTAAAATATAAAAAATTGAATATGAGATAATCCTTAAAAGTTTAATGGGGAAATTAGCAACACTATCACTATAGTCAACTCTTTTGGAAAAAAAATAAAAAGTTATAGGTTAACAATCCTTATTTGAATAGATTGAAGTATGATATTAAGGCAAAAAAAAATTATATTGATGAAGGGGTAATCAGATTTTGAAGTAGATTATGTATACTGGAGGACTCTGATCTAAAGCAAGAAATTTTAATGGAGGCATACTCATCTCTATACTTAATACACCATATAACAATCAAGATGTACAGGGATCTAAAAGAGCAATATTGGTGATAAGAAGGAAGAGAGATGTGATCCAATTTGTTGATAAGTGTTTCACATGTCAACAAATCAAAATCAAACATCAAAAGCTAGCAAGTACTTTAAAATAATTATAAATACCCTAATGGAAATGTGAAGATGTCAACATAGATTCTGTCATGGGTTTGCCTAAGACTAGCAAGAGACATAATGAAATTTGGGTTATTGTGAATAGATTGACTAAGATAGTTCACTTTTTACTTATTTATGCTAATTATTTCATGGATTAATATGCTTAATTATATACCCGGGAGATAATTAGACTCTATGGTGTGGTAATATCCATTGTGTCAAATAGTTATTCAAGATTTACTTCAGGATTTTAGAGTCTACATAGCGCACTGGGATAAAGTTAACTTTAACACTGCTTTTCATTTTCAAATAAATAGTCAATTAAAAAGAATTCTTCATATATTAGATGATATACTAAGAGCTTGTGTCATGAACTTTAAGAGCTCACGAAGTAAATATTTATTTTTGATTTTAGCTATAATAACAATTACTAGGCAACCATTAGGATGACACCATGTGAAGCACTATATAATAGAAAGTATAGATCACATGTTCATTAGGTTGAGATGGGTGAAAAAAAATATTTAGGATTAGATTTAGTGAGAGAAACAACATAAGCAATAGAAAAGATTCATAAAAAATGAAGGCAGCATAAAGGAGTAACTAGGATTTGGAAGAAATACAAGTTAAGTCCTCAATATATAGTACCATATGGAATTCATAACTAAATTGGTGATGTGATATACAGACTAGTCTTACTCTCTGCATTAACAAAGGTGCATAATGTATTTCATATATCAATATTGAGAAAATATATTTTAGATTCTTTTTATGGCCGGAAGAACAACCAATAACCTTGGATGAAAATTTGACGTACAAGGGATGTGTTGTACATATTCTTGGTAGAAAGGAGAAAAAACTTCGCTTTAGTCAATGTGCTACTAAGGAACCAGGTAATAGAGGATGGAAAAGGAAAGAAAAGATAAGAGGGGAAGATCGTAGTGTCCGAGTCTCACACATATTGAATTATAACTAGTATGTCAATAGAAGCGCAAAAAATATGTATATGTTACACTCACTTTATGATATGATTTGTGATGTTTATACTTGATAAATATGATAAATGATATACTTATGTTTTCAACGATTAAGATTGTAGTGCATGCATTTCAAAAATATCATATTCAGTATTCTATAAAATATTAGTTGAGCATGCATAAGCATTAATATTTATGGTAAACATAGCACAAATAGCCAAAGAATGTTAAAGGACTTGAATATGAGATTAGGTTATGGTAAAAAAACATATATATATATATATATATATATATATATATATATATATATATATATATATATATATATATATATATATATATATATATAGTGATTGAAAGTAGTGATTAAACTTTAAATATAAAGAAGTTTGAGTTTTAAATATTATATTTATGGAGGATCATAAGCTAGCTAGTGGAGTAATGAAAAATTAAATAAAAATACAAATCAAAGAGAAGTGTTATACTAAATGTTGAGATACATAAGTGAGATTAAAGGATGAGTTTAGATAAAAATATTATCTTTGTCAAATCAAATTAAACTCAATTAAAGTTACTGTAACATTAGAATTATATTATTAAAAATAAAAATAAAAATAAAAATAAAAACCTAAAATGAGACCTAATGAGATTGAACCCTAGACCTAACCTCTTAAGCACCTTTACCTTAATTTTAATCTTATCTTTTTACCAACATATAACCTCTTAAGCACTTTCTCTCTTTTTTTTTTTAGTTATTCTCTCAGCTTTTTTTGTATGGAGGTTACGAAACCTCAACTCTAAAAGAGTGAGATAAGAAAAACCCAATTTTTCTTATGGGTTTCGATTTTACAAATTATAAGCTAATCTTTTTAGCTACTTTCAAGTAACCTAGACTTTGAATTTATCTTTCATTTTTGGATATATTTTGTATGATTCTCTTATGATTCTAAGACTTCTAGTTTCACATTATATAAGATCGGTGCTTAGAGTTATGATTGTCTCAATATGAGGTACTCATAATCCTTTGTTTTTTAAGAAGTGATTTTATTCGAATTAAATTGACCTACTTTGGGATATGATTAGACTATATCATTTTAATATATTTTCTATGAGATTTGAAATTGAGTGAATATCACATCTATACACAAAGATACGAGGTTTATAAATTTAGACATTCTCAACCCAATTTCAGTAGAATAGAATATGTGCTAATAGTTAAATTAGGAGGATAGATTAGTCTCCAAATAATTTAGTTTTAAGTTGAATTTTGATGTGTACTTAGTTTTATGTTTTTTAGTCTTTTATAATATTTTATGATAATTCAAGATTGTTTGGTTAGTTAGAATAGCGATGTAAAATTTGTTTGCAAAATGGTGCAATGGATTGATTGATGCTAGCTAGTTCATCTTATTATAGAGTGAATTGTTAGAATATTTAGTGGTGGAATCTATATAAGTTTTCAGCTTAATAATAGTTTATTTAAGAGGGATTTTATCAAAAAAAAATTATCGATTATTATAATAAATTATTATAAATCGATAATTCAAGAGGTAGGGCTCTTAATTAATATATCTCATGACTTTATGCTATCAGTTTGATAGATATATCGCTTCCTAGCATACTCGATTATTAAGAAACCTGGTATTTCATTGGTATCATTATTTTTTTAGTTCAATACGGTAAGTATAAATTTAATTCACTATAAAATAATAATCGTATAAATTATCTTATGCATAATATATTTTGAAAAATATGTTTCAAATGATATGATCGTTATGAGTTAGTCATAAACTTATGTATGTATTTGTAAGCATAAAATTTTATAAGCTTATATATGTATTTGTAAAAATTATAATAAAAATATGTTGTATAAATATATATATGATGACATACTATGAGAGAGTGTATAGATATGTTATGAAGTACAATGCATATATATACAATGATATGTGGTGTGAAAGTGCACATATATATTATGATATACGGTATGAAAGTGTACGTATATATTATGATGTACAGTGTGACAGTGCACATATGTATTATGAAATGCAGTATAAGAGTACATGTATATATTATGATGTACAATGTGTGAATGCACGTATATATTATGATGATGGAAGTGCACGTATACGTTATGATATGAGACATTAAAATCTATAAATTTGCTATATTTCCATATAGAAGCATTCTGAATTATTTCAACATAGAATTTTACATCTTTATTTTGTATATGCTATGTTATAAGGTTATTATAACACGCTTGATTAGTTTCACATCGAAACTAAGTAAAATTAAGATTGACTTATAAAGGTTTGATGAGTGTATTATTATAAACTTTAGCTTAAATATTTTGGCCAATGGTTCAGGCCAAACGAAATTGATATGCTAGTTAGCCCATCATGCTTGGGTCGTGACATTTTGGTATTAGACTCGACCTAATATTTGAACATGATGAGGGGGCTCGAATAGGAAATGACTACCCGTGAATCGAGTCAAATGACTCCTCACATCATGGAGCCACCATTGGGCTACGCCCCCGATTAAGATTGACTTATAAGAGTCTAATGAGTACATTATTATAAATTATTATAAATTTTATTTTAAACATTTTAGCCAGTGGATCAGGCTAAACAAAATTGATAGACCAATTAGCCCATTGAGCCCAATAATAGTTATCCTTAATAAATAAGTCATAGAATTAGGTATTTATTGTTAATTGTCTTATGACGATAATTTTAAAATATGATATACATAACACTTGTAAACCCCTAATAACGTAAATATGAATGATAATGTATAAGCATTCTTTTGGGTTAGATGTTATAATTACACATACGTGTTACATACTAAAGGAAACTCTATCAATTTTGTTTAATTAGTATATTTTAGTTTTAAGATTGTCTATTTTATACTATATTCCTATCGACAACACTAATAAAAAACTCACGCAATCTGAGTAGTTATATACTCAATATAGATTTTGTAGGAATTCATACTACTTTAGTAGTTATACACGTAGAATATGAGTAAAACTAGAAATAGAGTATTACAATCTCAATATAGATTTTGTAGGTATTCATACTTAGAAAAAACTCACCTCTAACCAAGTGTTATCTAACGAACTCAAACATCTTCCTTGACTAGGCTTCCATAACAACACAAAAAAGAAAAAAAAAACATTAAAATGGATCTATCATGGATCAGAAAACACATCAAAAGACATACTAATAATTGAACATAAAATTTTTCTACTGGCATGTCAATGATGAATAAAAGGTTAAAAGTCTACTCAACCTTCCAATATCAAAATTAATGACCCCTTTGACAAGTTTTCTCAGTGATGAATAATCAGGGTGCCGAAGGCAAAAAAAAATGACTAGACCTATGTACAGTTCTTCCATCAACATGCCAACTCCCGCTACAAAGCTGCTGCTGTTGCATCTATCTGATTTGGTTTCAGTTTTTACGCTACCGAGTAGGCTCGAATTACCTCAAGTATTGGTGCTCGGCACAACGGGCACTTGCCTTCAGCTTGAGCCAACTCGTTTGCACACTTTGAACATGTACACATGTGCCCACATCTGATGGAAGAGATCAAGACAGCACAATGATTAAGCATTTGTCACACTCGAATTACATGATCTGTTTGACCTGGGTAAGAGGAAACACATACCTGTAAAGAAGAGAATCGATGTGACTATCACAGCAGATGCAACAAGTCCCTTTTCTCACATGACACCATCTCGATACATCCTGCGAGTACTCTTCTTCCTCCCCTAATGAAAAATAAATGAAAATTTTCAGCAACAACACAAGATTCTGTGAACCACAAAATATCTGCTCTTATGCAGTGGGAGTACTGAACAAAAAGAAGTCCATTAGCATGAATATTAAGATACCGATGAAGTTCCACCATGTCCAGACAGATACAATCCGATGTCATGGGCACCATGTAAATAGGAAAAGGAATGCATTCATAGAATAAAAATCTTATACATGGTCAAGGAAAAGGAGAAATTTTGGAATTTGATGGAACATGGGCACTACAATTGATTGGATAAGGTGTCGTTTGTACACCAAGAGGCCTTTACATGTGAGTGGATCAGATTGCATGAGTTTAATTTTTCCGTTACGATACGCACAAGTTACCATGACTTTATTTCAAATATAGACATCCCAAGAACTCCAATTGCAGACATGTGCATCAGCTCACCATCATGATTTCTGTATTATGGTTTGTTTGTTTAATTTTATCATGCCACTTTACTCAATTTGCATATATCCATGTTATGCTCTGTATTTTTCAACTTGTTCTGGTCTTGATATAATTCTTCATCAGGTACCAGACTGATGATTTTTCACAAACAACTTTCAGTGAGGAAAATCAAATTCATGCTTCGTTGGATATGCCATAAGAGCCGCATCAATCTAAGATTTATCCTCGGTCAACTAAAAGAAATGCTCTTTCCATTTAGCATATGTATCTCCCCCTTTGAGCTGTGCATCATGAAGGCCTACTGTGTAGACAGATTAATTACGTAACGCTATTGATCATCGAAATGTAAAAAAGAACTAGGATCATCATGTGCTTAATAGAATCAGATCAAATTATTGTACCATTAGATATTCAACAGAATTTCTCATTTCAGAAAAGAAATGAACTTATCACAAAAAGCTTCTACAAACCTTGTCCACTGGAACACCGAATTAAAGCTGCTGAAACTTCCTGTTTGACTGCACGCTGCAACTCAAGCTGCATATCGAAGCATGCCTCCAGTATTTGTTGCATATGACTCATTCCCTCCTGAAGCCTAGCCATATCAGCCCTTAAATCATTAATAGCATCCCATTCCTGAAAAAGTAATGGTTTCAGATTAAATGTTAAGTATATAATTCATCTTGATCAAGAAGAAGATTCTATAAGCATTGAAATACATTTTGGGACTAAGGCAAAACCAGTGCCTCTTTGATTTTGTTCAATTGA
The DNA here is from genome assembly GCF_036884655.1 of Musa acuminata AAA Group. Lineage (NCBI taxonomy): Eukaryota > Viridiplantae > Streptophyta > Magnoliopsida > Zingiberales > Musaceae > Musa > Musa acuminata. The sequence goes on along the minus strand of NC_088334.1, from coordinate 8,380,367 downwards.
AGAAAAACTACGATGCAGTCATCAGAATAACCAAACAAGTAGTCAACCCCAAATTTAGAACATAAAATGATCCTAAATTGAAGCTACAAGAAATAAGACAACTCTCCAGTGGCATAAGAAAATTGTATCGCATAATGTTTGACTGCATGATTTAATTTAGATATATTTCAGCTGAAAATTAAGAACGAAGACATCACAAGACTAAAAGCAAGAAATTATCAAAAGATTCACAAGATTAAGAGAAAGATATATAATTTCTTCTCTTAATCACCACATTGAGAGAGAGAGAGAGAGAGAGAGAGAGAGAGAGAGATGCTTACTGAATTATGAATGTTCCGTCGAGTCCAATTAGTATGATGCAAATTTGAATGCCAAAGTGGTTGTGGCGGTGGCATCGGTGGAGATGGCAGCATTGGCGGGGTCTCGTCAATGGAAATTTGCTGGTCCTCAATCATATCATCCCTCTGTTGACCCTGATCTACCTCTTGTGAATCAGATACAGATTCCGTTCTCTGTAAATCCCAATCAAATGGATTATGTTCTTGCCGTCGAACATAAGACTCTATTAGTTGGTCTAGACTCTCACGAAACCCGCTGCGAAGAAGATTAGAGACGCTTCTCCTGCAGAATAAAGACATTAAGTTAGTAGATAAGAATATAATAAGTAATCTCGTTTATATATGAGTAGACTATAAATGATCATTAGTTACCTGCTTAAGAGTTCCCTGAGCTCCATGCTATATACATTATCATCATCAGGAAGAATAAATCTATTAACTCTTCTAATAGAAATGGACTGTTGGCCTTGCAGAGGAGGTAAAGATTCATCGTGCCAAATTGGGAGCGTCTCTTGAGGATCATCTTCTTGCCAATACCCATGCACTTGATGATGTCTATTTTCTGCATCCCCTTCAGGTGTTTCATGAGGCTGTGCATGGTCTATATTTTCTTGCCAATTCCCACTATATTCAGCTTCACTACCATCATGCCATCCACTAAACCTATCTTCAGTAGACTGTTGCCAATCCTCTTCCCCAACTGCATTTTCCTGCCAATTTTCTACTTGACTTGTGAATTCTGTCCATTCTGTATTTTCACTTTCGGTGCTGTTTTCCGTCTCAACAATTACAGGTGTCGTTGTTGCTTCATATATCTCAGAAATTCCAGTATCTGTTTGGGATTCATCAAGGTTGTTTGTATCATGACTGTCAAATGCATCGGATCGACTGTTTGCTTGACTGGACATGACACTCTCTTGTCTGGAGTTAAGTTCTTCCCTAGTGTTAACAAACACAATTTGTCATCCTTTTAGCAATTGTATTACCACTCCATAAAAAGAATGAGGAAATGCACAGTGAACTCCCATATAATAGATTTAATAAGCAAAAAGCCATACTAGAGGTTATAAATTGACTTAACTGATTAGAAAATTTTACTGTTTCCCTTTTGTTAAATGTGCATTTTCATTATATTTCACTACCTTTTAATATTTTCACACTCTGAAATATGAAGTACAGCTTATTTTTTGTGGACTCTTAACCCTTTTAACTCCATTTAAACTACATTTAGATTGTGCACAGGTTAGTTAAATGTAATCAGCTAGACGCTGTGGAGTTAAGCCATGTTATACCAACCCAGTCGATACATGACCATGAAAACCTAAATGAATTGACTTATGAATATATGCATGAGAAAAAAGAAACTGGAAGTGTACAATTTTAGAATGGACCCTCATAAGTTTTTCTCCAATTCGAGAAGAATAGTCCCCCAAGGATCTAATCCAAAAGAAAATAAAGTGCTTTGTTGCTGGAACAAAATAGCCAAAGATATCTACAGAAGAGTTACAAACCATATATATACATAGGCTAACATGTTTTAATTCATAATTAATTATTATACATTGAAACTGAACTAGACCAGATACCCATGAAAGGGCTACTGCTCTTGATGATTTGATGGCTGAATCCCTCATAGAGTTGCTCAATTCAAGGGAAAAATTCTACCGAGGATTAATTAAAGAGAAAAATAAACTACTTTATTACTGGAGAACAAGAGCAAAATAGGCAAAGATGTCTGTAGAAGAGGTACAAGCCATACATAGAGACTACTGTTATTCTAATTTCTAATTAATACAAGTTGAAAATTGAATTGGACGTAAATACCATTGAATGGGTCACTCTTCTTATGTTCTGATGATTGACTACTCAATTTCTTCTGATGTCTGTTGAAACAACAAGGAGTTTGTGCAACTCCTGCTTAGGAGAGAAATTATCTGACTTGTTTAGGAGTCTAGAAAGATGTGTTCAACTCCTCCCAGGATCTAGAGAATCATCTGCTCGTGCACATGGCTGGAAATGGCCTCATTGTCCTGATGATAAATTAGTCCATTTGGGCTAGCGGGTGGTCATGTGTGACGCCCCGATTTAGTCTCACATCAGAGGTAGACAAACACTATTATTGATGAGTGTACTACTATTACCTTGGGTTATGACATTAGTATCAGAGCCAACCTAATAGGGATATGGTAAGAGACTTAGGTAGGAAATGGCTACTCATGGACAGGGTCAGAGGTCACATCACCACAAAGAGCCACAACTGGATTATGTCTCATATACAAGGTCAGAGGACACGTCGTTGTATAGAGCCACAACTGAACTATGCTTCATATACACAATGCTAAGATCTAATAAGGGCTATGCTCGGACCTTGATGTGGATGTCAAACCCTTTAAGTGGGAAAGATTCTGAGGCTCTGATTTAGTCGATCATGATTGATTTATAAGGGCTTGATAAGTCTAATACAATTAACTTAGGCTTAGCATCTTGGACTAATGGTTCAGGCTCACTGAGATTCACGGATCAATTACCCATCAAGCGGGTCGTGACACCCTAATCCACCAAGCTTGCTATAACATCCTACTATGCTATCCAAAATGGCAATTATCATACATAGATTAGTAACACTACCCACATTAGATGGTTATCTCATCTATCTGACGATGACAAAAAAAAATGGTTATTCAAACCCATTTAAGTACTGCCTAATTTATATATCTTGCATCCTATTTGTATCATGCTAAAACTAACTGCTCTCAAGGACCTCATTAAAATTATGTTCACGTGAATTTTGCTTTATCCTCTACATAGCTGACAACAAGGTTGGGAAAGAAAGGTGGCATTAGATATAGGATACTTTACTTCGACTAGATAAACAAGACCCATCTTATGATGTTACAAGGTAATTGAGATAATAAATTTCCTTTTAGAAAAGAATACATATGGTAACTTCTTAAAGTTATAAAAATCATGAAACCTTCAGGGAAGAACTATACTGATCCAAATCCATAGAGCATAGTAATATTTATTATATTCTGCTTTTGCTGTTGGTATATTATTATCAACAAGTGATATCCATTTCACAGTGGCTAATAATGAATTGGTTATTGAAGTTTCAGTTGCATTTCTCACAATATAAGTTTTGATAAAATATGTACTAGGCAAGATTTAACCAATTCATACAAACAGGATTTGTCTCAATTATGAATCCAGATGTAATAAGAACATAGTTGACGAATCAGTATGTGTAAAACAGCTTACAGTAACTATTATGAAAAGAAAAAAATACCTTAATCCAGATACAGGATGGTGCTGCCTCAGTTGACCTAATTCTCTAGCTGCAACAGAAGAGCGTCGCTCATCCTCAGTTGGTCCAGAATTTCGCAAGAACCTTCCTCGAAGCAAGGACTGGATTATGATTGCAAGTACAATTACTATGATGATAAAACACAAAGTATCGAGATAGCTAATCATAGAAACATAAGATTGCAAAATATAGTTCCCAGTGATGTCAAAATAAAAGAATGTACTGCCAGATAATTTCTGATGGTATTTAACCCATAGTTACAAGTCCCTAATTAAGATCAGTTCAAATGTCTGAGTACCATGTATTCACGTAATAATTTTCTAACAAGTTAGCTCTGGCATTTCCAAATTAATAATAATAATAATAATAATAATAATAATAATAATAAAGTCATATAAAGTTTGGTCCTGTAGGAACAATGTCCTGTTATTTTAGGAATTAAAATAGTCAACTTATAATTGTCCAGCAGAAGGAACTTAGATTCAGAAGAAAAAGGTAAGAGATTTTTGTTTCGACAATGCAACTAGTAAAAGAATATTCCAGCATAAGTTATCATTATTCTAGACATAGAGTTTTACTGAACAGTTGTAGCTTTTATTTTGGCAGGACCATGTAGGCACTTAGTTCTTGAACCATTGCAAAAGACATGACAAAGTAGGACTCTTCTTTGTATCTTCAAATCACACTTTGAAGCTTTTAACAAAAGTTAAATTCAGCACCTGAAAACCTTTTTCCCAAGATGCATCACAGACTAATCTACTTCTAAGTTTTTCCCCATGCTAGATCTATTAGACAGGATTCATTTTATGGTGGTCAAATTGGAAATACATAGTGCTATTTTTAATTGTTCAATTTTCACAAAGGAATCCTCAGCATTATGTAGCTAAATGTTTCAGTAAATAGGATACACTCCAAATTGGGCCTAAAAGAGAACATAAGATTATTGGAAATCACAAAATGTTTGAAGAAGTCACTGATGCCTACCCTTTAACAAAGATTTAGCATTTTGCAAGGAGTACAATAATTTCAGATTTTACTGCAAGATTTATTTGAGCAATAAGCGCAAGCATTATTTCGAAAGTTGGATGCTCGAATTAACTACGTAATTATACTCTTATATAGAAAGTTGGATGCTTACATTAACTATATAATTATACTCTTACATATTAGTAAAGAAAATCACACACCTAGATTTTTATAAATTTAGAAAAGTGTGTGAATCATAGGAGTCTACCTCAGACAATTGTTCATCGTTTTATCCTGGTGACAAGTCATGCAGGCTCAAGGTAATAAGATCACATGGTCTCAGTGAATAGAATACAGAAGTAGGAGAAGAGACTACGATGAAGAGATAATACATCTGAAATGAACTTAAGGAAATCATATTATAGTGCCTCTAGGTTACTTACAGACTGTAGAACATTATTAACACTATTTAATTAAGAATGGGACATTCAATTAACGATAATTTAATATTCATAAAACTAATTTAAGTGTGGACTTCAAGATGAGTCTGTAATCCTAGAACTCACTGGGCCCAAGAAGGAAAAAAGAAAATAAAAAGTATATTTTGCATATATTATCTAACAATAGAGTAAAGGATAAAATATGAGATTCTAGGGTCATATCTGACAAAGTCTTCTCAGATATGGAAAATCTACCTCCTACAGAAGGTCTTCTAATTTTCAATTTTGAAAACAAGAAAAACAACCTTTTTTTTTTCAAAGGTCACTCTTGGAGTGAACCAGAGGATGGATTAGTACATCATCAAAGTCAATACTGAAGATTAGATGGTAAATAAACCCTACTATCAACCTGAAATATGAATATCTGTTATTGTGAAACATATATGCAAGTAAAATATGTTTATATGTGCCAGAATTAATAGTAAATATGCATGAATTAAGATGATACAGCACTATCTGATATTTGGATGCCTATACGAGTTCTTCTGGAGCCAAAAATTCAATTATATACTCCAAATATCAAATGTTCATGTTCACCCTTAACACTAAAGTAAAGCTCCGTTAAGATATTTCCTGAGTATATTTACAAAAATTTTAATATGTATGAAATAACTGAGTTAAAGCAGGTGAAGTCACTACTAGGATCATTTTCTGGGATATCACCCAGATGCCTAAGATATACTCCAGGTATTAAGCTAGATCTAAACTCAGGTTGCCATAGGATATGGCAACTATGGTCCTAGAGTTTGAATCGACATTTGCTAATACATTCTGGCTGTCAAAATGATTCAAGATGTCTTATTTATTATATAACAAAAAGGAATTATCTAAAAATTGACCTGAATTCGACTGCGATAAGCAAAGCAAGAAACTGCTCGATGCTCTGACAAGCCCTGAAGCTCCCTCTCCCTCTCTTGCACATTTCTCATAACCAGATCGTGCAGAGCTTGTCTACCGCGTAACCTTGGCAGGTGTCTCCGGGCTTGCTCTGAAGCATTGCCATGGTCTGTTGCTGAACGAGATCTCTCGATCTCTCCTGTTCTGCTACCCTGGGCATGCCTCTGCTGGCTCACCAGCTGCACTCTCTCCCTCGCCAGCCGCACACGCTCCCGTTCCGTTTCTCCAAGCCAGTCACTCCTAGGGCTCTCTCTTCGTGGCAAGGTTCGCAAGGCAGCGTCCGCTGCCACAGCGGTGCCCATCATCCATCCACGAACTATCTGCCTTACTCTCTCCCTCTCGCCATCCCAACCGTCCCCAAGATCGGGCGATTGCTCTCTGCTCGACTCCCTGTCGTCCGTAACCTCTCTCTCTCTGTCTTGCGCCGTGCTTGCTAATCCCGGTGGCTCGTTTCCCTCTTCGTGGTGTTCATTGTTTTCGCTCTCATTACTGGTGAGATTAGCGCCGTCGATTGACTCCGCAAGGCTACGGCTTTCCGGACCATTCCGACTGTTGTTGGCCGTGGCCGCGGGGGACGGGGCGGGTTGGCTTCGCCGCTCTCTGACCGCGGACGATGCGCCCTCGAGCTCCCGCCACCTCTGGAGAACGGACGAAGCCCGGGCGGCCACAGGGCGCTCGACGGTCGTCTGCGACCGCCGCGACTCCCGTAGGAAGGAACTGTCGAGCATAGACACGGTGTGGAGCCGCGCGAGTGCCATAAGCTCCGACTCCCGGTTCCTCCTCTCGATGGTGGTAATCATCTCCTCAGCCTGGCGTGCCACCCACCGGCTCAGGATCCGCGAGTGGCGGCGCGCGGCAGCAGACGTCTCCGCGAGGTCGTCCCCCGCGACGTCCGACCTCCTCCTTCGTCGAGCGAGCTGGTCGGCTCCGTCGCCGCCGCCACCGGGTGCTGGGTCGTCCTCGTTATCAACAGCCGAAGCAGCGGAGCTACAGGAAGCCAGGGCGGCGGTCATGCATCCGTCTATGTGGCCGCGCACCAGCTCCTCCAAACCTCGTCGGAATTCCTGGTCAGCGGTGTCCTGCTTCTGCCGGAAATCCGCCATTCCCTACACCCACCTATATCCGAAGTCAAAAAAGCCCTAAAAAGAACGCATCGAATCCTCTCACAAACCCTGATTTGACCCAATTCGATGGTTCTGCGGATCCATCAACACGGAAAAACAGGAAACAAAAGCCTCAAAACGATGCAAAAGGCGAAGAGATCTGTAGGCATTTTTAAAGGCACGAAAGGGGCTTCTTTCCCTCTTGAGGTCGAGAGAAAGGGGGGAATGATTAAGGAGATCCCACGAAGAAAGAAGGGAGGAGAAGGAAGAAGACGAACAGAAGCGGCGATTTGGAAACAACGGACGGATCAGAGGGGGAGAAAAATAATGACAATAATAATAAATATTATTCGCGTCCCACGTCGTGGCCGGAAGCGAACAAAAAGATCTGGAGGGCCGGATCACGTGGCGCCATGTCGATCGGACGGCCTGCATGGCCCCATCCCGTGTTGAACCGATCTTTGTGTATCCCGTACCATCTCCTGCCTTTTTGATTGGCTCACGACGACCCTTCGATGGGGATCCAACGGCCGGATCGAATGGCTCGCATTGGGTCCATCCGTATGATCCGTGGATTTGTGGTAGTTGTTCTTTGGGTTACACATTGAAGGGTTGGTGGTATGGTGGAGAAGGACCTTCTTTTACTCCTACGGCACGTTTTTAGTGCAAGGTTGCTCGTTGAATGTGATATCTAAACTTCTTCTTCATGTTAATTTGCATGTCGGGGCTTCTAATTCTTGTCATCTCCTTCTCTAAACACGAGAGAGAGTGAGAGGGAGAGTTAAGATGTTCATCCTTGAAGTTGTAAGGAGAACGAAGAAGAAGACGCAAGCTTTCTTGCATATAGTCTAAGATGTTGAACGAGAAACAGTTTGAGTTGAACATGGACTTTGAAGGTCTTTGTCTTCCTTGCAACATCCACTTGCTGTTCCCTTCTCAATATAAAGAAGCTACAATGAGCAAAATCTTCCACTAGAATGATAGGGAATCGAGCTATCACTATAATCTTGAATATGATAATATCTCCTTTTTGTGTAGACTATACTAATCTGCATCATGATGAGGAATGCTCATGAAGCGAACAAAAGGATTTCTGATGTCTGCCTTTTAGACCTTGCTCAACATAAAATATTCAGCATGATGAAAGATTGTGCTTTGTCAGGAAGTGATCTCAAGGAGTCAAGATGATAACAAGATCATCGCTGCATGCTTCAATTATCACAGGAGGGAACTGAATGCAAGCTCCACCGTTCCTTGTTCCTCCTCGTCACGTGGCACAGGAGCTTGAGGACATGGCAGTGAGCAGCACTGGAGATAAGATGGCAGCACCTCTCCCTCGGACCTGCTTGATCGACCTCACCTTCCATGTCCAGGAGCGTGAGAGATTGCATGATCGGAAAGGCAACTTTGCATGTCCAACAGTAGTCTACTGACCACCGTAGCAACTAAGCCTTTTTTATGTCTCTCCGAAGCCTAATACACGACACGATATCTACGGAAAAAAGCTATCATATCCTTATCTCCGTCACTGTGTATGCGTCTTGGAAGTACACATTTGTACATGTGTTGTGTTTGATCCCTTTGGGATAGGAGCAGACAAGTGAGATGATTGTGACAGGACCTCCGCCCATGCTTTGATCCATGAGTTTGTAGTCTTTCTTCCAGCATCTATCTTCCGAGAGATAATAGGTAAAACTTGAATAGAATGAGAACGTAAAGATAAATTAAAGCTCAGTGTTTCTGAGTCTCACGAGTGAAGAAGGCTTGTCGGCGCTGTCAATGTAAATAGTCTGAGAGCATAGGAGAGAGGAACATGAGAAGACCCGGGGATCATCTCATGGTGGCAGAAAAGATAGGGTTCTTGGTGTGGATACTGGGAGTTGGATTGCTATCCGTCCTTTTCCCTTCACGTCCATCCACCGTGTCCACTTCCTTCCCCCCCACTCGCCGCACAGGGCTTTCAGCAAGCTTCTCTTCCCTAGGTGCCAAAACTGCGTTAAAGATGCCACTCATGGCATCCATCACGTAGCTTTCGTTGCTCCTCGTCTTCTTTGATCCCTTAAGTTCTTTTTCTTGGACAGTTCTCCCTCGAAACCTTGTGGTTATCTCTTGGGGTTTGGGGTCTTGTGGGTAATGAGTGGGTTCTATGACTTTTGAGATTGCACTAAGGTTGATGGAGATGGTGATTCATATTCCATGCACGTTGTCCCCCGAACCCCATCATCATCCTCTACGGTCTCAGGAGAAGCTCCAACTCCCAAGAATCCAAGACATAAGTCTGAAACAACACGATCCACTTCATTTTGGGAGCTTCCTGAGGAGACTGGAATCAGCTGAGCCATCTCTCTCCTGGATTTGGACTCACAACTATGGCGTTGCTGATGTCTTCTCTGCTGAAAGGAATAACTGTAGGGCCTTTGTTCCCACTAAAACTCCCTCACATTTTGCCGGTTCATGCACTGCTGCTGCTCCATCCAAATTGTCCACCTGTACCGAGTCAGATACATAACAGCATCAGTCGGTGTGAGTATAAGCCCATCTGATATGTGGATTGGGCCTCACGATGTTGTCATTCCGTCACGCACACGAGTCACGTGACGCACCAACCTTGGCCTGATCGATGTGAATCGGGTGTGTCTTTGACCGAATCCAATATACATCGCCCGATTAAAGATGGACAAGGTCGTCAACATCGATCGAACGGCCAGACTTTCACCCTTTCCGTTTACCTGTCTTCCACTGTGGGCAAGTACGGGCCCCGCAAAGCAGGGACAAGTGGGTAGGAAGCTAAGGTGAATGACGTTATTCTTGCCACCGACGTCTGATTAATCATCTTATGGCGACGTGGTGGGCCCGTATTCCGCACTTCCGCTCTTAAAGGTGTTTTAAGAGTCCAGTGATGCCAACACACGAGCGACAACCCAACCCGAGTCGTTCTTAGTCAAAAAGGCCGCTATGTTCGACGCGGCATCCGCAGACTCGTCTCCCGTTCTGCAGTCCACCGACGCGCCGTGACAGCCCACGCCATGCCTCCTCCACTACCTTTGTTTGTTATTTAGCTCTTCGGAATCTTCGATCAAACCTCCTTAATTAGCGATTACTGTTTTCTGTTCTTCGTTGTTGCTGTTCCTTCCGGCCCCAGCCCCGTCAGGGCGAGTCTCCATCCACCATCACCTCGATGGCTATGGCGATGCCGATCGCTGGCTAATTGATGAACGCCCTCGAGAAGTCCGTCATCGCCTGCCCCTCCATGGCTCTTCCCTTCATCTTTGCCTTCCTCTTCCTCCTCTCGGGGGATTTCAGGGCGGCGGCGACAGCGGCCGAGTGCGAGGGCCGCTGGATCTACATCCGCGAGCTGCCGAGCAGGTTCAACACCGACCTTCTCGCTACTTGCGACGACTTCCCCCTCCTCTTCGAGCTCCGGGAGCAGCAGGAGAAGAGCCTCCTCCCCTTCATCGCCAACCATGGATTGGGGCCTCGCACCCACAACCGCTCCCACTCCTGGTACCGCACCGATCCCCTCTTCATGGAGCTCCTTTTCCACCGCCGCATGCTTGAGTACCCCTGCCTCGTCGCTGACCCTGCCGCCGCCGATGCCGTCTTTGTCCCCTACTATGCGGCCATTGCGGCCCTCCCCTTCCTCTATTCCCCCGACCAATGGAACTCCTCCGCCCTCCATGGCCGCGACCTCGCCGATTGGCTCCGCCGCGACCGCCCGGGGATCTGGTCTCGCCGCGCCGGCCATGACCACTTCCTCGCCGTGGCCGGCGCCGCCTGGGACTTCGACAACGACCCTGCCCAAACCACGGTGTGGGGCACCGCCTTCCTCGGCCTCCCCGAGTGCTACAACCTCTCTGCTCTAACACTCGAGTCGCGTGCCTGGCCTCTTCAGGAGCACGCCGTCCCGCCCCCGACCTCCTTCCACCCCGCCACCCTCGGCCGCTTCAATGCCTGGCTCGCCCGCGCGCGCCGCTCTCGTCGCCCCGCACTCATGCTCTTCGCAGGCGGGGCTGCCTCCAGCAGCGGTCGGCCCAACATCGCCTCGAGCATCCGCGCCGAGTGTGAGCTCCGCCGCGACCTCTGCGACATCGTCGACTGCTCCAGGGGCGCCTGCGCCCACGATCCCGGTCGCTTCATGCGCCCCATGATCCGGGCCCGGTTCTGCCTCCATCCGCCGGGCGACACTCCGACGCGCCGGTCCACCTTCGACGGCATCCTCGCCGGGTGCATCCCGGTGTTCTTCGAGGAGGCGTCGGCAGCGAGGCAGTTCGGATGGCACCTCCCACGCCGCCGGTACAGTGAATTCTCCGTGCTAATACCCAAGGAGGAGGTGGTATTCAGGGGTCGGCGGATCGCCGACGTGTTGGAAGCGATACCCCGGGCGCGGGTGCGGCGGATGAGGAATGCGGTACTGGAGCTGGCGCCGGCCGTCATGTACCGCCGGCACGGGAGCTCCACTGCGCTGCGGGCGCGGAAGGACGCGTTCGATCTGGCCATCGAGGGGGTCCTGCGGCGCATCCGAAGGCGGGTGCAAGCGATGGATCAGGGGACGAACCCGCTCGTCCTGGTCGGTGAGGATGAGGAAGAGCAGCATCAGCAGCATCTGCAGCCGTCTGATAGCTGATCGAACGGTCCAGATACGTCTCTTTTCTATATTTTGGAATTTTTGGTTTTTTGACCAAAACGAATTGAATTCGGATTTCAACTACTTGAACAAAAAAGTGATTTCTGAATAGGAGTGATTAAAACCATTTTTTACAGTGATTTTTATTTTTTTTTCCTTTTAAAAAAAATTGAAAGACATTTTCATTACCTCAAATGCACTAACCAACTGAAATTTTTTTATTTTTTTTAAATTACTATATAGAGAGAAAAAAAAGGTGATTTTAATTATTTTTAATGATATTTTTAACTTATTTTTTTATTAAAAAAATATAATTTCATTTCGAGTTAGTGAAATTTACAGTAATATTGATGAAATATAACGACACCCATTTGGGGTGAAAAACCTCAATTTACTGACACGTCAAGCTTTACCTACCAATCATGTCGTACATTAGAGTTAGTTATATAAAAGAGTGTGGAGTTAATTTGGATAACTAAAAGATAACATGTCGTTAGCTAAGTCAATATATGCCACTTGTGAAGTCCATAAGAAGTGGCATTATCTTTTACAGCGTTTAAGAATGGTGAGGTCCATTTAACACAGTCCCTTTCGATGCCTTAAAGAAGGAATGAGCAGTCCCAATCTGTTTTAGTGCCTCAAAACTATCCACTGTTTTGGATGAATCCTTTGTTGCTCTTCAAAGATATCAACTTCAATTTCCTTTGTAACGTTTATAAAAGGTTGAAATTGGTTTATAAAAGGGTTGGCTATCCCTAATTTAATGAATTAATCACCTGATTGAGTTAAGTACTAAGTATGGCATGGTGTTCGATTCGAAAGGAATTATATACATATAAGATCAAACAAAGTACATTGATGTATTCTGGGTCTCATGCTATAAGGAAGATGTGAAGTTAAGGTGCATTTTGGATCCTTATATTTTATGTAACATATCACCATCTAACATGATGAGATATTGACACATAATTTGATAAGTCCGAATCATAGATCTAAAATGCACACTCAAGTTAATAATATTCTATCTATCGAACCCTCATAATTTAATTCAATTATTATCTCACTTTTACATACTTGGGGCCATGTTGCTAGCTATCTCATTATCATCTTCTATTCTTTTTCTTTTATGCATGACAAAAAATATTCTTTCAGAAATAACAGAAAGCTGATGCTTATGATAGTGTTCCTTTACACCGTAGCAGAGGGAGTCAACACAGCTTGGTTCAATCCCGGGTGCACAAGATCATCCACGTTGGCGCTCGGGTAGCGGGGATCGTCGTCCGCTAAGGTTGGGCTCTAGCTTCTAGGTTTGGAATCTCCCTTTGGCCGCCTCCCGTTGTGTCCCCGGTCCCTACACACAGGTCGGGGTCAAGAAGGGGGCTCCCAACTTCAACCCTTCCGAATATTTTGTTACAATTAGGTGGAAAATAAGCCAAGAACCGATCCCTGTTGTCGGTCCCGCAATGAGTGTTTATCCTTCCATTAGGTGATCGATCGTATGTGTCATATTCATGATCGTCGACCCATCGGGCGGCTGGCTTACTTTTGGAGCCTATGTGGGGTGTTCTCCATGCCGTGGCGTCGGACGACGATGTTGTACTCGGTGTCGTCCCGACCTTCACGAGATGGCTCGGTACTCGGTCAACGTTGTCTCGATCTTTGCAAGATGACGTTGTACTTGGGCGATGTCATTCCGACTTTTGCGGGGCAGCGTTGTACTAGGTCGGCGCCGTCCCGATCTTCGCGGGATGGTGCTGTACTTGGGCGGTATTGTTCTGACTTTCGCGGGATAGCACTGTACTTGGTCGATGCCGTCTTGATCTTCGCGGGACGGCACTGTATTTGGGTGGCATAGTTTATTATGTTGACTTGGATGCTGTCGGCTGTGTTCAGTGGTCGGAGGGCAAGTTACTAAAATGTGCCCTATCAACCTACCAATACTCTTCAACTAGAATGATGATTGTTTGTGTTGCTTGATTGAAGTGTTTCTATGATTCCATGATATCATGAGAAATAGCTAAAATTACAGTGCCACCAAAATATGACCTGTCCCTGTTATCTACTAAATCATTTTGTTCAGAGTTTTTATAAGGAATGGAACCACCAAGAGATGAAATATAATACTTAATTACTAGATGTTAGAAAACAACAACTATGCATATGTTTTAGCTAATTAATAATGATAGGGGTAGGAAACTGATTTGACATAACACCCCGGATTCGACGTAACACACCCCCCACGACGAAGGTCTTGTGCGGCGCACTGCCCCAGAATGAGCATTAACAACGACACGACATGCGTCCATACCGAACGTACCCAAACGACCCCATCGGCGGAACCCTCATAATCGGCCAAGACAGGGGGAGGCGTTGACTGACACCCCCCCATACCCTGCGGAGGTTCGGCCCTCCACGCAACGACCATGACAGCGACAGACACCATCAGAGGTACGACCCTGCTCCGGCAGTATGGCACATCAGGTAACATCAAATCCGCTTATAAATACCCCCTGACTCCTAACGAAGAGGGGGGGCTCTCTCACTGAACACTCCACTCCACATCACTGACTCGATCGTCGGAGGGGTCGGGCCGAGCTACCGACCCGACCTGTGTGCAGGCAGGCGACCGTAGCTGAGCCCTCTCTGCGTGGCGGAGTTCCCCAGCCAGGCCCACTGCATCCGCCATCTCAGGATCCCAAGGAGGAACCACGTTTGAACCTAGCCATTTGGAGCCTTGAACCAGCCGCGTCGACCCCGAGGTCACGGCTAAAAAGTTACTTACCATAACAAATAATGCACATAAAATTAATGTTTTTGCAAAAGAATGATACAGTTGGTTGATAGTATGAGTGCATATAATTAAAAGATTTATGGTTTTAAGAAGAAAACTAAACTTACATAAGAACATTATGTTCAGTGTTATAACCAATATTACTTTTAATATAATACTGAGAAATAAATTGTAAGGATGAGAACTTAAAAGTGATTAGTAGCTTCAAGATAGATTCTTCATATACAAAATTTGTACCAACCTACTTGTGTGAGGAGGATAGAAGAGGCCACCCATTCAATGCACTCAATCTAAGATGCCCACATAGAGGGATGTCAATTACTTTGGTGACCTAAACACACAAAATAATTTTGTGTATTCAATCCAATCAATGATTTTTGTTATATAGATAAAATTCTACGCTTTACATTGAATTAAACCACATGATCTATCGTTTGTATGACAGTATCAATTGTTTAACATGTTAGCTACGATATTGCGTAGGGTCGAAACACAATTTCTAATATCCATCACTAGTGATTAGGACTACATCAAAAGAAGAAAATTGTATTAATTTGTAAAGGGTTTTCTAAGGTAGTTTTCATAATCGAATCAGACTAAATATCAAGTTCATATCATTGGTTGATTGATGTGTCATTCAACAAAAAAAAAAAAAGTTGATTAAAAAATAAATTTTTAATATAATAAAGAGTGATGATAGAAGAGTAAATAGTATGTTGAGAGGATTAGAGAGTTTTAATTATTAAAAAATATTTTCTTTCATTCTTTAATTATTTTAAATGTCTTTTGTTATGGAACTTAACGTTGTGGCAGAGGAGTCAGCATGATTAGGTTTCGTCCTGAAGGTGTAAGGTTACCCTCACGAGGATTCGGTGATGTGGCGGAAGAACCAAGTCGGGTTAGGGAGCACCTCATCGGTCAACCCGAGGCGAACCTTCAATTGTTGCTCCTTCCTACCAAGGAAGGTCAACGTCAAGAGAGGAATTCTCGATCGACTCATTCAAAGTTTAAGTCAGCTCAAGATGGTATATAAGTGTTTGAGGTGTGTCCCCTTGTTAGTTGAGAGAGGATTGGCTTTTATACATGTTTGTCGGAGGAACAATCGTACAAGGCTCATTAATGATCTATGATATCCTTGGAGGTCAACCCAAGCTTTCTGCATGGCACGAGCTGACCTGCACGGCACCGTACCATGCGGTATCGTCTTACATCATCACAAATGGCTCAATGTATGACAGTATCGTCTCGTACAGATCTAAGCGACACGAGTATGACTCTCAGATCTGATGTACTTTGTTAGCACGAGTATGACTTCCGCCGCTCTCAGATTCGATGTAATTTACCTCGTTTCTTTCATACTTGCATTGAGTAATGGTTTAACATTATTTTATGTAGATGATGCCAAGAGTGGTTAAGGTTTGCATTAGTTTTCTTCCCCATCTGATCGAACCTGTAAAGAAGCTTCGGTGTACGTGCAGGGCTTGTCGGGTTGACCATATCCATGAATTATTATCCTTATCATGCTGCTTCTCCTAACTCAATCTTTAATCTGTCTCGAGAGATATCTTATTCTATTCCCCATATAAAATAACAACTCTAATGTTTAGTCCATTGCACGAGAGAGCATTGTCGTCGTCTAAATCATTTCCCGGTTTTGAAGTTGACGATTTCGATCTCTGAATTTTAGGAATCATAATCGAATCATAGAGGATTGGTTCTTGATATGGTTTGGTCCCAACGAGTCATCGGGCTACTTTTGTTACTGTTCTAATATGATTCGATGTGGGTTCGAACCAAACTGTGATAAGCACTATGGTGATGAAACCGTAGGAGGTCGAGGAAGTGTAAAGCTAGATGAGTTTATACTATGATCATCGTAGAGCTGAAGCTTTCCAAGCATCTGTCATCACCTTCACAGTTGTCTAATGCCATGAACTGGACGTCGACTGTGGCAGCTGAGCAGTGACATATGTGATGAGCATTGTTTGCGGACAATGATTTGGCTGTGCCGATCATCTGGCAGAACTGTGTTCTTCGAGCAGGGTTGGTGATGCAGCTGACAGCGCCATTTATCCTAATGTCTTGTCGGTGGTGAGGACAGGCAGTACCGGAGGAGGATTCGGTGGTGAGCCGAATCCAGAGAATTCAATGGTGGCCTTCGCCCGCTTGCTCTGCTCCTGCAAGTTGTCGTGCTGGTGCTTGGCAAGTGGCCCGGGCGACTGATGAGGGCACGGCCATGGACGGATGATTGGGTCGCAGGGTGGGGCGTCCCCCAGAATCCGCCCTGGTCGAAACGATTCGGCGTTGTTCCTGCTCATCAATGATCTTTGTTCTGTACACAGAGAGAGAGAGAGAGAGAGAGAGAGAGAGAGAGAGAGAGGACAATGGCTAGACATAGTTGAAGGTGATCATGGAAGATTGGACAGCAACAAGCATTGGGTAGCAATGTGGAGATGCTGTTCGAGACTAAAGAAAGACTCCCGCGCAACCTGATCGAAGTTGTGATTAGGTGATCCGACAATGATGCATGTTGATTGGGCCTACCTCGATAAGCTGCGATTGGACAGGGGGGAGAGAGAGAGGCGATGGAGGAGAGCATCTTCTACAGCGCTAGCCATGGCCACACATGAGGCGTGCAGTGCAGTGGACCGCTTCGGAGCTGCGTCAGTGGGAGTACAGCGGAACGGGTGAAGTACCCTTCGGCTTCAAAAGTTGAAACGGCTAAGAGGGAGCAGGAAGACGGAGGGAGGAGGAGATCTCCCTCGTGATACCCTCTCGGTTGCGGCCTATCGAGCGAGGAGAGAGAGGGAGGAAGGCCAATCAAATCCCTCCGACTCTCTCTCTCTCTCTCTCGTTGCTGCTTTTAAGCGACTCTTCTTTTCTCGTGCGCCGCGCGTCACTGCACTTCACCAACCTCTGTCCCTCGCTCCTTCCCATACGCATCCATCACCACTTCTGCTTCTCTCTCTCTGTACATAATTCTCTACATAGCTGTCTACTCTTCCTTTAGGTCTGCAAGTTCTCTTTCTTGGTTCTTAAACCTGAGGTTGCCCTGGAGAAGAGGAGAGCTCAGTGGTGGGGAGCAATGGCGTGTGGGAAGGATGGGGAGAAGGACCCTCGCATTGGAGGGATAGCGGCTTCCATCCGCGTCGTCCCCGACTTTCCCAAGAAAGGTACCTGCTTTCTTCCCAAGACTGCTTCTGTTTTCCGCCATGGCGTTCCTCCCCCTGATCGTCCTCATTGCTCTCTCTCACTCTCTCTCTCTCTATCTCTCTTTCTGTCACGCCATTTTCTTTATCGATTGTTCTTCTTGTTCTTCATAAACATGGAATCTGTTCAAATGTTTTCTGAACCCACGCTCTATTGTCTTCTTTTTCCCCCTAAAATGGAAACTCCTCGCTCTTCTTTTGCTCATAAAGATGGAGTCTCGATGCCTCTGCTTTCTTGAACCCGTTCTTCAGCCTTGTATTCCTTTCTACTTATTTCTGCTCTTTTCCTTAAAAAGATTGGATCTTGATGCCCGAGATTTGACCTTGTTTAAAATCATGCATCAACAAATGGTAGGAATCATGTTCCAGGACATCACCACCCTCTTGCTCGACCCGAAAGCCTTCAAGAACACGGTGGACTTGTTCGTGGAGCGGTACATCGGGAAGGATGTCTCCGTTGTCGCTGGTAACTTTCTTGATCTCACTGTCTTCATTAGCTCCGTAATGTCAACATACATGCAGATCTTTACTTGTTGCTAAGAATTAGCCATGGATTTCTTCCTTGATGCTACCAGTTCTTGTTGCCTCTAGTTGTTTGTGAAAATGTCGGTCCCTTCCTTCATGGAGAAACTTTGGGTATGCTTTTTGGTGACTGCATTGCCGTCTCAGTGGCCATGTTATCATGGACCACCTTGTGATCAGCTGACTGCCATCACTTTTGGTCTCCATTTCCAGCTCTGTTCGTGGAGGTGGCTGTTTGATGCAGACATTGGTCCCCTGTTTTGTTGCAAACTGGTGAAAGAATTGCTACTGTTGGATGGGGCCTCTATATTCTGTTTCTCTGTTGTCTGTGCTTTACCTTCACTGTTTGGATTTGGTTGGTACGATTGTGATCAGAGGGTTGAACAGATTTTTTGTTCCCTTAGCGCATTTGTTGTGTCTTGGTGAAATCAGATTTACAAGTTTTCTTTTCTGGAACTCATTTGATCCCAAATAGAGTTTTAATTTAGCACTTTATATAAGCACAAATAACATCCTGTAATTTTTTTATTTGGTGTGTGTTCCTATCAGTAGTTTAAACTTGATCTTATATTTTCTTATTTATGCAATGTTATTTCAATCGAATCATAGTTGTGGCTACATATTGCATGTGCACTATGCAGTTTTGAAAAATGATTGTTACCATTTTGTAATTATTTATGAAAATAATAGGATGTGGAGTGGTTAGATCAGATGTTGTATCACAGCTTTGACGTTGTGAAAGCCTGAAAGGCAACCGATGCATTTGTTAATGTTGAGTTTTGAGAGGTTCGATGTACACAACCTTATCCTCGCTAGCAAATTCTCAATTGAAGATCCCTTTTAAGTCCGAAATATGCTTTGATGTTGTATTTTATTGAATGATGAATATGCTTTTAGCTACACTAACAGAGTACCTAATCTAAATTTACTATACTATATGACTACATCACTTGGAAAAGTAAGCATGGCACATCAGTGGGAAGATATAATCTAATTCTACTGAATAGGATTCCGAGGTGCTTGAGGACATGGCCCTACCCAATGAAGGACAAAAATTTTAATTAGTAGATTCCATCTACAATGGAGCCAACAGTAGGGCACCACGTCAGCATCAAGCACTTTGACCATTCATCGCACTACATGCCATGAGGCACAACAATGAAGAATAGAGTTCACATAGTGGTTAACGCGAGGTTTATTGTCAGATGCTATCCTCCTTGCCTTGCAGGAGGGTCCGCTGACTTTTCTTTAACAGCAAAGCATAGTCTTTACGGTTCAAGTATCAGCTGGTTTATGTCTTGTTAACTGTGAGTGTGAGAGATAGAAGGAGACCAAAGCCCATTGGAAAAGCATATAATATCAGATTGTGTTTTGTCTGAGTTTGTGCACTTCCAAATGTTCATTCTTATGGAATCCACTCCACTCTTGTCTAAGTTTGTGATCTTGTATCTCTGTAATTGACCTTTTGTTGTCTTGTTCATCACATAATTCTTTTGCTCATTTAAATACTTGCCTAAAATTGGATAGAAGATTGAGAAGGTGTGTGTTCTAGATATATAATTATTGTGAACCTCGTGTTTTGTTGCTTCTCCTCTTCTACATTTTATGCTTTAATGTTCCGATGTTCTATCAGATGTAGATGCTTCTTCTTTGGATATAATGCTGGAATCCATGCACAATTTTAAACATCTTTATGATAGTCTCCTTCCTTGTGACAGGGATTGAGGCTAGAGGCTTTATATTCGGTCCCCCGATTGCTTTGGCAATTGGTGCAAAGTTCGTTCCCTTGAGGAAGCCAAGAAAGTTACCTGGTACTTCATTTTCTGTTGAGTATGAAGATTCATCTAGTTGGAGGATCTCTTGAGTATAATGGGCAAGTTACATTGATCATATTTGGTTCTATTTATTTTGACACTTAAAAAAAACAGCTAATTATTTCTGTAGTCTTCATGTAAAATGTAGATTATAGAAAATTACTAAATAATGAGTGACTAAAGCATCCTAGTGTACAAAAAGGTAAAATGCCGTAGGGCCTTGTTTGCGTAGTCACAAAATTTGTATCGATAGAATCAGATGCGATTGGTACTATTGGTATTGACACAAGTGGTAAGATCAGATAAATGGGATTAGGGTCACTCAACAAAACAGTTAAAAATTATAAAAGAATTAAAAATAATATAAATATGAGAAGAAATATATCAAATTCTGAAGATAACATTTTTACTATAATATTATTTTTACCTTAAAATTATATAAAATATCTAACTTTTTAAATTGTATTTAAATAGAATATAAAAGATGAAAAATATATACAGATTAATATGAAAAAAATAATGAAATTTAATTAATTCAAAATAAATATGACATTTTGCTAAGAAAACTACCTGTGTACCCTAATTTAGAACTTATGTTAGTTAAATAATTGTTGTACATGTTATACAAACGATCCTTATTCAAAGTCAATTTTGTAGAGAGATGCAATATGGTCTTCGTATGCCTGTAATCCCATATTGGATTACTGGAATTTAACTTGGTTCCACTTTATAGATAGCAGATTTGAATTTATCTTCAGTTTCTTTTCCTCCATGTAATAGATTAAGGTCTTTTATATACTGACACAGGTTCTTCCTTATAAAATGTGTAGGTGAAGTCATTTCAGAAAAGTATGTTCTGGAATATGGGACTGATTGTCTTGAAATGCATGTCGGAGCAGTCCAACCTGGTGACCATGCTTTGGTTGTTGATGATCTGATAGCAACTGGGGGTACTCTTTGTGCTGCCATGAATTTACTTGGTGCGTGTCATATGTTGTGTATGATATGTTTGTTCTAGTATAAACTTATGATTATATATCTGATACTTTCACATTTTAGATGTTCATGTTCTAGCATAAACTTGGTGTGGATAATATGTTGTACATGATGTTGTCTTTGCTGCTTTCTTGATA